>NC_138068.1:7569850-7934041 GCF_964194185.1 Rhinolophus hipposideros | reverse complement strand
TTTCCCTTTTCAGATCCTTTTCTCAATATGGGTTCTTTCCAGATGAATTTTCTCAGTAAGAATTACATTTTTTAAAAAGTTAACAGCCTTTGTTTGACTAGAATGCTCATGGTTTTTTTTTCTGCTTTTAAGTTTTTGACCACTTCTCATTTAATAGGTAAAATATAATTTGAAAATACTTCATATTTTAAGTGACTGAAATTTGTTCCACAGTAAACATTCTAACAAATATAGTTTCCTAGAGTAATCATGCATAGTCCACTAAAATATAAGTTCTCAGGACAGGAAATGTATTTATTTTCTTCCTTCTTGTACACTGGCATCTATCAACAGTGCCTGGTGCATAAAAAGTGATGGATGAATGGATGGATAGATGGATGGATGGGTGGATGGATGAATGGATGGATGGATGGTTTCAAGGTTCCTTTGGAAGATAACTATAAAAGCAAACATTTGACTGTTACAGAAAAGTATTACCCCTTTTTAGTAAACACACAGACAAAAGTGTTGTATGACGACAAAATCTACACAAATTATGGATTCCATATAAATCGTATGGAAATATTTTAAACCTCCCTTATTTTTCTAGATAGAAGCTTACAAGGATGGCTAACTCAGGGCTTTGCACTCTCAAAAGCACTTGCATCAGCAGCTTCTCCACTCAAAGTTTCTTAGAATGACTACAGAAAATTGTGGCCCAAGGTTTCAACTAAATTTAACCAACGCTGGTGGGATGGCCCTGAGTCTATTGCCCTCTGATCCCTTCCTTGCCTCTCCTGCTCAGCTCTGCATGTCAGGGCAGCTGACAGCCCACCCCTCCTCCCCGCCTGCTCATCACCCCAAGTCTATGTTTTCCAGGCTTCCGGGGCTTCTAGCTTCCTATTGGGTTTGGCTAATAGGTGGAAAGGGAGAAGCCTGAGTATTTCTTCCCCTCCCTCCCTATCTTGGTGGCAGTGGCTGCATCTGCTCTGGCCCCAGATTCCAGATGGGCACACTGTGGCCTCAGCTTCTGCCATGTGACTCTGGTTCCTTGTCTCTGCAAACATCACCTCCTCCCTTTGTGCTCAGCCTCCTCCCTGGGGAGGCGGGGGTATGGCTTCCCACTGTTACATATTAATCTCTGGGCTGTCTAGCCATTCCCATTTGGCTTCTGAACTCTTTCATCACCTGTGCCTCAATCCCCTGCATTGAATTTACTCCCATCCTCAGAGTTGCTTCTCGGGGCCCTAATTGACATAGGTAGCTGGATTAAGGTTTGTGGGGCTTAACATTTTTTTCCTGCTTTTCTGGATACTGCAGGTGAATGCAAACTGCAGAGTGCCTTAGAGTCTCCCAGGGAACTTGCTGAGAACACACTTGCTCAGGCACCACCCAGCTGCACTGGAACGGAATCTGGGCAGGGTGTGTGGTCCAGGCACGCAGCGTGGAGACACACCTTGGGTGACTAGCAAGCACTTCTGACTTCATCACTGAAACTTGATCTGAAATCTTGGAAGGGACCAGGGGGAAATTTATTCCAAAATCGATTCATTAACAATATTTAACAACTGCCTGCGATCCTTACATAAATGTAAAAGTCAACGAAGAAACACTTGAAAATTAAAACAAGTGCAAAAACAGTGTGTAACAGATGATCAAGATTCAACCTGTTGGGCATTAAGTGGTGATTACACAACCAATTATTTGATGAGAGTTGGCTTTAAGTCTTGCCTGGCATCTAATTGAGGGTGGCACACCTGTATTTTAATAGTATATTCACTTGGATAATTTCACACAGGCAAGCATACACAGGCCTGATTTTCCCCCCCACTCTTTTGCATAGTTAGTGCGTGAACATGAAAATACTCAAACAAGATTGAAAAAAAAAAGCGTATACAGTGAAAAGTGGGTGCCCCTTCAACCTCTGGTAGCCCTCCATTTTCCTTTCCAGGTAGCAATAACGTTTACCAGGTTTTTTTGTCCATTTCTTTTTCTTTTTCCCCAATTTATACTATAATGCAAATAACATTCTACACTCTGCTTTTTTTTTCTTTTTTGCAGTGTATCTTGGAAATATTGCTTATAAGTGGATTTAGATTTACTTCTTTGTTTTAGGAACTAGAGTTCAGTTTTCCATGGTATATATATATATATATATATATATATATATATATATATATATATCTATACATAGACTAAAATTTACTCACACAATCCCTGTTAATGGACATTTCATTTGTTTCCATTTTTTTTGGTTACTATAAAGTTGCAATGAATAGCTATATCTATATTTGTATCTCTGTCTGTACATGAGAGTACGTAGATAGAATAATTTCCTAAAATAGAATTACTAGGTCAGAGAGTATGAGCATTTAACATTTTGAAATAGTGCAAAGGGGTTGTATCACTTAGAATTCCGGTCGGTAACTTGTAAGAGGATCTATTTTCTGCATCCTTACTCACATGGTATTACCACATTTTGATCTTTGTCAATCTGATGGGTTAAAAATGCCCTGAGGTAGGTTTAATTTGCATTTCTATAATTGTGATATAGGTCTGAATCTCAGCAAACAAAAAGCAAACTCTTAACACCCATCTCCAACAAAGTAAAACAACGAAGTTGCAATTAGTGTAATTATTGACTCCAAAGAGGAGCAAGTGTGATGCATAGATGGCAAAGGAGACACTTTGTTACAATGTCAAAGAAAGTACCAATGAACTTGGAGCTCCAGTAGTGCAATTGGTTAGCGAGTGAGCTTGCTGGGCTGTCCAGTGTATTAAAAGTTAGCATGTAATACTTTTGCCGGTGTATTTTCAAATGGTTTGGAGAACAGGCTAAAGATGACAATGAAAGCAAATGCTGGCTGAGCTGTTAACACACTCTCAGTGACATCATAGTTTAAAAACCACTGAGCTAGTCCTCATTTTACAGAAGGGGGAACTGAGCCCCTTTCATGTGGGAACCCAAAGACTGTGATGGAAATTTTGGCATACGTTCTTTTATATTCTTTTATTTTGAGAGAGTTTAAGACTCACAAAGAGTTATAAAAATAGTACAGAGCATTCTCGTACACTTCCCCCAGTTTCCCCCAATAACGTCAGATTCGTTTTTCTTTTCTTTTTAAGGAGGGCGCAGCCCAGAGTGGCCTATGCGGGATTGAACTGGCAACCTTGGTGTTATCAACACCACGTTCTAACCAATTGAGCAACCAGCCACTCCATGTCAGATTTTTTTGAGTTGCAAAAACTTTTAAATGCTCTTTCCTCATCCAAGTTCATAGCCAATTCAGAAGGTAGTCACCTCATGATTATACTGATGGATTATAATCATGGATTATACTGATAATCCAGATTTTCACTAAAATGTGCTGGAAAGTAGTTAGAGTCACACTTGACACTGAAATCAATATTGCCCAAAATACAAAGGCTTAAAGTCCTAGAAACTTATTTCTCATTCTCAATAGTCTTAGCTGCTAAAACCCCTTGGAGTTTTCTAAGTGTTGAAAGTGATAAAGGTGTCTTTTGTTATGTAAATGAGGTGACTTTTGGAAAGAACCTAGGTAACCCAAGAATGGGGGTGGGGCTGGTTGCCAGGGGAACCAACCCTGTGATTAAAGGGTTGGAACTTTCAGTCATACCCATGCCTCCCATCCACCCACCTTCCAGGGAGGGGAGAGGGGCTGGAGATGGAGTTCAGTCACCAATGGCCAATGGTTTAATGAACCAAGCCTATTAAATGAAGCCTCCACAAAAAACCAGAAGGATGATGGGCTTCAGAGAGCATCCAGATTGTAGTATACCTGGAGATTCAAGGAGAACGTGGAAGCTCTGTGCCCCTTCCCACATACCTGGCCCTAGGCATCTCCCATCTGGCTGTTCCTGAGTTGTATCTTTTTGTAATAAACTGGTGATCTAGTAAGTAAAATGTTTCTCTGAGTTCTGTGAGCCACTGCAGCAAATTAAATGAACCCAAGGAGGAGGTCCTGTAACCTCAGGCTATAGACATTGGGAGAAACCCAGGTGACAGCCTGGGCTTGCTACTGGCTTCTGAAACTGTGGGGGGAAGGTAGTTTTGTAGGACGGAGCCTTTAACCTATGGGCCTGGATGCTATCTCCAGGCAGATAGTGTCAGAACTGAGAAGAGCTGCAGGACACCCACGGTAGCTGGTGTTGGAACACACGTACTGGCTGGCACATGTGACCAATTTCTGCTCTGTAAGACATAGAGGAAATCTCCCGGAGCCTTTTGTGGAAGATTTTCAATCCTGAAAAGAAAGGAGCATATGAAAAGAAAGCCCTTTCTTACCCTCATTCCCATATTCATCCTCTTTGCCAGGGGTGGACCTGGTTTCCATCTTGTGAGCAGCAGGTGGCAAGCTTGGGACAGGAAGCTGCGATGCTAGGGGAAATACAGGGTTGGGTTCCTTCCAGCCTCTAGTCTGGACATTTTCATGAATCCATCAATCCATAACCTTATTTCACGTTGTTTAAAGACACCTTGTTTGACATATATTGTTGATTCATTAGCGTTAAACTTTCTGCCAACAGCACTGTTACTTATGCCCAAAGCTTCTCTGACATACACCACAGTTCCCCGTAAGCACATGCCAGCCTCGCACTCAGGAGCAGTAGAAAGCGCTTTAGCTCTGTGCTTGGGGGACATTTTAAACAGTTCGCAGTCACTATCAAAAAAACACAAAAACTGTGAACAAAGTGGCACTAAATAGACTGTGACGAGGACACTTGCTTAGAGAAGAAGGCAGAGTGTCGCCTTGGGAACGTGTGTATTGCTCAGCGTTTTCACCACTCTGCCCAAGGCCCTGAATGAGCAGGAAAACATCTCAAGTATTGATCTCCACGTGAAAAAATAAATTCTAGCGAGTAGGCGAATTCCAAACACTGAATCCTTGAATAATGAAGATCAACTGTGATTGCGCCTCAGAAATTTGAAGGCATTATGCCATTGTTTTGAGTGTCCCATGTTTCTGATGAGTCTGATGCCATTTTGATTGTTGAACTTTTAGATGAAAACTTTGTTTTTTCCCCCACCAGCTTTTAGCTACTTTCCCTCGTCCCTTAGCAATCTGAAATTTAACGGTGATATTTATTGATTGGGTCTATTTCTACCTATTGCCTGGGATTCTCATATGATTCCTACCCTCTAATAAGTCACGTCCTCTGGTACGAGTCCTGGGACGTGTCACTGAATGTTTTTTCTTCTCTTTCTGGAACTACCAATATTTGGCATTGGATCTCCTGCACTGGTCCCCTCATTTTCTCATTTATCATTGCTCTCCAAGTTCCATGTCTTGGTGTTTTTGTCTCCTTTCCAGGATATTTCCTCAACTGTAATCTTTCAAGCTTGCTACTTAGTTTTTCAATGCTGCGCTCATGGTTAATTTCCCAGAACTTTTTTCTGTTATCCACGTTGTTAAAAATGGCATCTGATTCGTATCTCCTGGGTGCTAATGTTTCGGGGGAAACATTTTCTTCCTCCTGCACAGTTTTGGTTTCCCTCTTGTGGCCTGCCTCTTTTCTGTTTGCTTGTTTTGGCCTTTGCCTTTCCGCAAATGTCTTATGCTCCGTCGCTGTCTGAGTGTGTTCTAGAGAGAGGCATTAAAGAGCTGATTGGCAGCTCTGAGAGCATGGGGTGGGGATGGGCGGCTTGTCAAACTTGGGCATCAGTGTAGGGTGACCTGGCTGGGCTGTGTCACTGCCCAGCCCCCAACTCCCTACACCCACATATGAATATCTTTAGGTTTCCTTTTTCTACATGGGACAAATTTTCCAGAGATTCTTGCCTACCTGTCTGCCTGGAGGATATCAGCTTTCTTGCCTGTGGAAGGTGTTGGTGAAGGAAGGGGTGTGTGTGGGGGCTCTCCTCAATCAGTATGTAACCCCTCTCCTGTCCCCTCAGTTTTCACATTAGTCTCTGTGCCTGAAGCTCCCTGTCCAGGGACCCTCTCTTTAATTCTTTCAAAAGCATCAAGTCCGGTCATTTGAACAGGATTGGAAAGAGTCCCATACCCAGCATATGGCATGGGGGAGGGAGTCTGGTGATCTGACTCTTCCTTAGATTTTCAAACAGTCTATTTATTTATTTATTTATTTATTTATTTATTTATTTATTTATTTTTTGGCCACACTTTCACCTCCACCTTGCAGAAGTATCTGGTATCACTGATACCTGAGCATGTCAGGGCTCTGTAGGATGCAGGGGTTCCTTTTTGGTCTTTCCCCCTGCTGGCTGAAGAGTCAGCTTTCCCGAGTCTGCTCATTCAGTTTCCAATTGTTCACCTGCTTTGCAGCATTACAAGATACTTTCCAAAGGAGGTAAAATCCTGTCAGAAAAGTGAACACACTTTAAAGATTTTATTTAACTCATTAACGAGGAAAAGTGAGATGTTAGAAGCAGCTCAAAGGAGAATCCAAAGGACAGAGACATTCACGTATCGGGGATATTGAAATGAATGACCCCAAAGGGGTGTATTAGTTTCCTACTGCTGCTGTAACACATTACCACAAACGTAGTGCCTTACAGCACTGGATGGCTCATTATCTTACAGTTCTGGAGGTCCGAAGTGCTAAAACCAAGTTGATGGTAGGGCTGTTTAGTTTTGGAGCCAAGTCAGTTTCCTATTTCCCATTTCTCCTCCTGTGGCAGTCAGAGACATGCCCTCCACTCCTAAGATATCCTAATTCCCAGGAACAAGAACCCGTGACCTCACATGGCAAAAGGGATTTGCAGGTGTGATTAAATGAAGGACCTTGACCTGGGGAGATGCCCCTGGATTGTCTGGGTGGGTCCAATGTCATCATAGGTATCGTCATGCAAGGGGGGCTGGAGGGTGAGTGTGAGAGAAGAAGTGGTGATAGAAGAGGTCAGGGAAGACATCTGAAGATGCTTCTGGCTTTGAAGATGGAGGAAGGCGCCACAAGCCAAGGAAAGCAGGCAGCCTCTAGATGCTGGAAAAGGCCAGGAAATGGATTTCCCCTTAGAGCCCATGGAAGGAACGTAGCCCGGCCAACAGCTTGGTTCTAGGACTTTTGATCTTGAGAACTGTAAGATAATAAACCAGTACATGTATGACAATTTGTTACAGCAGCATTAGAAAACTAACACACCTCTATTTGCACATTCATTTCAATATCCCTGATCTGTGAATATCCCTGTTCTTTGAATTCTCCTTTGAACTGGTTCTAGCACCTTCACAAGCAATCAGACCTCCTCATACCTTGAACTGAGCCCAGTGAGACTAGGCGTGGACTTCTGACCCCCAGGGATGTAAGATGATAAATTTGTGTTGGGGTAATTTGGTATGAGCAGCAAGAGGAAACTGCCTTCTACTGTGGGACACAAAGAGAATTTCAGGACCCGGGCTTGAGACGACTGGGTTGGCATGAAGACGTGCTTGAAGAACTTACAAACTTCATAAATAACTCAACCCTAACCCTGCAGCCTGACTTCAAGTAAGCTTTCATTACATTGGGATCACTTACATAGTTTTGGAAATGTATTCAAGTCCCCAAACTCCCATTACTGTAACAGAAATTCAACTATCAGTGTGAGAAAACATAGATCCTGTTGGGTCAGCATTAATGTCTGACCGCCATGCATAAAAGTTCTCAGGACCTCCTGGAGTCACAGGAAATAAAGCTGGTGTTAATGAGACCCCCGTCCAGGAGGCGTCAAAGGCAGAGGAAAGTTATGCAGCAACAGTCACTGACTTTAATCTCTTTTCCCACACTGCGAAGATGACCTGATGGTTGAAATATTACAACTGATTTCCTTTTTGATTTTTACCAGAGAGTTCACCATTCACTTCATTTTTTTTTTTTTTTTGGTTGGCAGATATGTGACATATTTTTTTCCCCTCAAAAAACACATTCAGCACTTCAAGTTGTCAGTACTCATTAGTCCTGTGTCCTAGCATACCTGGCTCAAGTTAAAAAAAAGGCGGGGGGGTTGGGTGGGGTGGAGATAGATTTGGTCTGTGCATGTGACTGACCAGGTCTAGAGGGAAAAGGAAAAAGAAAAGTGATCAGAACTGATCAAGAAGATTTCAGTAAAGTCTCATTTCTGGCACAAGTTCCACATATTTCTCCCCCCCCCACACCTCCCACAAATGGCCTCTTCCCTGGGAAATGGCTAAAGAGACACATGAATAGCTTAGTTTAGGGCCTGGCTTCTGCTGTGGGTTTCATCGTGTACAGCCCAAAAGTTATGTTCCAGTCCTAACCCCTGATACCTGTGAATGTGACTGTATTTGGCAATAGGGTCTTTGCAGATATAAGGAAGGATGAGATCATCCTAGAGGAGGGTGGGCCCTTCATCCAAATGGTATCCATTTAAGAAGACATACAGACACGCGCACATACACAGAAGGCCGCGGGAAGACAGAGGCAGAGATTAGAGTGACGCAGCTTCAAGCCAAGGGTCACCAAGGCTTGCCAGCAACACCAGCAGCTAAGCAAAAGGCAAGTGACAGATTCTCCCCCAGAGCCATCAGAGAGAACACCGCCCTGCTGACACCTTCATCTTGGACTTCCAACCTCCAGAACTATGAGAGATTACAGCCTGTTGTTTTAAGTCATCAAGTTTGTGGTGCTTCGTTACAGCAGCCTTAGGAAACGGATACAGCTTATCAACCGTGACGCTATGGCTATTTGGGGCTGGATGATTCTTGGTGGGGGGGGGGCCTTCCTGTGCATTGTAGGACATTGAGCACCATCCCTGGTCTCTATGTACTAGACATCAACAGCACCTGCACACTTGGGACAACCCAAAGGGCCTGCAGACATTGTCAAAAGTCCCCAGGAGACCAAATCATCCCTGGTTGAGAGCCATGGGTTTATAGTTTAGGAATCGTCTGTCCATTGAAACGATGGGGATGTAGCTAGAAGCACTGATTATAATTAACCTTTTCATTCTTTTGACCAATAAATCACTTTTAGTTGCCGACTACTCTTGGTCAGGTGTTTAATTTCCAAGCGACATCTTCAAGGGCTGTACTTTCCCCGGGCATGTTTCTCCCTCCAGGCGGTGGGTGACTTGGGCTCTCTGGGTTTCTCTCCTTGGGCCACACGGAAGGACCCTAGGGGTCATGCTTGAATGCTTAGAACAATGTCCGTCTCCGCGTGGCTACAGACTACCTGTCTCACATCATCTCAGGGGAACAACTGGGTAAAGATGCAGATTTCTGGGCCTAGAATATTGACTCCAAATACGTGCAGTGGGACCCCAGAATGTATACTCTCACCAGCCTACCCTCGTGACTCTAACGCAAGCTAAGTTTGGGACATATGGGCTCAGAAAATGGAAAAAAATGTGAATTTAAAGGCACTTGTTTTTTATTAAAGAGGAACGTCTGGGTCACGATTATACTTTAAAGTCCTTTCAAACAGATTGTTTTTACATATTTGTCTAAGATTTATTTAGAGGGAGGCTAACGGCTGGGAGGGAGGAAAACTGAAGGTAACAGCAGTTGGTCCCTCTGAAACTATTCAAAGCCTTTGTTCCCTTGGGGATCCCATTGGCTACAAGTAGCAGAGAACTTGAGTAATGATGGGAGAAAGGAGAAGAGAGAGAGAAAGACAGATTATCTTTTCCTATAAGGGCACTAATATCATTCATGAGGGGGCCACCCTCATGATTCAATTATTTCCCAAAGGCTCCACTTCCAAATAGCATCACACTGGGATTAGGGGTTCAATATATGAATTTTCGGTGGGGGTTGGGGGGGGGGACGCAAACATTCAGTCCATAGCAGCTGTCTAGAACAGCTCTGGCCCAGATGGCAGCCCCTAGCCACATGTAGCCATTAAGTCCTTAAAATGTGGCTAGTCCAAATTGAAATGTGCTGTGTGAGATAACACCTTAGAATTTTGAAAACTCAGGAACAAAAAGAAAAAAAAATATATAAAAGATCTCATTAATAATTTTTAATATTGATTAGATGTTGAAATGATATACTGGGGGTGCCCAAAAATGTATACAAGGGGACACTTCGATCAACATTGCTCAAGCAGTAGTTCACCATCATCAGAAGTGTCTGGACGCTGATGGGAACCACTGTGAGCACCTCTTGTCATTGCAGAGGTCAAACGGGACTTGTATTGTTCTTTTGTTATTGGTATATATTGAGTATTACAATTTTAATAGTTTCTTTCTTAAAATGTGTATACATGTTTTTTGGCACCCTCTGTATTTGACTATAATGGGTTAAATACAACGTATAGTCAAAATTATTTCCCGTTTTTTTTTTTGCTTTTGTGAAAATGCAGCTACTAGAAACATTTAAATGACAGAGGTGGATGGACTTATATTTCTATTGAACAGAGCTGGTTTATAGCCTTAGATCTATTTATCATTAGTTAGAATATTTCTGGCTTCCCCTGATGCCAGGCAAAATGACAGAAGCTTGAGGTGAAAAACAGCCCAAGTGTTTGGCTGTCTGGGGTAGGGGCACCCAGGAGTCTGCATGCAAAAAGTGGGAAAGGGATTCACAGGGACATGGTATGCCGACATCATCTGCTATAATCTGTGTAATACTTGTCCCGTGACTTAGTTTCATTTTCATTGATATAAACTTGTTTTTGAAACAAAATGTCATCATAAGCAATAATGTTGCCTCGTTTCAGGCTTGCTGTGCTAGTAATAGTTGTTTTTAAGATACATTAAGGTAAACACAAAACTGTTGAAATAGAATCATATTTACCTCGTGTCCCGCCGATCATACATATTTGGAACATTCTCGCAAAAACCACTCTTTGCTAATTCTCAGCCAAGGAATTCTGTTAAAAGACTAGTCAATCACTCTCTGATGTGTGTAATTATGACTTTCCTTCTCTTCAATTTTATGAAGCCATTTGAATTCCTCCAATGTGTTACTTTGACAATACAATGTTTATGCAACAATCATAAAAATTAATTGTCTTCCTTCTTGAAACTATTTAAAATCCTCATCCTTGGCCTGCCTTATTGACATGTGCACATTAAAGTATGACTATGTGACAATAATAATTTTACAACAATGAATACATGTCAAATTAATTATGTTAAAATAGTAATTTGTCTGCTTCCTTTCAAATATGTATAATTATTAATTTTTTGGATGTGTGCAGAAAATATTAAATATATTGTCAGAGCTTAGGTTCAACCTCTGAAGTGATGTTTATTTTTTTCTTCTGAAATGTATTATTTGGGAGTTTCCTTTTTGTCAGGATCTGTTACTTGGTGCTCAATAAATTTTAGGGAAATTCCAGGCTATGTCTTAGATTTCAAATCAGTGCCTAGGAGGTGTCAATAGCAATATTACCAGAACTTTCTCTTCATGCAACTTTCTCTTTGTGGGGTTTTTTTTTGGGAGGCTTTGTTATGATAAAGATTGTACCATGTTCTAATTTTTGTTTGTTTGCAAGGGTAGCTATGCAGCTAAAAGTAGGAAGTACATGTGCTTCTTTTCATTCTTTAAATGTTGTCTTAAATACATATCTTCAGAGAATCCTTCCCAATTTAAGCTTAACATTTTTGGTAGTGTTCTCTGCCATCAGCTTAGATGGTATAAAGAAATGAATTTTTCTCTTTTGTAATGACACTTAGTTTATAACTTTTACACAAATAATTTTTCATGTGTGTATTTTTGCAGTATGTGTATTTTCCTTAATTAAAGATGGATTTAGTGAAAAGCACTGTAAATCATAAATGGGGCTTGTGGATATAAGTGGGGGCTCTGGCAGGTTGAGGTTTAGCTTCCCAACTCCTCTCTACTGTAATATGGAAGTACTGCAACATTTCTTACAACACATTACGGGGTGCAACATTCGGCATGATTTTCCTGAAGGCCTGGGAAACACAAGACAATTACAGCTATTAAATGTGGCTGTTGGCAGAGCCAAGAGCCCAACCTGTTCTCAGGGGACCTCACCCTAATCCTTAGAGCTGGACCTGCCTCCTTTTTGCAGGGGCCAGCTCACTTCCAATATTCTGGGTGTATTTTGGGCAAACCACTCCTCTCTCACCCAGGCTAGGACCTGCCACTAAGTGCTGAGGTATCTCTCATCTCTCTCTTCTCCTTCTGCTCCTCCTCCACCCATGTTTCCCCTTTCTAGAAGGCAGGGTTGGGACTAGGTAAGTGAGTTACACAAGTGGACGGGTGGATTCTGTCTTTGTTTAAATTTTTGACATTTGTTCCTCATAGACTTTTTGCACATTAATTTTGATTTTTAAAAATGTTGCCTTAAAATGTTATTTATTTTGATAACTGAGCTTTTTGGTGCCACCTTAACTTTTTCAGTTGAGGTGAGTGCCTCACTTGCCTCACCCTAATCCTGGCCCTACTTCCAAGCTCTTTCCTGATAAATTGAAGTAAATACAGCACAGTCTTGAAAACTATTGATAATTATTGAATCTACGTAATGACTACATGGGGCGTCATACAGTCGGTGTCAAACTGCACGTTTGAATTTTTCCAGTAAAAAACACACAACTTTACAAATACAATACAAATGCATATGTATATAATAAAGAATGCTTGTTGTATGGCTTTATGTAGATCATATATAAGTATTAACAATAACATATTTCATATAAGAAGTTCTGCATTTATATTGTAAAAATTTGGAAAATATTTTTCCAAATATAATGAAAAAGATTAAAGTTACTCTTAAATCCCATCTTGCAGAGAATCACCAATATTATTTCTATGTATTTCTGTCCCATCTTGTGTGTGTGTGTGTGTGTGTGTGTGTGTGTGTGTGTGTGTGACAACAGCAACCACAGGCAGATGAGGACAGCAATTGGGAAGCTCCATTGGCATAGGAATTTGGGACCTCAAAATTTGGGGTCATATTTTATAATATATGCAGTTGACACCTTTCACTTTTTGCTTACTATGTCATCAAACACCCACAAAATGATTAAAAATAACTTCTCTCATATCTAGTTCTCATTACAAAAGGAATGCACGTTAATTTTAGAAATCTCTGTTGGTATGTGAATGTGCGCTACCAAAGTATCATCATTATCACATATACCATGTTGTATTATATATTTTTATGCAGGAGAAATCGTGAATATTTTTCAATGTCCATAAGATTCCATGACCTTTAATGGTTACCTGGTACTCCACCAAATGGATATCCATCAGTGTGCCGGTTGAGAACGCAGGCGTTGGCATTTTGGCTGCCTGGTCTGATCCGTTCTACTCCTTAGAGTGGTGGATTGTGGCCAAATTATTGGAAGGACTCACGTCTCTGATTTGTTACCTATGAAGGTAGAAAGTAACAGTATGCCTCACATAGGGTTGTTACAAAGTGTATATGAGCTGATGTCTGTGAAATCCTTGGAACAATGCCTAGCAGATATCATAATTTGATAATATTATAATTTGGTGCATTCAACATCTTTGTACCTATAGATGTATTTGTATGTGGATACTGTGTTTCAACGAAGGTAATAATAATAACAATATCATTATTATTTAATCATCTAATCCTCTCCGATTAGATATTTCGGTTGTTTCCCACTCTTTGCTCTTTAAGGCAGTGCTGTGAGCATCACTCTTTTTTTAGGCTAAATTCTTAAAAGTGTCAATATTGGATTCAAGACCACAAATGTCTATACAGCTCATGATATAGAATGCAGAAATGCTCACTGGAAAGGTTGAGCCAACTTCTGTTTCCACCATCAGCTGAAATATTTTAAATATCCTTTTGCCAAGTTAGATATCATCATCATCATCATTATTTTACATTTCTTTCATTGAGATATTAGTCTTTTTCCTATCCCAGTCCCTGTTATTCACACTTCTTTTAGTATTATCGCCCTATACCTCACGTAAATGACATTTTTTTCATTCTTAGCTGAATCAGTGTATACACAAAGTGAGTATTGTTTAAAGTAAGATGGGGCCTTTTGTTTAAAGAGAGTGACACAGACACAGGTGAAGAGCGAATGTGCTTTCACTTACATCCTGCTCACCATGATAACCATTGACAGGTTGTTTGATATACTTTTGGATAATCGTTTGAAAATAACACAGTGAATTATTAAAATGCAAACAATGTTTAAATATATCTAGGGTTGCTTATTCATTTATAAATTATTTATAAATTATTCTTCCTGAATGTAGAATGCTTTTTGTGTGCAACACTTTGGGTTCCACATTATGTCAGGCGTAAGCTTTCACACTGGTATATGCAGATATGCTCAGTTTTCCAAAATGGCTGCGAAGTGTGCTATATCCTGATTATAGGACTTGAATCAAAATTTAGCCATGTCCTACTGATGGAAAATGTCTCCAATTTGATAATATTATAATTTGGTGCATTCAACATCTTTGTACCTATAGATGTATTTGTATGTGGATACTGTGTTTCCCGGAAAATGAGACCTTGCAAAACCATCAGCTCGAATGTGTCTTTTGGAGCAAAAATTAATATAAGACCCAGTCTTATTTTAATATAATATAAGACAGGGTATAATTTAATATAATATAATACCGGGTCTTATATTAATTTTTGTTCCAAAAGACGCATTCGAGCTGATGGTCTGGCTAGGTCTTATTTTTGGGGAAACACGGTACATAGCTCAAAATTCAATTATTGGGATGATTCGTTTAAAAATATTAATGCGGATCGATAAAGTTAAGATTTGAGACAATACAGTTGCAATCTTTTTTCCCCTCATCGGTTGTCTGAGGTATTCCAGCATAAATAGTAAATGAGCTTAATTAAAAATAAAAACTAACCAAACAAAGCATACTTCAGCCCAAATTTCAGTTTTAAATTCTTATTTGAAAACATTAATGGCATCCTGTTCTTCCTGCTTTTGCTGTGAACTTTTAATTTTGAACTGTAACCGAAACCACCTTCAAAACAAATAATTTATTCCAAAGGTTTCCTATGTCATAATTGCCTGGTTATTTGGAAGATTGATGTGTCACATCTGAAAACAAACTAGTTATCGTCTCAAATTTATTTCTACATGCATTATCTAAACCACTGAAGATGAGAACACTGCATGGATAAATACGATAAAAAACTAAGATGGATTTAGAAGCACGGTGCTCCGGTTTAGTATTTAGTCATTTTTATTATATTGTTGGGTCGAAAATGTTAAAGACCAGCTGAGGAACTGTTAACGGGCCCTGGAATGTTTGCCTGTTCTCTTGCCTGGGAAGCAGGTAATTCTAGCCTAGATACTCTTGAATGCTTTACAAGTACTAGAAAGCAAGTGGGGAAAGCATGTTTTATATTTTAACACTGACATCCTCATAGAAAAAAAAAATTAAAGATTCAGAATACTTGGCTGTGATTCAGTACCTAAACACTTCCTGGTGTTTTTCAGAATTTCCAGGAGACCCATAAATGCTTCTGGGCTGCAGCTACCCATGGTTGCTGTGCACTTAGGCCAGTTCATCAAACTAACGAGCTCAGGAGTGATGCTATTTCCAGGTTCAACTCCATGAGGGAGAGACAGAGAGAAAACAAAACCCAAATGCAGACAGAAGAGTAAATCCTAAGGGCCAGCCTGACAAAAATTTATGAGCTCATACACACCAAATCTTACCCAGAGTAATACTCTTTGTGGAGATTTTACTCTACAAATCTTATGCTGGTTCCTCAAGTGTAAGCATTACAGATAAAGCTCTGTGGTTTTTACACTGGTGATGTTTATTGATCTGGGCTTAAAAACAGTACCACTGTACGGCTTTCTCCATGAACATACTATTTGCAAATAACTGTGGGATGGATAGAATGTGTTTTTGTCTTGTGAGGTGTATAATACTTCTTTTAAATGAAGAGAAGGGAAGGACGCTCTGAAATTCACTTAGGAGACGTTTTTCTTTACTTTGGAATTTGAATGATGAGTAAGGTTGGGGGGAAATAGTGAGTTTCTGTATAATTTGTGTCATCAGAACAAACACTGTGTTAGACTGAGACACTGTATCGATAGATAATGAGAAAAGAAAATGGAACTTATATACAAATGTGTATTTCTTAAAAGCTTTTGCTACCTATTATTTTCTAGCTGTGTAGGCGAAAATTAGACACACGCTGGATATACTTATATGGATAGTAACGCACCGTATCATTTAAAATGGTAAGTCCATCTTGCAGGTTTGCTTTATGTAATGCTAAGTCATTCTGAAATTCAACTGGTGTTTAAATGGATTATTCAAATATTGTCAATCAAACATTAAAAAAATTTCCACTACAGTTTGGTTTTAATATTTGCAACATAACCAACTATAAATTTTTTGCGTTATAAAGTTAATTTGGGTTATTTTTCTTTATTTTCATTTTATTTCTTCTCACTCTTCCTCCTCTTTGTGGCGTATTTGCACACATAATTCAAATGAAGCATGAAAAGAAATTTTAATCTGTCCTACATTTCCTCCTTTGCTTTATGGGAGAAAAACTGGACTGCATATATTAGGTTGGTGCAAAAGTCATTGTAGGTTTTGCAATTATTTTTAACCTTTTAAACCGCAATCACTTTTGCACCAACCTAATACAAATAACCTGCTAATATTTCCTAACCTTTACATTTGGGCCCAAGAGAAGACATTTTTCCTGGAATGACATTTAAAAAAAAAAGAAAGAAAGAAAATCAAGTATTATGTATATAACTCTTGCACTCTTAGTTACATTTTGAAAACTTTAAGACGTTATTATTTACATTAATGTTTGAAGTATTTCCTCTCGAGGAACTGCTGTTTTCTGCATAATGGTTAGATTTCATTAGTAACATTTTGTAAATGATGATGGTAAAATTTATATTCTTGGACTTTCAGGCCCTGATTTATTCTCTTCTGAACCTCAACAAGAACATTCTTTCCCAACTAAATGGTCATGCCTCATTTATCCACACAATCTACTGTTTTTGCCTTAAAAAGGCACGATCATCTGTTTTGTTATCAGTAATTTCATACATGACTCACGAAGCCCACGGATTTCCTCAAGTTCGACACATACTTCTTTATGTATATTTTTGCTATATGTTGATACTTTTGGGAGAAGACTTTGGATTTAGGAAAAATGGATCCTTAAAGCCTAGGTTTGCCATTAAGTGTATGTATATTTTTTGCTGTAATGCTGGAAATCAAAAGAGTGTGAAAAAGCCCTTTAGGGAAAAGAATATTGTACGCCCCCGTTCACTTGAAATGTGTAGAGCCGGGCTTCCTGCTAAGGATAAGAAAATTGGTAATATTATCACTACTTCACATTTGTGTGACCTTTCATATTGTAGTTAACATTTATCTTCCCCTCTGTCCTCCAGCATTTCCCTTTTCTCTTCTAACAGTATCCTGATTTCTTTTTCAGAAACTTTCTTTTCCTCCATGAGCATGGTCAAAGTGGTCTGATCTCCCACTACCGAGGCCAAAGAGGTCCTTTCCAGAAACAACTTCTTTTTCCATTGCAGTCCAGGCTGGTCAAGTGACCTAAGGTCGCCTAATCAGACTGTCTCACACAGGACTTAGAATTGTGAGTGAAGTGACTCAGTGATGGAAAGAGGGTCCAAGGGCAATGGCCTGTGATAGATGTTCTACACTAGTCTCCACCTTGCTTCCTGTCCTTTGTTCATGCCTGACTTTGCAGCTTTCCTGTAAATTCTGCAGGCTCTCAAATATCCTTCTAGTGAATTTTTTTTTTTTTTTGCTTTTGCTGGCTAATACCAGTTTCTGTTGCTTGCCACCAAAGAACTCTGATGGAGCGTATGTTTCTTATTAACCATAATGGAGTGGTGAGCAGGTATCACCAGCCCCATTTTAGAGCCTGGGAGCTGTGGGTTCAGAGAGGCTAAATGACTTGTCCAAAATCTCACAGTGGGTAAGTGACAGAACCATGATCACCCCTCCTGCCCCCAGTTTTGGCCTCACCTCCAGAGGTATGCCTTCAAAGATTCTTTTAATTTCTTTTAGTGGCAGAGTGTGGCTTAAACACCAAACAGCCTTGTGTTTGCATCTTGGGCAATGGCTGAAACTCTCTGAACTTTATTTCCTCATTTATGAATGGGGATAATAATATTAGGTTGGTGCAAAAGTAATTGTGGTTTAAAAGGTGAAAAATAATTGCAAAAAACTGCAATTACTTTTGCACCAACCTAATATCTACTCCAAAGGACGGCTGTGAGACCATGTAAGATAATGATCTCAAAAGCCCTTAGCCCAGTGCTTCGTATGTGATATGTGCTCAGTACACAAAATTCTGAAATGAGGCTTGACAACATAAAATTCGGGATCTCGGGCGGCCGGTTGGCTCAGTGGTTAGAGCGTGGTGCTCATAACACCAAGGTTGCCGGTTCGATTCCCACATGGGCCAGGGAGTTGTGCCCTCCACAACTAGACTGAAAACAATGACTTGACCTGGAGCTGATGGGTCCTGGAAAAACACACTGTTCCCCAATGTTCTCCAATAAAAATTAAAAAACAAATTCGGGATCTCTGGATGTTGAGTGGGCAAATCAGAGGCAGTGCCTCAGCCGCAGGAAAGTTGGTGAGATGGAGAAGAACCCTCAGAACAATAACCCTCGCTGGATTTAACCAGGATGCATGAGCAGATTGTTGGGCCATTCCCACTCCAGCCGTCTGCTTCCTGTGACCTCTTCAGAAACCACTGGGTGGCTTCTCCTCACTCTTATTATGAGGGGTAAGGACAAATCGGCATAGATGTCCCACCATAAAGATGTTTGCAGTGGTCAACCAAGAATTGGTTGGATCATGCCCATAGGCACGGAGATTTATTGTACTGTAAAGAACATAAAAGACGATGGAATGACATGGATAGACCGAGGTCTCAGAGTTTGAATCCTGGCTCCGCTCCTTACTGCTTTCCCTTGCTGTGGGCTCCTGACATTGGCTGTCCAATCGAACTTTCTGTGATGATGGACATGGTCCACATCTGCACTGTCCAATGTGGTCGTCACTGACCACACAGGCTTTTGAGTTTGTGTGATTAAGAACATGAATTGGTTATTTTATTTAAATTGAAATAGTCACACATGGTTCGTGGCTACTGTATGCGAAAGCTAAGCTCTAGAGGAAGAATAGGCCAGTTGTAGAATACCAAGAAGCTCTATTTACTTTGAGGGGTAGAGTTTAAATTAGTGAACCAGTGACGTGTGGGTATGGCCTCTATTTCTGAGATTCTGGGACAAGTGCATATATTCAGACCAGGGACCATGTGGCTGGGACAGAAATGGAGAATAGAGAAAGATGGAGAGCAGCCCCAGTAATGAGAAAAGAAGGGCCATAGAAAATGATCATTAGGGTCTGCTAGGAACTGAATGTTTGCATCCCCCCAAAGTTGATATTTTGCAACCCTAATCCCCAAAGGGGTGCCTTTGGGAGGTGATTAGGTCATGAGGATGGAGCCCTCATGATGGGATTAGTGCCCTTAAAAGAAGAGATACGTTCCCACATCTCGTGAGGACACACTGAGAAGATAACAAGCCAGCTGGGCCTCACCAGACATCAACTCTGCCTGGATGTTGATTTTGGACTTCCCAGCCTCCAAACTGTGGGAAATAAATGTTTGTTGTTAAACCACCCAGTCTATCGTATTTTGTTACAGCAGCTGAGCTAAGACAGGGTCCCTTCCTGGGTTACTAATTTGTCAAAGAACCGAAACTTTTTATAGAAAGGAAAGCTGATCTTAGCAAGAAGACTGGGGAAAAGCCCAGAAAAACACAACATTTATCCAAAAGAGAGAACTGGTGACTTGCAAGATACTATTTCAAACAAAAACAAAACAAAACAGGCTGTATTGAAACCAGAAGGGAGGGAGACACCTTAAGTGGCATGGGTGAATTTTCATCTCTGCATATCCTGGTCATCTGCTCATCCACTGACCCCGGGGTCTGAGAGCAGATCTAGGTTAGCAACAGAAAATGAAGATACATTTTCCCCTGCTCATCCAAACATAGCATGCTAAATATATTTTTTAACCTCAATTACAATAATTGCATATTTATTTGCATAATTATTCAATTAATGTCTGTCTTGTCTTCTTGACTACAAACTCCCCAAAGGCAAGGGTTGTGTTTGCTTTTCTCACTGTTGGATAAAGGGCCAGGCAGAGCGCTTGGCGCAAGGGCGGGCTCTCTGTATATTTTCTGAATGGACACATGAATTTTTCTATGACTGGCACCCGGCAGTTACTCGGTGATTTAATCTCTCCATTCCCATATAGTAAGGGCAGTTGAAACATGCTTTGTGTTACATGCCACCTGGAGGAGATTGTGTGTTGTCCTGACAAGTAGGAATTCCTACCTTTAATAAGTGAAGGGAAATGGTCACTTAAGGACAATCAGTTATCTACTTAACAGATTCAATTGACTTTACCTAAAAAGTCATAAACATATGATTTCTAGTATCATCTGTAGAGCCGAGTTTCCCCAAACTTTTTCAGACTTTTTGACCTGGGTATGTAAAATGTGTGCTAGTACTTATTTTTATTAAATGAACTCATTTAAGACAATAAGCCTACATGCCTATTTTTGCATTTTTTGACATGAATGTCTATAATATCACAGATTTGCTGTGCTCAATTTTCTCTAGTATACAGTAAAATAAATGCATAACTAGTAGAGTGTAGAATCATCCTTGATGCCACTGGAATAATTCTTTTTGCTACCACACTTTGGGGAACCTCAGATGCTTCACTATCGAAATGATGTTTTATGGATTATACTTATTGGTTACATGTGGGATGCTGGGGTCTCTAAATTTAGAACTGTGTAGCCCCCTCCATAGAGGAAAGGTGGTAGATAGTCAGGGTGACCAGTGGGTCCTGGTTTGCTAAGGACTGATCACTGAAGGTCCCACTTCCTGGGAACTCCCTCAGTCCTGGGCAAAGTGGCATGACTGCTCACCCTCTAGCTGGCACACTCATTACGGCCACTGTCTTTTTAGAGATGGCTCAGTTAGTTCAAAGATCTTGGATTAAGGGAGCAGTGGCAAGGAGGGGACAAATAAAAACCATCCTAGATGTGGAGGTAGGAAAACTGGGTTTAAGAATGGACTCAACTGCTCATTTGCTACTTAATTGTCTTAATTTGGGTTTCCCCATTAGCAGACTCTGAGACACAGATTGGAATGCAAGTCGATTACGTGGGAGGTGACCTCAGGAAACGCCCTTAAAGAGTGGGGCAGGGAGACTAGGATTGAGAACAATCAAAGATGTACTATCAAGCAACTTACCACTGCGGCTAATGGGAGACTCTTCAGCGTGGGAATTCAGGGAGCTGATGTGGATCACGTGCCTCCCCCATGGGAGAGAGAGGAAGCTGGAGTATTCATACACTGATTCCCGTAGTTAGTGGCTGAGAAATGCTCCTTGGGATGTCAATTCCCCAGAACTTCTGGCCTGCCCTGAATGTAGGAACAGGAATAGCTGTTAAGTTTCCTCCACTAGGAAGAGCCCTCAGGCACAGAGATGCAATGCTGGGGTGGGAAGGTGTGGCAGAGAGCACTAGAATGGAAACGCCTGAGGGTCTGAGGGCAGCAGCACCAGCTCCACCACCTAACCTTGGGCAAAGCACTTTCCCTTCTTGAGTTTTATTTTCTCTCATCATTGAGAAGCTGGGTTTCCTAAACTGTCGACATGGACCCCTGGTAATATGGGAGATGCCTTTGGTGTTAGATGGACATTGGTTTCAAATAACACTGAATCACAGTGAGAAAGTGATGCCAGATTCTCGTTCTTCCAGAAAAAGGATGTGGAAGTCTCCACTGGGCTAATTTACTAAATGTCTGTCTTCATTTACAAACACTAAGGAAATAAATTTATTGTAAATATTAATACGGGATATTAAGACGATAAAAATTGTGAAGGTAAGATATTGAGTAAAATCTGTCCGGTCTCCTTCAAAAGTTCATTGTTTTTGGGCTTTTTTGAGAATTTCATTGTTTCAGCGAAACTCCTGTTGTTGACCTTTTGGATCATGTGTTAAACCTTCTTACTGTGCTAGGGTTTTAAAATCTCTCCCTCCCCATTACTTGTGTGGTGCCTCATTTGAAGCACTAAACAGGGACCGACTGTGATGAATGGTTGTATGGAGATCATTAGTCCTGGACACTTTTCTGAAATATGCTGTGGCAGGTTTCCCAGGCACCTCTCAGTTCTGCCTCAAAGAGGGATTTCAGTTTTAGTCGTTATTATTGTCTGCGTCAGAGCCACAAGACGGAGTCAGCAGATTTGCACGGAAGCTCAAGGAAGAGAAGCTTTTAAGAAGGATGACTGTGTCCTCATCTTATGCTCATTTGGGGTCATGCTGGCATTCAAAGTTTTCCAAACAAAGGAGGGGATTTTAAGAAGAAAAAGTGATTGTGGTTTCAAGCCTGGATGTGCTTTGAGAAGAAAAAGGTATTTTAAAGACGAAGCAATTGCATTTCATTTAGCAGTTGAAAAGAAGAAACAGTAAAAAGTGCAGTGGCTTTAACAAAGAATGCTGTGATTTAAAGCAAAAAATTGTAAGCACAGTCGGTTTTATTGATAGCAAATGTGCATGCAACATTTTCTGGAAATAGGTCAAATTTTGAGTATTTTGTATAAACACTACACCCCACTAGAGGGCGATCTTTAGTTGTATATTTAACATTCTCTACTTTTTTGTAAAAATATATATAAAAAAAGGACTGTAGGGCTATGAATTCTGATACAATGCTTGTTGAGCATGTTATGAAATTTTCTCCGAGACATTGTTTTATTTTCAGCTTATATGTGTGAAATTCCACTTTAAGAAGTATAACATGATCCTGAATCTTTCAATATGTATAAAATCCCTGTGGTATTACGGCACGATAGAAGCAAAACACATAAGTTTAAATTATTGTAATCCCATAGGTCTTTTGACTATTGTTTCTCTATATATGTTACCGCACAAAGAAAATGTATTGTAAATATTAATACCGCCTGCTTAGATCTTTTGTGAAAAGACAAAGAGAAGCAGTGTGGTCTAGGTGGGTGATTCTGCAGGTCTTTCCAGAGTGACTTTTATCTAAAACAATTTCCAGGATGTTCGCTTAATTTGTTTTTCAGTATTTCAGTCTGTTTAGCTTGTAGTGTCTTAGCTCCCCCAAATCATGGCCTACTTTTCTTTGATTCTAGTTTTTCTAGATTCTTTACCTTTCTCTGTAGATTTGGGCTCCTAAACTACACTGTATGAGAAAGGCTGGTGTTCTCGAATCTGCCTTTAAAAAGAAATTATGACTTTCTGCCCAATATTCAGAAAAGAAAAATAAGTTTATGAACAGGAGTTTCTCAGTTTATTTCACTGCATTACTTTTTTGTTAAACTGTTACAGTTTAAGGCTATAGTTTGATACGATATGGATATAATGCAGACATGCACAATTTAGTTATTTAAAGTACAATAAATTGATTTCCATGGTGTTCTACAAAAGCCTTCATCTAAACATATTTGGGAATTCTAATGTTGTCCCAAATTTGCAATTCTTTTTCATTTTTGTAATTAAACATGTAATATAGGAACATATGCTTGCATAAAAATTCAAACAATAAACATTTCATAATATTTTTAACACAGTCCCTCTTCCTGAAAACTCTCTTCCTTCCCCAGAAGTAGTCACTGTTCACATGTATGTGTGTAGACTTCAGACATAGCCTATGTATATTTGTAGTTTCAAAGACACTGTTAGTTTTTATTCGTTTTACCTTATGGAACCACAGCCGATGTATTGATAATATTGCTTTTTCTAGTTAGCAATGTGTCTTGGCCATTTTTCCATTTCACTGCATGTAGTGCTTCTCATTCCTATATTCTGCAGAATAGTCTATAGTCTATAAGGGATGTTCTTTCTTTTATTTTTCCAGAGATTGAGGTGGAACCCAATTTTTAAAATATTTCAAACAACCTTGCAGGTGACATCTTTGCTTATGCAGAGAGTGCCCCCAAAAATGTATACAGATTTTAAGAAAGAAAAAATCTGTATTAAAATTGTAATACTCACTATATACCGATAATGAAAGATGAATACAAGTCATGGGTATACGTTTTTTGGGCACCCCCGGTAGATCTTTGATGCCCATGTGGGTAGGTCTGTAGAATGGATCTCTAGGAGGGGCTCTAGGTCACAGCATAAGTTCAGATTTTTTTATTCTCAGCAATTCTACTTTCAGAAACATATGTTCCCACTTCTCACCCCCAGGAATCGCCTAATAGAACTCGGACCTGAGAGAAGGGCACAGAAGTTTCTCAGAGGATCACCTAAAGCTTGTGAGAACGCGAGAAAACCTCTGAGCCTGCATGTGTGGGTTTTGTGAAAAATCACGGCCTCTGGTTCCTCACGGATATGGCTGATTCAATTTTTTAGAAAGAAGTAGCATTTGAGACCATTATTCTGATAAGGTAAACTTCCCTTGGTTAAAGGAAAAATGAGAATTCAATTCTATGGACATTAGTTGGCTACCTACTCTGTGTAAGCTGTTGAGCCAGTCATGGCTCGAAATAAGAAAATAAGTTAAATAGAGTCTGTGCTCACAAAGAGATTGGCAGTAGCAGGGTGGGATAAAATGAGTACACCATCAGAGGCCAGACAAATCTCATCAGAGGCCAGACAAATGAGAGATAGTGGAGTAAGTCAGAGGTCTTCTGGGTTATGGGTGGGGAGAGATGAACAAGAGAAGGAAAAGAATGAGGGATGGAGGGAGGGAGCAGGGAGGAAGGGAGGGAGGAAAGGAGAGAGAGAGAGAGAGAGAGAGAGAGAGAGAGAGAGAGAGAGATCTCACCCGGTTGTGAGGGTTAGGAAAGCCTCCTGAGAAATGGCATACCTGGATGGATCCTGAAAGATGTGTGGACCTTCCACAGGTGATGATGAGGGGAGGGAGAACGTAGCTGCAGTAGATGAAACAGGATGAACTATTATTTAAAAACAAAATGCATGCATATAATAGAAAATTTAGAAAACGCGTAAAAAAAATCCCATTAATTTACCCTCCCAAGGACAACTGCTGCTGTAAGTTTGACATTTTTCCTTTGAGTATGTTTTCCGATGCATGTTATGTAACAGAGGGTTTTCCTGGTCCCAGCTTTTGGGCTCACTGACAAGAGTGGGTGCCAATACCCTTTCCTACCCGCCTTGAGAGCTACCTGGAAGGGCCCGATTGCCTGTTTAAAAGGAGCTCCCATTGCTAACACTATGAAACTGCATCCTCGTTTCTCAAGCTCCATCTTTGGGTCACACAACTGGCTGGTCACCGTTTCTGGGAGGCACCATCCAGTGTAGCAAAGAGAAAGTCAAACAAGCTGAATGTACCTATCAAAACATGATCACATCCTTCTGTACTTGTCAAGACGTCAATCAACACCATTAGGCGATTTTCTCAACAGGGCTCCATCATTCCGGTGCAATGATGGAATGGTGGCAAGGGATGGTTGGAAGAATTCCAGGTGAAGGAAAAAGTTTCTATTCTTTCATTAAGCACTTTTTTTTTTTTTTTTTTCTGAGCATGCTTGTCTTCCATCTTGGGGAAAGGTTTCTTCCCCACAAGAACAGGCCCAATGTTGCCTTCTAAATGTAGCAAGAAAGAAGCAGAAGACAATTGTACTTTTTTTCTTAGCAGAGACAGTTTGCAACTTCAGATTGTGCAATACAGTTGTCTCCCGTTATCCGTGGTGGATACATTACGAGACTCCCAGTAGATGCCTGAAACTGCAGATAGTACCGAACCCCAGATATACTGTTTTTTCCTATACATACATACATGTGATCAAGTTTAATTTATACATTGGGCACAGTAAGAGGTTACCAACAATAACTAATAATAAAATAGAACAATTATAACAATACACTGTAAAAAAGTTATGTGAATGTGGTCTCTCTCTTAAAATACCTTACTGCACTGTACTCACCCTTCTGTGGTGATGTGAGATGGTAAAGCGCCTTATTAAGTTGAGAACTTTCACCTTTTCACATAAAGGAAGCACTTCACAGCTTCCCTTTGGTATACCTGAACCGCCAGCATCACTAGTCTTGCACTTTGGGGCTGTTATTACGTAAAATAAGGGTGATTTGAACAGAAGCACTGTGACACCGCGACAGTCAATTCGGTAACCCTAATGGAGAGGGTTACTATGTAACTAATGCGCGGCACGGGGAACCGAGCGTTTTCAGCGTGGGGAGCGTCTGCTGCGTGGGGAGCGTCTGCAGCGTGGAGATGCTGGACAAAAGGGTGATTCACATCCCAGAGGGACAGAGTGGTGGGCCTCTGGACACTTCATCACGCTCCTCAGAATGGTGAGCAATTTAAAACGTATGAATCATTTATTTCTGGAATTTTCCCTTTAATAGTTTTGGATTGGGGTTGACCGAAGGTAACTGAAACCGCAGAAAGCAAAACTATGGATAAGGGGGGACTACTGTATATTTTAAGCATAATTTTTAATGGAGCATAGCCTGGACCAGTAGGGTTTTGCATGTCAGAGAGAGGTATCAGCAGGTATCAAAGTGGACAATGAGGCGTATTGGGGATGTGGAGGGCCCCTGCATTGCCTGACTTGGGTGGAACAGATAGAAGCTTCTGAAGGTCCGAAGCTACCGTAATATGTGGATCAGGTCCTCCAGAATTGTGATGGACACACGCTGTATTTTTCCACTGCTCAGCCCCCTTTCACGTCCTTCCTAGGCATGGGAGAGTCTCTGCGTTTTAAGAGCCGTGTCGCCTACCACAGAAGGTTCATCTTCCCAGCCTGCCTGGCCACATAGGCACAAACACAATCAGACACCTGCTGCAGATCCCGAGATTCCTGCTAATGAGAAGCAGGCACCACATGGGACCCACTCCGGTGAGTGAAGTGGGAGCTCCACCCACGTTTGGAGGCCGCAGCTGCAGGGGTTTGAGGAGCAGGGTCCAGAGCCCACACAGTGGAGCAGGTGATGCGAGCTGCAGGGTCTGAGTCTAGGGGGATCTTGGTGTCTTCCTGGAGAAGTTCTGCGGGGCCGCTGAGGGCCTTCTTCCTGGGGGAGCTGCCTCCAGATTTGGTTCTCTGTCCCTCATGAAGATTTCCTGACTGTGAAAGAGCCTTTATTACATTCCTTTTCCAGCCAAAAAAGCCAGAGGTGGATTCTGTTGCAACTCTGAATGTGATTTTAGGATAAGTGCATCGGAGGAGTAGTGGGAGAAGAGGCTGGATTTTGACACTGAGTGAATATCTGTTAGGTCACTGGCTGTCCTAAGAAAATCTAATTTCTTAGACAGTTCATAGAACAATATGGGAAGCACATGAAAAATGATGCAGCCTCAGTAATCACAAAATTGCAAACAAAATCAGATATTATTTTATTTGGGATAAATGGAAAAGATTAAAAAGAAAATGCTCAATGCTGATACAGGCGTGGGAAAATAGACCCTTGAAGTTCCACCGGATATAATGTTTTTGGGAGGAAATCTGGCAATAAGCACCACTACTTTGCATGTCTAGGAGCCTTGATCCAACGGTTTCACTTTTAGGAATTTATCTAGGGGAATAATTGGATAGGTACATAGGAAAGTTGGCAGATGGAGATGAAAACATCAGCTTTATTACTGATGAAAGTTTTTTGGAGGATGTACTGTAGGAGTGTGTGTACCTGGGTACAGCCCACCCAGGGAAAAGTTATATTTGTTCAAGATTGTTGCTTCAAAGGCTGCATGGTTCTGGGACAGACAAGAAAGGGGACAAATTGCGATTAGCCTTTTAATATGTTAACCTGCCCATTTAAGCAACGTGGACCAATGGCCATCACTCATCATCCATCAGTTAACTCACTGTGTGGGGTATTACTGTGATTGTGGTTCCTCTACAGGGAAACATGAGGGATAGAGAATAAGTGTTCCCGGCCTCTCACATTATCATGTCATTTCATTTTTGTTCTAAAAATGTGTGTGTGTTGTGTAAATAGATATAAAAATAAGCCTGAGATGGAGGTGCAATAAGTAGTTTTCCCTGTGGGATGCGGCTATGAGGAGGATTTTCAGTTTTTCTTTGTTATTTGACTTCCAAAAACAATAATTATTTTTCATGAGGAAATAAACTGAAACACATTTCTATTAGAAAATGAAGTTTCTGTTCATACTGAGTACAATTCGTACTTTATGTAAATGACATTTAATCATGCAGCAAATATATTTTATAGTTAGCGAAACATTGACAATCAATAGACACAGGTTCCGTGATGAGAGGAATTGCTGGGTCTCTTCATATATTGTCTGATGTCCTTTCAATGTTTGGAGGTGAACCAAGCCCTTCCTTTGCTCTCCCTCAGATCTCTTTTCAAACCCTCTTCATTTTTTTACTTTTTTTATTTTTATGTTTTACAGATCTTTTAATTATATTCTTTACTTTATTCCTCGATATATTTTTTCTTTTTTTAAATTAAATTTATTGGGGTGACAATTGTTAGTGAAATTACATAGATTTCAGGTGTGCAATTCTGTATTCCATCATCTATAAATCCCATTGTGTGTTCACCACCCAGAGTCAAACCCTCTTTATTAAAACCCACTTTTCATGTTCTCATTGTACCGTGAGAAGTCATTCTTAGTACATTATTTTTCTGTGTAGAGACATGAGTTACAGGTGGGTACCAGATTGGAAAAATAAAGCTGTTAACGAATAATTAGTCTTTGGGGGGATCTGAAGGAAATAAGTCTGGAATCAGATCAACCTGTACCCCAGGTTTTGCTGGGGTACAGGGCTGTTTTAGATGCAGTTCAGCTATAGTAACACAAAAACTAAAAAGAAAAGAAAAAAAAAAGAAAAAAGGCAAGTGATTGGTAGAAGAGGAATACTGGTCTCTTTGACTTGCCTTTTCATTTCCCCCTGTTCAATCAGCTTGCATTTTGCACTTAAGACTAAAAATAAACCGATTTAAACTCACACTTCAAAAATCAGTGAGCTTTAGGAGGTAATGACAAGGAGCACTGTGTATCTTTTGTTTTCAGAATTTCAGTATCCAAACCTGCTCCTTCTGTCTCCACTGCCACCTGTTGAAGTCCTACCTGGTTCCAGGCACGTGGGATATGATGCTAGTTGTCCATCCAGTATCTGTTGTTTTTTCTTCCTTGGTAGCAGAACCCCACCTTTGTTCAAGCAAGCAATGTGTCCAGATAAAACACACGCTCTTCCCTCATCTCCCTTGCAAGCAGGGGTGGCCATCTGACACAGTTCTAGTCAGTAAGTCTGAAGCTGATCTTTTTATAAAACATCTATTTTACTGATACAGGTACAGTCCCTCCCAACTTCCCCTGTTGTCTGTTGCCATGCTCATTCTTTCCGTCTGGAATACAGATGTGAGGCCTGGAGACGAGGTAGCTATCCTATGGCCCTGGGAATCAATGTTACTTGCTGAGGCTGATGGGGCAGAAAGAAAGGAAGGTCTGAGTCCTAGATGGCTTCACGGACCAGCCCTGTTCTGTTACCACTGGGCTTTCTGTGGTAGAAGACAAACAAATCTCTACCTTTTTAGCCACTGGCTTAGAGTTTTCTGTTATTTACAGTCCAAATCATTGTTTTGCTTTTTTTTTTTTAAAATTGAGGTTACATTCACATACATAAAATTAACCATCTTAAAGTGAATCCAGTTCAGTGACGTTTAGTGCATTTATAGTGTTATGCAACAACCACCTCTACCTAGTTCCAAAATATTTTTATCCCCCCGCTCCCCAAACGAAAGGAATTCTTTTTTAAAATGTCAGCATTTATTTTTTTAATTTTTTAAATTGGGGAATAGTGTGTTTCTCCAGGGCCCATCAGCTCCAAGTCGTTGTCCTTCAATCTAGTTGTGGAGGGCACAACTCAGCTCTAAGTCCAGTCGCCATTTCTCAATCTTTAGTTGTGGGGGGCACAGCCCACCATCCCATGAGGGAATTGAACTGGCAACCTTGTTGTTGACAGCTCATACTCTAAACAACTGAGCCATCTGGTCGCCCCACAAAAAGAATTCTTAACAGACACAGGTGTTAGTTTAATGTTACCTTACTGAATTCTCTCAGTAGCCCTAATAAAGTGGGGATTGGACATTTTCTGCCCAGCATGCATTCTTCCTTGTTCTGGTAACAGCATGCAATCTCCTTCTGGGCAAGGACCTCTTCTCCAGTCTATCCATGTGATTTGATGGTCGTGTAGACAATCAGAGCATCACTGACGGAGGGATGGGTTTTGGGATGGGCACCTGACACAATGTGGGCCATTGTTTGAGGGGCCGGGGAGGGGTTTTCTAGTTTTCATAAGAAAAATTTGTAAGCCAGGAGCAGCTGGCCACCATCCTACTACCATACAGAGCTGATCGGCCTGAGAGTGAAGCCAGTGAGGGGAGAGAAGAGCCCATTAACAGAGGTCCCAGGTCCTGATGAGGTTTTGGAGCTCCCAAATCAGGCTGGATTAGAAGCCAGCTCTATCTTCACTCTTTTCAAATATTTGAATCGGATTTTCTGTCACAATCAAAAGAGTACTGCCTCTCACAGTGGTAGTATGTTGTCCCCATTTTACAGACATGGGACCTGAGCATCAGAATTATATAATTAGCCCCAAACCCCCCAGTTGTGAATTCAGGTGCGTAACCCTCCAAGGCTGGTCAGTATTACCGCTAATAATCCATTTATCCACTTTTCGTCCATCCTGGCTATATCCCAAAAAACAGAAGTCATGCTCCACCATCTTGTTAGGGAATGTGCTTCTGTCATTCCCTAGGGTCCCGGGCTGCAAACACTTGTTGGACATAGGCAAGAAGAAAAGAAAGATTTCTTTGAACAGATTAATTTTTGGACTTGGTATTTATAATTAGCCTCTTTCGAGTTAGCTTCAGCAACCTCTGTGGGTTATTTATTTGATCGCAAATGCCTCTGAAGTAAAACAGCTTTGATTTGGTTTTCCAGTGACCCAGGTGAACTGTATCATTAGGCAGTTGGTAGAGGTCTTCCTAATTACAGGAAATAAAAAGATCTGAACACTCCTCCCCACCCAACCTCCCCCAACATTCTTTGCAAAACATGCTTTGCTAGGCTCTGGACTAGTTCATGAAAATGTGTCACTAACAAAATATGGAAGAGGCAGAAGAGCCTGATGGAAACAGTTTTATTGAGTGCCTTGGTGACAAAAATATCTTCGGAGGGAGTTCTATCAATTTTATTAAGCTACATTGTGCACTTTCATATGACAAGCATATCAAGCACAATAGCATTTGAATTAGCAATCAAGTTTTAATAGTATTTGACACTTCCCCACCTTGTACTGGCAGAAGCTGTCTCTCTGAGGAGAGATGCGGTGAGAGGAAGAGTCAGCCTCCAACAGGGAACTGGGTGGCGTCCGAAAGTTCTTTTGTGAATTTGATGGTTGGGGCTCAGAACACATCTTCCCACGCAAGAATGGTGTTCAGCATCTTGTGCTGACACATAAAAGCCAATTTGGCCCATTTTATCAATTAAAGGGCTTTGGTTGCAAATATTAGAAACTAACTCAGGTTAATTTAAGCCCAGAGTGATGTACTGGAAGGATATTGGGAGCTCTGAATCAGGGGGAAGGTTGAGGGACCAGACTTTCAAGAGGGAGACCCAGAGTGCTACAGGGCGGGACCCATGGTTAATAGCCACCATTTTAATGTCTGTCATTACCCCGACTACCACAAACCTGGTCCTGCTTGTGGTTCTCCACTTTGGCAAAAGGGACCTGTATTCGTCCAGTTCCTCAGGCCAACATGTTGGAATTATCTGTGACTCTCCTACTTCTCTTGTACTCCATATCCATTCCTTCAGTAAAGCTGCTTAGCTGCACCTTCTTAATTATATGTGGAATCTGACTACTTCCTATGAGCTCCACAGTTACAACCCTGGTCCTAGGTGTATCATCTCTCACCTAAAATATTGCCATCGCCTCCTCACTGGTCGCCCTGCCTTCTCCCACCTCCCTGGGCGAACAGTCTGTACTTTACCCAGCAGCCAGAGGGATTATAATAAAACCTAAGCCAGATCATGTCACTCCCTCCAAGAATGTCTATCTTAGTAAATGGCTTGATCTGACTCGATTTGGCTCCTGCCACCTCTCCAGCCTTCTCACCAAGCATCGCTCCTCTCCACCCTTCTGTTCCAGCCACGCTGACTTCCTCCTCACTGCTCTTCAAATACACCAAACATACTCTGAACTCAGGGCCTTTGCACTTGCTCTGCCTTTGGCTTCTTGCCTGTTTTTGCCTTCTGGTTTTGTCAGAGCTGCTCTGCTCAAATACAACTTCCTTAGTGAGGCCTTCTCTGATCACTGTTTAAAATAGAAGTCACCTTTTCCCCATCCCTGTCACAATCTGTCCGCTTCTCCATTCTTTATTTTTCTTCATGGCCTCATCACCACCTGATATTATATAAGACACTGATGTGTTTATAGTCTAACTCCCTCTCTTAGGGTATTAGTTACTTGAATATGTTTCCTTTAATTCCATATCCTCCCCATGGCAAATATTCTGCTCACTAAATATTTTTTTGGCATGAAGGCATGGACACATGTGGATGAATAGAGGAACAGCTCTGTGGTGGGAACAGGTTATTTAGTCATCCCTCTCCCAGTGGAAGGAACGAACTCCAATAACTTCCCATTTCAGTAATCAAATTCCAGGGAGGGGCTTCCGGTGAGTATAGGTTGGCTCATTGGCCCTGGTCTAAAGAAGAACAAGACGAAAGTCCCATGAGCTTGCACCCAAAGGGAAGAGACACTCCCAAAAGGAAGCTTCTCCTTATGTTCAACAAATGGTAATGGATTCTTGGCTCAGAGGTGAGGGACCTAGACCAACCAACCTGTGAACTAGTGGATAGAAATGACTTTCTATCTCAGTTGGGTATATTTGATGCTTCAAGTAGCCAAAACCCAAGTAATTGTCGCTTAGACAGACAAGGGCTTATTTTTCATGCATGCCAGTCTGTGAGAAGGCGGTGGCTGGGACTGGTTCAGTAACTCAACAGCATCAGAACTTGGGTTGGCCTTTCTGGGATCCTCTTGGCCTTTCTGTCCTGGTCATAAAATGGCTGCCCTGCCTATTGATTTCCTGCCTGCACACATTCTTCGAAGGAAGAAAGGGGTGGAGAACAAGTGGCAGAATATTTTCTTTAAGTCCATCTCTCTCTAATCACAGCAGGTAGTATCTTTTCTAGGAGCAGTCCAAGACTTCCCATTTTCTCTTTTTGGCAAAACTGGAGGGCTTAGGACAATGACCATTTGGCCTTTCCAATCTCTATGGTATAAGAGTTGGGTGGTGAGAAGAGTGTTGGAGATGCTTTTGGGTCATCAGTCAGTGGTGTCTGCTGAAGATCATACAGCTAGAGGGTAGAGGAATTGCTTTCATTGGAGTTTTGTCTGACGCCAGCATCAATCTCTTAGGCACTAAGTGTCACTGCCTCTTGGAAGGAATGCTTTGTTTTTCCTTTCATTTTGCTTTGCTTGTTTTTAGACACTGTCTAGGTAGCTAGACACAAAAGGCTATATGTTGCATAATTCTGTGGGTATGAAATGTCCAGAATGGGCAAATCTATAGAGACAGAAAGATTATTGGTTGCCAGGGGCTGGGGCATTGCAGAGAACGGGGTAGTGGTGACTCCTGATGTCCATGGGGTTTCTCTTTGGGGTGATGAAGATATTCTGAAATTTGACAGTGGTGTTGATTGCATGACTCTGTTACTATACTAAAAATCATGAGATTGTACCCTTTGAAATAGTGAATTTTATGGTGTGTGAATTTTGTAATCCAGCTGTTATTTATTTTTTTTAAAGGTAAATGCTAAACAATACTATACATTTTGTAACCCCTTACATTTAAAAATATACCAGGAACTTAAAAAAAAAATCAGTGACCCTGGCTTTCCTGTCCTCTTGGAGGTCTGGGGTACATTCACTCCCGAGGCTTTCCAGCTTCCAGTATGTCCCATTAACATCCCTTGCCCTCCTTTCGCAGATCAGCACTCATTTTCCTTTATTCCTTTTAAGCCCTTTTCTAGGTGTTTTTCCATATGTACTCACATATGAAAAACAATTTATTTCCCGCGAACTCTCATGACCTCATTAAATTGCAAATTCCACAAGACAGTGCTTGACATCGCAGCTAATATTATTTCTACGTAGTAGCTGCTCGTGTGTTGCTAAGTGGCGAGCCTGATTATAAAAATATTTGAGAAGGACTATAGGACGCGCCATAGCTAGCTGCGTTAGGGTGGAGATTCTCGACCCAGCCTGTGCTTTAGAACCCCTGGGCAGCTTTGTCCATGCTGGTGTCTGGGTCCCATGCCCAGAGACTCTGATTCCCCTGGGCTGGAGACCAGGCATTTGAGCTCTCCGGGTGATTCTGACAGACAGCAAGAACTTGAACCCTCGTTCTCACCTGAGAGCAACTCTACTGCCCCCACTCCCCCAACGCATATTTGACAATGGCTGAACACACTTTGGTTGTCAAAACTCGGAGAGGGGTATGTGTGTGCTCGGGCATCCAGTGGGCAGAGACCAGGGATGCTGTTAAACATCCTCCAATGTCTGGGGCAGCCCACACAGCAAAGACTTACCTGGCCCCAAATGTTAGTAGCGCTGAGGTAGAGAAGTCCAGGGGTAGAGGAAGCAGAGAAGACGGGCCCCCTTCACAGTCAGATCTTGACTCTGGGCAGCTGGTGGCCGGCAGGAAGTAGAAACGCGTGAACGTGGTGTCCAGGAAGCCAAATGGGTAACCACCAGGAGTCCCAGCTGTGGTTCAACATGACTTGTTTGAGCTCCTCAGGCGTTCCGTGGATCCAGACCACTTTTGTTGATATGCCCATCTGCAAGCCAGACGGAAGTTAGGTTGTTAAAATTCTTGTTATTTTTACAGACATTCCACAGCTAAAAGCCGTCAACTGTCAGCCACGATGAGCAAGTGTCTATTCACGTTCAAAAGGAAGAACTTTTGACAATTGCCATGTGTCTTTATTCCTTCGGCATGCTTGCAGAATGATTGCTCTCTTTATGGAGCAAAATTTGGACCACAGCATCACACTCCAGAAAACAGCACCCCGTTATTTGTGATAAGGACGGAAGAGTAGATAAGAGCGAACATATGTTGTAGACTCAGGAGAAAAGTCTTTGTGGGTTGGAGGGAACACCCGAATCATTTGCAAGCCACTGAAGCCACAAGCGTCCTGTACACACACCTGGGGACAGATGTTGACTGGGAGAATTTTTGTTTGTTTGTTTGTTTAAAACCAACCACTTGGTATGTTCTCATAAGCTCTGGGAGAGATTGGTATCGTGGATCACAGAAACAAAATGACAGGCAGATGCATTTAGTTGCTGTTCAAGAAATCGTGGAAGGTATTCTCAGTCGTATAATGATAAGGGAATCATGTAATCGAAAGCTCTGAAAACAGCATCAGCACTCGAGCATCTTAGGAGAGCAGGAAATCAGGTGTGGAATGCAGGAAAGGAGTTCAATAAAGCCAAGCTCCCTGTGGTGAATGGGGTTGTCCACTGTGGAAGCCAGATGATCCAGCCCAGTGGTTTTCATCCTGGGCTGCACAAGAGATGCCCCTGGACGGTGTTACACGCTCCTGATGCCCAGGCCACAGTCCCGACAATACAGTCTGAGCCTCTGGAGTGGCACCAGGTAGCAGCTTGCTTTAAGGCTGCCCAGGGTGTTCGAATGAACAGCCATGTGTGAGACCCGCTGGTAGGTACTCCCTCTCCCTTCCCATTGTGGTACAGGTGTGGCACCTTGGCTTGGCCCATATCGTGCCCTGTTGCACTTGACTCTTGAGGGTGATTGAGATACTTCCTTTAGGAAGTACTATTTGTGGCAAAGGCACCGGGACAGTGTTGTAAGCCCAGTGGCAGCCAAGTCCAGTAGCAGCAGTGGCCATGGCACTTAAAGGTCATATCTTAACAAGAGTGTCCCCGTGGAGTGACCCGGAAGTGGTTCCTCTGACATGACCTCCCATCGCTTGCCGCCAAAGACCTTCTTATTTAATGATTTTTTTTTTTGAAATTGACAGATTAAAAAAATTCCGGTTTTGGCTTCATCCTAAGTAAGGCTACCCATGGAATCCTTGATGTGTATATGTTTTTTGAATATACATGAAAATAAATGCTGTTAAAGTAGAACATCTCTATACTACCTAAAACTGTCCTGCATCCACTGCCTCATGCACTGCCCTTTGGGAAAGGCTGAGTTACGATTCTTTTATTGCAGTTAATAGAAAGCAAATCTGCGTAGCTTAACCCAAAATAAGGAATTTATTGGGGTTTCGCATAGAATCAAGGAAGCAGTCATGGGCATAGCAGCCACGGGGCAGCTGGGGCCTTAGTGAGGCTCGCAGCCCTTTTTTTTTTCCAAGTGCTCCCAGTAACGTGGCTTAACTCCAACATCTCCAGTTCAAACTTGCAAATATTGGGAAGGAAGAAGTTCGGCTGTGGCCAGGAGAGGCAGGTCGTGGGGTGCAGACAGCGGCCGGGGGCCCTGGTCCATGTCTAGGGGCAGTCCCCAGGGAAGGGTCATGGACCAGGTGCCTTCCACATTACAGGAAGATATTCGTGAACCAGGATAGGCTATGAATCGGACAGGATGTGTTCAATTGAAAGTGACAATCCCCCCCACCCCCTCAAACTGATCTAAGCCAAAAAAGGGCTTTATTAACTGAGAAAACTGGAATGTCTAGGAATGAGAACCAGCCTCATTCCTCAATGAGTCATTGCTGGATCTAGGGCCCCGATGTCAGGACTTAGTTTCATCTCCCCCTTCTCCCTCTCTCCTCTGTGTTGGCGTCCTTCTCAGGTGGGTTTTCTCCACCAGCAGCCCAGCAGTTGTGGGGTCATTTGTCATCTTTAGAGACAGCAGTCTCAGTGCCTAGGGCACCTGTCAGTAGTTTCAGCAACAGTCCTAGGAGAGATTCACATTGGTCAGACAGAAGTAATGTGCCCATCCGTGAACCAATCACTGTGGCCCTGGGAGACTGGGACTACACTGAGTGGCCAGGTCTGAGCCAAGGGCCCACCCTGGGTGGCGTCATTCCTGTCAAACCACATGAGCTGAGGTCATGGGTGAGCTGGCAACTATTTAACACCTGGCTCTGGGGATGCAGGGCAGGGAACATTTCCATGTGCAAGTACTCCCACCGTGGGTGATTTCAAACTACTGACATACTGTCAAATGGCTTAGAAGGTTGATAAAACTTTAACAGTCAACTTTCATGAACTGGTTAGACAAGGGAGAGGTAGTTACTCTAAGAAAAATCATCATTATAATACCAGCATCAGGGGGGATAGATGTAGAGCAGGCAAAGCCAACCGGTGCCTCCCACAGGATGCAGAAAAACTTCAGTTTATTTGGCTAAATACCTACTGAGTGTCTATTCCTATGAAAGTGCGAGGAAGTAGGTTCTAGAAGAGAATTCATTGATCCTTCACCAAATATTTATTATCTGCCAAGGACAGAGCCTGTCTCAATTTTGGGGCACAGAAAATAAACTCATCATCTAGTGAGGGAAGGTGACATGTAACAAGAGGTTATTAAATATATGGTACGTGCTCTAAGAGAGGAAAGGTATTAGTGGGGAGGGATGGACTAGGGAAATTTAGAGCAGGACTTAGATTTTGCAAAGCCAAGGGGGTGTGAGATAGCTCTAAGTGGTTTCAGATAAGAGCAGGTGGGAGAGGGGAGGGAGATAGTCTGGGGCTTGATCTTGCCTGATGTGTTATGGATGTTGGATTTTATCCTGCTGCCATTGAGAGAACAATTACAGTGTTTCAAGCAGGGAAATGGGTCATGATCAGATTGGCATGTTAGACTCTTGGGCAGCTGTGTGGAGGATTGTTCAAGAGGAAAGAAATTGGAAACAAGGAGATCAGTGCAGATCCAAGTGAAAGAAGGTGAGAGAAGCAAGAAGGTGGAATGGAATGAACATGGTGGCCGATAGGGTGTGAGGGAGAGGTGAAGACACAAGAATGCTTACTGTTCTGGTCTAAAAGTAGCTTTAACTCATAAGGACAGGCTTATACATAGGAGACGAAGTTAAAGCCTACACGGCAAAGAAACCAGGCCCTAGAAATAAAAAGTGCCTCATTGATTTAATATCATTAACTAAAACAATTGGTGAACAGGCAGGAGAATGGTTAATACTGGTTGATACAATTCAAGAAAAACCTCATGGAAGCGGCAGAATGGGATGGGGCCTAACCAATAGAGGTTGAATTGGCAGACTGAGCCAAAGACTTCAGTGAAGAGCATATGCCTACTACCCTCACTTCTGGGTCCAGGGCTCACAGGATGATGTCGAGATTCCATCTTCTGTCTCTGGCCGTCTCTCTTTTCCTCTGGGTGGCTTCATTTCCGGACAGGCATAGTGGACCCTCTTTCTCTGGAGAAAAAGGAAAAAAAAAAATAGAAAACAAGGTTCCCTTGTTTTGGTGCTGTGTGAATATGGTGCTGTGTGGATCTGAGATTTCAATTTTTGACACTGTTGCAAGTTTGAAAATCGGTTTAGTTTAGCCTTCACATTTGAGCAATAATTCGGCTGGGTGTGGAATTCTTGGTTGGAAAGAAACACTTTTGCATTAGCATTTTGAAGAAATGTATTGTTTTACAATTTCCAGCACAGGTGTTGTGAAGTGTGATGATGCCTTTAAATACCTTCTAAAAAATCTCTCTCTGGAAAGTTTTTAGGATCTGAAATTTTATGATGACATAACTTGGTGTGGGACTTTTCTCACTTCCTGAGCTGGGTACCTGATGGGTTCTTGAAGCTGGTGTTTTTCAGTTGTGGGAAATAGTCTTAAATAATATCTTATGTTATTCCCCTCCTTTTTATTGTTGTTTTTTAAAACTCCTATTATTCAGATGTTGTATCTTTAATTTTCTTAGTATTTTCTCTTAATTGTTCATCTCTTTTTTTCCTTTTGTTCTATTTTCTGGGAGAGTTCTTCCCATCATCTTCCAAACTCTCTTTTGAAATTTTAATTGCTGCACTATATGTTTTAATTCCAAAAGCTATTTATTTTTTTCTGACTTTCCATTTTGTGCAGTTTAGTCATAAATGCTGCATCTCTCTGAAGATATTTCAGTGTTTTTGACTTTTTAATTGTTTTTGCATGCTACACAGTCTTTGTTTCCTCAGAATTCTTTCTCTGCCTGTTTGTTTTCATTTCTGAATTTGCTCCTAGAGGTTTTGGTCAAGAATATGGTGCTGTGTGGATTTCCATTTGTGTTTTGAAGACAGGCACTAACAGTAGGCTGAATGCTTTATGTCTGGGATTGATTGTGTTGACTGACAGGTCACTGAGTGGGTGGGGGGCAATGGGCAATGACTTGCCTGTTTCATTGAAGGACCCCAACATATCAGTATCTGTAGTTTTTTTCCTCTTGGACAGGCCAGTTTTTTTTTTTTTTTTTTTTTCAGGGAGAAAACTGAATCTTCCACTTGGGAAGGAGGTGACTATTGACAGGTAGTCTAGTCTGGGAGCTGAGCAGAGAAAGGATGGTGAGGGTCTCTCTGTCAATGTGCCCACTTATATCAGAAAGAGTTCTCACCCTCACACTCCCGTGTGTCTGGCGTCCTCCAGTCCAGACCCTTTGAACTCATGCCCATAGTAACTTTCCTTTCTGTAGGAGGAAAATGGAGGAGGCAATCCTTAGAGTTTTCCTGATTTCATTGCAATTCTGTACTCCTGACTTCCGAAGTAACTTCAGGGTTTTAGAGCTTGAATTGGCTTCACTTGACTTCCCACTACCCAGTCCGAGGCTGATGGGAAAACGTGGAAACCTCAGTCACTTACCCCTTGTTCATCCACTTTCCATCTTTCAAGTTTGGCCGACATTTGTCTCCTGTCATTGTCTGTTCTCCTATTCTCTTTGTTCTTGTGGGTTTGTAACTCTTTAATCCCTTTACTGATGTTTTATTGGGGTTTTGAGAAGGAGAAAAGAAACGGGTGAATTCAACCCACCATTTTTAACCAGAAGTCCTTTAATATACTTTCTATTCATTTTTAATGTGTCCATCCATCCCACTGCTCTCTACACTGCTGCTCTAGACTGGTCAGACACCTTGGCTGAGCTGTCCCGGGTGACTTTCTTTGAGCCTTTTTCTGTTGAGCATTCCACAAGGTCAGAATTCACGAGTGTGAAGGTCAGCCCTCCATGTGTGCAATAACACCAGGTTTAGAAGAGCAGTTGTCCCTTGTAACTGTTTCCTGTCACATCCTCGCCCCTCTCTTTTCTAACAGGAGTTGGGAGAAGGAGAAAATGGGGCAAGATGGAAGGGACTATATAGAACTTTGTGGCAGATTCTAGTCTTAAAAAAAACAAAAAAAACAAATGGGAGACACCACATGGCTTTCCATTTTGTGGTTTCGTTATGTTTTGAAAGGCTTTTAATTTTTTTCTGATAAAGCCTTTTTAAAAATGCTCATCCTAAAAATACAGTGCAGAGAATAAAAACAAACTTCCCAAGTCTCTCTCACCTCCACTCCTGTGCCTCATCTCTTATGAATTCGGTGTGTATCCTCCCACACCTTTTAAATTATGCTTGTACTAGCATAATTTAAATGAATGATCATTCATTCATTCATTCATTTATTCAACCAACCAACCAATGTTTTTTTTTTTATGGTATCATACAAAATATATTTTTTATTAGTTTCAGGTATACAAAACAATGTAATAGTTAGACATTTACACCCCTCACAAAGTGATAACCCCCCCTCCTAATCTGCTACCCCTCTGACATTCTATATAGATGTTACAGTTCCACTGATTCTATTCCTTATGCTCTACTCCACATCCCGTGACCATATATATATATATATATATATATAAAATTATAGTTGACATTTATTATTATTCAGCTTCAGCTTCAGGAGTACACTGCAGTGGTTGGGTACCTTCACCATCCCAGTGGTCTTTGAGTCTCTGTTATGTACTAGGCACTATTGTAGAGATGGAGGTGAACAAGACAGGCCAAATTCCTTTCCTCATGGGGATGTACATTCTACTGGATATATAAAGCTTTAAACATTCAACACATGTGCACCCCACATACACACACATGCACACGCACACACACGCCCACACTCACTGGCCATGTTATACATAGTGTTCTATGAGGTGCTTATTTCCCCCCCCCCGCACATCATCTAGTACATCTTTCCACATAGATCTTCTTTACAATTTTTAATGGTTGCATGACATTTCATTACATGAATGCATCATTGATCTATTCTTCTAATAATGATCATTTAGATTATTTCCAACATTCTGCTGCTTCAAATACTCGATTAAGGATGATTTGTTCAAATATTCCCCCATTTATTGACCTTGAGGTGTTTCCAGTTTTCTGTCTTTTTTATTGTATAAACAACTTTGCAAAATTGATTCTGTACATTTACCTTTGTAGCCCTGTGCAAGAATATTTATAGTGTGTGTGCTTCTATAAGGATAATATTCGTGTCAAATGGAATGACACTGGATGTTTTGAAAGCTATTGCCAAATTGCCCTAAAAGAAGTTCGAACTTATTTATACTCCCAGCAGCCATGAAGGAGTGTGTCTGGTTCTGAAAAGGTGTTTTTGATGTATGCTCTGATTTTTTTTCATTTTGCCATGTTGCGTTTTCCTAGTTAAATTTGACTGTTGCAGGGCTATCTCTTCCAGACACCGCCCAATTTACACCGAGATTTCTTATCAGACTCCATGGCACTTACTACCCTCTCAGAGCAATGTGGACTTTGAAAACTTATCATTTTTCTTCCCCTAGATCTTGAACAAACAAACTAAAGAATTTGGGTCTCAGACCTATATTTGAGGTAATCATTTAATTTAAAAAAACTTTTTTAAAGAAAATCTCCAATCTATATATCTCTAGATTGTCCCAAATCACTTTTAATTGATAAAAAAATGTTCTCCTTCAGTCCATATTTTAAAAAGCAAAGCATATTTTATGTATACGGTCATCTCGATCCACTACCTCCATAAGCCTTTTCAAAGAATTCTCTGCAGGTTGCGGCATGATTTGATTATAAATGAATGTGCATTACTAGACATGAAAACCAAAGCCATTCAAGTCTCATGACTAGGCTAGGCAATGTTCAACATCATAATATTAATGACAGTCACTCACGGCAACTTCTAGAAGTTATCCCCAATTACCTACCTTCATTTTGGATAAGATATTTTCTGTAGGATTGCTCAAATTGGGTCCTTGCTCCTTTAATCTATTTCTCTCTAAGCACATGCAAATTGTGCTTGACTTCACCAAGCAGCTCTCCTTTAATTTGTTGGCACTTTGCGATGCGTGACCAAAATGGATTTTTAGGCTCATCAAATGTCTATGCTATATAGTTCAAAAGCAGAGTGACCTTTCCAACTTGCACTGTGCATTGCAAATCTAAAATTTGAGACCGAGATTGGAAATTCTCACACTCTTTTCCTTTCATTAGAGCAGAAAACAGAATTCAGCTGGACACATGCACTAAAATTAGATTCTTAAATAAACAGCCCAGGTCTTAATAATTCATGCAAAGAACTCAGGGAAAAAATGAGGAAAATAATTGAGCAATGGCAGGCAAATACCATGTCGTTTTGCACTGCCTAGAACTAATCATCAGTACTGTATATCTCTTATGTACAGGTTTATTAATGAAACAAAAAGTCGTCGACTATGGATAAATAATATGTCATATAGAACCCACACATGCTATGGATAATAGAGATCAGTGACACCTATCAATTCATTTTAAAATCAGGTCATGCGTATTTTGCTCAGTCTGCAGTTTGTCAATCTCTGCTTCCTTCTTAAATAGATGTTATGTCGTGGTTTGCTGTATTTAAAAAAAATGCAATGTAGTCAGGAACTAGGTGAAATATAAAAGTAATTACCAAACATCAGCAAGACTAACGCTGCCCCCACAAAAGCAGCTTACACAGTAATGTGTTTGTACACTAATCATAACCAACCTGGGTTTAGCTTAGAGATTTAGTGAAAGAATTAGGCTCTGCCACGAAGGAATGAAGACATTCTGAAAACTTCCTTTTTTTTTTTTTAATTCTACAAACCTATTAGGCTATTTATGACTGTGGATGAAGAAAAATTAGTACTATCAACATGAAGAGTTGTCAGAGAAGTCACGGAAAGCTAGGGGTCAGAGGGGGAGGGCAGGAAAGAAAGACAGGATCCAAAATGCAAAACTGGATTGAGTAGAGGTTTCTAAAAAAAACAAAAAATAATTAGTGGTATAACATAGACGTCATTAGCTGTAGGAATGTCTACGACAAATAAATAACAGTTGAAAACAATAAAACCCTTGGTAATGTACTGTGTTTTAATATTGATGGCAGCATGTGGGGAGCCTCTGACAGCTGTTAAACAGATGTGGCAATTAGCGAACCTTCTGGTCATGCCTGTAAAATTATTATGCAACACGTTCTCCAGCAAAATTAGATGACTTCCTCCTTTGTGTTGCTTTATGCGTGTGGCGAGTTAGTCTAATGTTTTATTTGAGCAATGTCGTTGCCTGATATCACCTAAGCCACGTGTGTGTGTGCGTGCGTGCATATATACACAGGCACATTTTTCGATGTCTTCTGCAAGATTTAGAAAAATTTAGAATTTAAACAAGAACAAAATCAATTCAGCTGGGTAGCAGATACTTCAATTATAATCGCTAATGGACAAATTGAGAGATAAAAAGACTTTTCTATCATGTTGAAATTCAATGAACAGTTTTCAATTAGGCTTAGGATATAAAAGGAAGAAAGAAAGCGACTTTTCCTTGATGTTAACATTGCTGGGAAAGATTAGAAGAACTTTGCTTTTTCATTATACTGAAGAGATGCACATAATGCTGCATATTTAAATTATAAATCAGGTCGCTATCTGCCAACTGAAAGCAATATCAATTAGAACTTAGGTGGATTAAGTTTTAAAATGCCTTATATTTAATGACAAAAGTATGACTGTTAATCTCCGTAGCCATCAAAGGGATAATTTAAGGCAGCAAGAAATCAGAGAATGATGTCACAAAAATAGGCCCTTGCAGCTTTTTGGATAGTATTATCATAATTAATGTACTTCGAATGACTTTTTTGTGGGTTATGGGCTTTCACAAAAGCATTTATTGCAGGCATAAAATATAAAACTCTAAAGAGTGGGTTTGACTAAGGTTGACTGGAGGGTCCTTACCCTTTCTACTCCAGTAATTCCTGTAAAATAATAGTTTCATTTACAGGCGCAATTTATAATGTTGAATTTATGCCAGTTCATCTGATATAAATCATGGTAATAGCATGATCTATTGTATGTCACTTGCGCGAATGCAAATTAAATATCGTTAAATGAAAGAAAAACTGTTAAAATAACATTAGGTTGTACCTAGAGCTGCTGGAATAAAGGAAACGTGGGGTGAAGGATGAAATTCCAGTACTGTAGGTTCAGCTCTGGTAAGGGAATGTGTTGCCAACAGCAAATATACATACGCAAATAAATACACTGAAGTATGGTGACTGGAGTCACAGACAAAGTCGTGAATCCACGCCAGCACGTTCTTTCACTTTAATTTCTAACACCAACTATAAAAATTAAATAGTTGTTTTTCTGTTGGGGTTTGCTTCCTGCAGTTCTTTAATGTCTCATCCAGCAATTGGAAGTGAAATTTCTTTTTTAATTACTTGGTGATTTTTTTTTCTTTCAACTCGCAGGCTCCCCAGCCCCGCAGCCAGCATTTTCAACAAAGCTATTGTGTACTTCTCCAGACCTCAGCACCTCCCCATGAACCCGGCCCCTGAGATCACAGTAGCAGCGATAGTTGATTAGACAGTTACTGGGGGTACTTCTCATTGCTTCTAGAGTGGTATGCTGTGAGATGCAATCAGCAGAGTAGATTACAGCTTTAGTTCCTGAATGGGGTTCTAGAAAGCCTGGGTCATTAATAAACGGGAGTCATTAAAATGCATCTATCAGACAAATCTACTTCTTCCCACAAATCAGTATTCTCCTTATTGCATTTCAGAAGTTGATTACAACTCATTTTCAAAACCAACCAGAGCCATTGTGCTAAGATAAATGGGGGGAGAGTAGGGGGGAGTAGGGAGAAAGAGAGAGAGAGGGAAAGGCTAAATGAAAGAGGGGGTACTGGCAATATTATTACCCTCTACATAGAAAAAAATGTACATTATAAACCATATCATCAATGGATCAACCTTGGTAAAGAATAATTTGGGATTTTGGCGTGTGTTTGTGTGTGTGTGTGTGTGTGTGTGTGTGTGTGTGTTCGTGTTCTATTTCACGTATAACCTAGCACATTGTCAAAACTCAATAAATGTTGATGGATGACAGGGTGACATGCCCATTATAATATCAATTAATTTGCTGTCAAGAAAAAGTGGGCCCTTCAAATTATCCAGCCATAATTGCCTTGGCTTTGCTAACTTTTTCCCTCCATAACAGGTTATGTGAGTACTTATCAACACATAAGCCTCAGAACTATTCGATAAAAGGCTGCATTTTTCCCCCTCTACATGCCATGATAGGAAAAAAGACATAATTTATTGTGGTGACTGGTTACCTGCTAAGATGTGAATATGTGGTTATCCTAATGGACCAAGGAAGCAGTGTGGGGGTTGTAACAAAGAACACTTGCAGTAGTGATGGATAAACGGTGTTTGAAGATGAGCTGTAAAGCTAACATTTGTTCAGCACATGGCTTGTTATATGCCAGGCATATAGTAACTGGGCCAGGACTCGGGCAAGGAGAGTGAAGTACTCACTGTTGGTTCAGAATTAGGGTCAGGGGGGCACATCCCAAAACTTAGTCATCAAGATAAATCATATTTTAATGCAGTATTTAAAAAAATTACATAAACATACATCATGGACAAAATATCAACATTTTAAAGAAAGACGGGATCAGTAACAGAGTCATATGGAGCCACATTGGAACCTGAGGCAAAAGGTCAAATGTACGCTCCCATATGCATGTTTCTATGTATTTTTTTTTAATGATTAGTTTTTTCCAGAATATTAAAGAGATTGAAAAAAATACTGAAAAATGAACAAGTAGGCTCATTAAAACATAACATTATTTTAAGTATTTTATTTTTACTCTGAACAGAATTGATTATAATTTCACGTTTTTGGCTTTCATGGAAGCAGTCATCAATAATATTTTCAAAATCTAATTCTGAAAAAAATAAAAATTAACTGTTAAAAATTACATAGAAGCATGCATACATACGGGAATGCACATTTCCTCTTTTGTCTCAGGTTCCAGTGTGGATTCACAGAGCACTCATTCTAATTTTAGGTAAAATTTTGATATTTTGCTCATCATGGATGTTTTCCCTGTTAATTTTGATTTTTTAAAAAATGAATGCATCAAAATCTGATTTATCTTGATTACTGAGTTTTTTGGCGTCCCCTTAAATTCTATGCCCAAGGCAAGGCTTCCTCCGTTTCACCTAGTCCCAGCCCTCAAGCACTTTACATAATATTCACTTAATCTTCCCAGTATCCACTCACGAAGCAGACCTTATTAGTATGCCTATTTTGCAGACGAGGAAGCTGAGTGGTAGCCGACACCATTTCCCCTAGGCATTCTCAGTTCCCCCGCTGTGCCAAGGCTTATTGCAGGCCCCTGTGACTCTGCCCCAGGGCTCACTCTGGCCCCCTGTCAGCAGAGGGGTGAAGAAGTGCTGTGCATTAATGCCCCTTGGGAGCAACCTTCCCCATTGACAGGTGATAAATACTCCAGCTTCCTTGCAAGCTGGGACAGTCCTGAGGCTTGTCCTGTGCTGCAGACTCCTGGAGGGACCCCAGCAGGATTGAGTCCCACTTGCTCGTTGATACTTTCCATATTGGCCTCACCACCCCCCGCCCCCCCCCCCACTCCTGGTCTTACTCTCTACATCCTGACCAGTGTCTTGGGATTATCTCCCAAAGAAACCACTTGCCTTCAATACCTACCTCAGGGTCTGTTTTGGGGGAGCCCAACCTGAGACACTGAAGCACAGAGATGTTGGTTAAAGAAGTCACCCAGTTTACACATTGAAGATATAGGAAGCAGGAATTCACACCAAGGGTCCGTGTTCTTATCCAAGCTCTGCCACACACGTTTGCAAATGATGACACGTGGCCCCAACTTGGCTCTGCTTGTTTCCATCTGGTGTGAGCTAAACATTGTTTTTACCGTTTTTAACTGGTCAAAAGAAGGAAGAGAAAGAGGAGAAGAATCAATATAATTTTTGATATGTGAAAATGATATAAAATTGAAATATCAGTAACCAGAAAGTTTTATTGGCACACAGCCACGCCCGTCATTTATATATTGTCTGTGGCTGCTTTTGAGCTACAAGGGCAGAATTGAATGGAATAGTTGTGTAAGACTGAATGGCCTGGGAAGTCAAAAATATTTACACACATTTACTGACCAAGTCGGCTGCGCTCTGCTCTACTGCCCTTCTACTCCTGCTTTGTAACTTATTAGTTGGGTGGTCTTAGAGGAGTCCCTTTACTAACGCCTCTCGGTCTCAGATTTTGTAAATGTGAAAAGGGGATAAATAATTGCTCCTTATAGTATTTGTGAAGATTTAACATTTGAGGTAATATTTGCAAAGCTCCTAGCACACAGTTCACCTCTGATAAACATAATTTCCATTTCTACCAAAATAATTCTGTGAAAACATTGTTATCTAAGTTGTCCATCCGCCATTGAAAGCCCTATTTTGTAACCAGCAGATTTTTATGGTGGTGGTGTGGGGGGGTCTGGGACAGCATTTGCATTCCGTAGGTAATGGTGGGCCTAATTGCCTGTTAGCTGCAGGTTCCTTTAAAGTTGGGTAAGACATGGAAAAGCAGAGAGAACAAATGCATAAAAACAAAGCAGCATGGAAAATGTCAGTATGTGAGAAACTGGAATCAATATTCAAAATGCATGCATGTCTCAATTTTTCTTTGTTACTATGTCACTGTTTTGAAAAGTCTAAATTATGCTTGCAAAAACTTAACGTATGCATACATATGTATGAAAGTATACAACGTAGCAGGGACGAGACAGACAAGCACAATAGTAGCTTTTGCTTAGCATAAGAGGCAGAAGCAAGTAGTAAAATTCATTGCCTTACACAAGTTGAGTGGTGGGTTATTCCAGCAGCCCCTTTTCTGGGATGTGTAAATGGACCAATGATATACTACTTAAAGGGTTCTTCTACATTTCTCTTAAATCCATTTTCTTTCCTCCATTTCTACAGTCCAAGGCTGCCGTGATGTCTTCCTGGCTTATGGCTTCCCAACCTGGTGTGCCTTCCAGTGCTTTTTGGCTGAGGTGATTTTGCTCCCCAGGGGATGTTTTTGTCGTTGTTATCATAACCTACAGACATCTACTGAGTAGAGGTCAGGGAGGGTGATAAAGTTCTCCAATACATAGAACTGCACCCCTTCCCCAGCAAAAGTTCTTCAGCCCCAAATGTCAGTAGTTCTAAGCTTGAGAATCTCTGCTGTAGTCATTCTCTCCATTGGGGTCCCAATCCAACAGCCAGAGTGATTTTTACTTTCTAAAATGTAAATTTGATCATGTCATTACCTCGCTTAAGACCCTTTGTTGTGTTCTCCTTTCTTGTAGGGTAAGACCTGAATCCTTGATTCATCATTATAATCCCCCCTCAGCTGTTTCTTGCCTACCTTTCCCCTCATCTCTTTCCTCTTCCCACCCCTATTTTATAAATGCATTATGCATTGCTCACTGATAACACTTTGCACAAACTGTTTCTGAAGGCTGAGTCACTTTCCCACAATACTCTTCACCTTTTCCTGGTCAACTCCTATGCACGAGTGATATCAAATATCAGCTTGCAGGTTAGCTCCCCTCGACAGCAGCTGCTATCTCTCCAACATGACACTGAACACATTTCATTGTAATTGCTTGATCAATTATGTGCATTCCTGTTTAGACTCGAAGCTCTCCAAGGGCAGGGGGAGTGTGTGTCTCTTTCACTATTACATATGCAGTGTCTGGCACACAGAAGCCTCTCAGTAAATATTTGTTGATGAAAGCAATGCTTATGCTAGTTTGTTTATATGGAACAGTCTATTTAGAATGTTGTTAAGACATTTACAAGTGTAGATAGATGTGATAATTCATACTTCTGGGTTGTGATAATACTGATTCGCCATGTGATTATACCAACTGAAAAATGAGGAAAAAAAGTAGAAATCTAAAATGGTGGAATTTGAGCAATGTAAATTAATAGGTTGTTTTAGATCTTTTGGAGAAAATGGAAGAGTATCGTTAATTTAATAATAGTAAGTTTTAAAAATAAATTAACTTGATGAATCTTTAGACAATGGACAATGCAACTGTGAAGAACTGTGGGGGTCTAAGATTTGACTTTGCTTACAAGCTCACAAGCGAGCTGCCACGGTTTCACAGATGCCGGCAGGAGACGCGAGACCCCTGGGTCAGAGACAAAGGACATTACTACTCACAGCACTGCAACAGCATGAGGTTCACATTTATGTCTGTTCCCCTTGACACCCATGTCCCAGGTGGAGAATGTGAAGTGTCCTGGGTGGATCTGCACATACAGTGGGTTTGTGTTACAGCTGACAGTCCCCAAGTTTAAGAAACTTCCAGTATTGGGGCTGCTGGCAAATCTGCCCAACCTTTGCCTTAGAGGGAGGCAGTATTTATGTGACTCTGGTCAGGAAACAAATCTGCTTTCTGCCCTCGAGGCAAACACTGTTTCTATTTTTCCAGGCTCTATGCTGTACAAACATCCTTGGAAAGACAGTCTTGGGCAAGAGCTGTCACAAGGCATGTAGAAATGCTATGGAGAGTTGCTCACTCCCCATCATGATGCATTGAACAGCTACTGCTTTCAGAATGAGCTTTAAATACACCCCCCTTTTTACCCTTTGAGGTTTGAGGTAACATTTCCTTATATACTCATTTACATGCAAGATCGTTGGGATGAAGAGCAAATGTAGAAACATGGCTGAGTTTTTCTATATGAAATGATTCTCATGCATGCATAGAATGTGCTGGCAAACATTCGAAAATGCATTTCTCTGGGAATGGCACCCGCCACTAAGCCATCAAGTCCTATTGATTCCATATTCCTAATATTTCCTGGATTCATCCATTCATCTTCACCTCCACTGCTGCCATCTTATTTCAGGCTGCTGTTTTCTCTCTTGGGGAGTGTAGCAATGGCTTCCTAAGTAGTTCTCCTTTTCTGCTCCAGTCACTGCTTAGCCTCCTTGAAACCAAGTGTCCTTATCTCTGAAAGGGACATAGCAACATTCCCACCCTATAGAATTTTTGTGGGAATTACATGGAAGGAGGCAGGTAAACCTGACAAGTACTGAGGCTCACCTAAGGTTAGCTCTCATGCTTTGTTACTACTATGTGGGTAGGCCTTGAATTTATATTCCCTAGGTTTGATTTCTTACAACTAGCAGGTACTCTGAGGCAAAATCTTCAAAGTGACATCACTCCTTATGAATGCAACCAAACCATTTTCAGCTGAAAAGCTGCTGTGCAAAGAGACGAGGGTTGAAATTGAGAGAAAGGATAAAATAGATCAGTTGATGCTTACCCTCCGAGGAAATATAATTTGCACTATTCTCAGGTTGCAAACCAACTCCATTTCACTGGTAATGTACATTTGCTAAGCACATCAGAATTAAAAAAAAAAAAAAAAAGATTTGAAAGCTCTTCTCTATTCTGTGAGTAATTGAACATGTTTGGGCCAATACAGGAGGAATAAAATTACCACATCACTATATGTATGTGAGATAAAATATGTGATTAAAAATATTTATTATACTGATGTGGAAAAGAATAATATGTTAAACAGATACGCATGTAATAATGCATATTTTCCCCATAAAATTTAATTTATCCCCTGGGCTGGGCATAAACTTTCCTCTTGAACAACTTGCTTTCCAACTATAGATTGCTGAGCTAAACTGCTTAGTTTTACAGCAAATTGATCACTACTGTAATATTTCAGGAGCAAAATGATCCTCACCAGTCAGTTTGATTTCAAAGGCCAAAATTTATAGTTTTGTTCCTGATTTAGTGATAAGATTTTTTAACATATTGAGCATTTTATCACCTTCTATCAGGACATGGAGTGGAACTTACAAATGAAAAAAAAAAAGCCAACAAAAAAGGGACCATAAATAATATAGTACAGAATGACAGAAGAGTTTAATATTCCCTTTGGAGCAGTGGGAAATTACTCAGATTTCTGTCCTTGTAAACATATGTCCCGGTCTCTACGGAAGATATGTTATACAATCTTTATACTCCCGGAAAGGAGTCAAAGACAAAGCTGGAACTCGAAACCACAAGGCCTTTGTGAAAGCATAAAGGAAACTTATTATATGTATGCTCCCCAGCGTCTCCAGTCGACTTTATTCAAGGCAGATAAAATGCAGTTATTGGATACTTCTGATACATTGAAAATAGGTGCAGACATTTAATGATGGGAAAGTTCATGACTCAGTAAAGATTACTCCCTGGCTGGCAGCTTAGGACAGAAAACTATAAAATCAAATTATGATAATCATAGGAGTCAGGAGAGAAAAGTAGGCCCACTGAGCTCTATTTACTGGAGTTTTGAATTCATTATACACCACCTACGTTGGAAGCACAGGGAACAGAGTTTTGATAATCTCAGTAGGTTTGCAAAGTAAAACTGTTTTGTGATTACTAGAGTGATTTTTGGGGAAAACTTAAGTTTGTAAGGGAAAGGACGAGGGCTCGATGAGACAAAGCAATAACAGAGATAATAAAAACAACCTGCTTGTGTCATAACATACTCCATGCATCTGGAATTTACCTTGTAAAGAGTTAGTTTGATATTACACCAGTGAAAACAGATGTGGTTGTCTTGGCTTTTGCCACTAAATATCATTTCTTCCCAAACAACATTTCCATCACATCACGGTGTCTACTTGTCCTAAGAGCTAAACCAGCGATCTGGGGTTTAAATAGGACTTTGAGCCACTACAGTCTATTTTATCACATGTAACTTATGTGTCTATTTCATCACATGGAACTAATGTGTTGAGTCAGCAAGGCCAAAGATGCTTCTAGTAGACATCAAATCTAGACAGCTGGGGTCTGCAAGTTCTTTATTTTTTGAAAAAAACCTTCCCTCAGATCTGTGTTTTAGGCAGAGGGCTGACATATCTACCTGTGACATTAAGACTCTCTCTGCTTGGATGGTGCTGTTCGCTGGTGAATCTCGTTGATGATTTTATACGGAATATCAGCCCTTGCTTTGTCAAATTATATAGCTGCTAGCATTTTATAAGATGCATTCTTTTTGGTATACTTGTTCACATTTATAGAGTTCTTAGATTTTTTGTTTGCTAAACATTAAAAAAATTTTCTTTTTTTTTTTTTAACCTCTCTGTAGCAGTAGGCTACCATGGCATAACAAACAGCTGCCAACGCTCAGTGACCTGTGACATAAGCACTTACTGCTCTTGCCTGAGGGTGGTCAGCTAAGTGGCTTTGGCTGGACTGCGTACATATCTGGGGGTCAGCTGGGGCCACTGGGGGATGGGTGACTCGTCTCAGCTCCACAAGTCTTGCGTCCTCTGGCAGGCCAGACTAGGCATGTTCTCATGACAGTGGCAGGAGGCCAAGCAGGACTCACCAGACTCATGAGGCTGCACTCCAAACTGGCACACCACCATTTCCATTGCATTCTATTGGCCAAAGCAAGTCACGAGGTCAATCCCCATATAAGGGGACTCTAACCATTTCGTGAGAAAAAGAGTAAAGTGATTGGGCAAAGGGTGTAGACACAGGGACAGAGGAGCATTGGGCCCTAATCCAGTTCACCACATAGCTTATTAATTCTAGCCATAATGCTATGAGGTAGGTACTAGTGTTATCCCCATTTTGCAGTGGAGGAAATTAATGCATAGGGTGCTTAAGTAAACAACAAAAGGTCCCCAGCTAGTAAGTATTAGAGCCAGAAATTGAGAGAGAGTCTGGGCTCTTCACTGCTGCACTGGACAGTTTGGTTATAATGAACACAAAACCTGTAACTGATTGTCTCAGGCTTTTGAAAAGAACACACCATCATGGTAGAGTGAGTATAACAAATTTTAGTTTGCAAACGAAGATGCCCAGTAGAATTTTATTCTCTATCAAGCTAATTGCTCATTTGGGGCTCCCACTCTGTTGAGTTGGCAGAAAATGAAACTCACTGCTTTCTGGCTATTTCCTCTCATGCTGGACATTTGTCATTATTTTTGGCTGCCGAGCATCTGAGTTCCCTTCTCAAGTCTAAGAGACCCTCAAGTTTATAAGGCTGAGCTTACCTCCCTAGCTGGATGCAAACACCAGATGTGTGCTCCAGAACTTAGAAGTTCCAGAGTCCGACGTGAAGCTTGTGACGGGAAAAAGCAGGGATCACACAGAATCCATTCTGCCAGTAGTGGTCATACCCAGGTAGTTAGAAATTGTTCTGACATCAATGTCCAGTGTCCAGCGCTGTTGGCTTAATGACATCCAGTGTAAACTGCAGTGCTGGGCTCAGCACTGGATTGGCTTTGGGGCCTCACCACCGGGCCAGCATTACAGCTCAACGGTAGGTATTGTTCCAACTGCAAGGCCTCCACGCCTGGTCTTTCAGAGCTCCTGGAGATTCTGGGAGCTACAAAGGATTCTTGAATACATTCTTTTGTCCTGTTAAAATTCATCAGAATTACCTTCTGTTGCTTGCAACCACGAGCTCTGATCCTTGTGGGTCCTTGTGTTGTAGAACAGGAAGTCACGCACCCAGCACTAGTAGAGCCAAATGCTAAACACTGAGAATTGCAGTGGAGAAATATTGGCTGTTTTATTGATGAATGGTGTCATCCCGGAGAATAGGAAGTGCTCAAAAGCCTGAACTCCCAGATGGTGTGTAGGTTACAGATTATAGAGGGCAAAAATCACAAGACACTGTGGGTTAGGGGTTCCAGGTCAGGTTGCTGATTGGTCAGAGGTGAGGTAAGGGTAACGAATCATTTCTCAGGTCCTGAGGAAATTGCTGAGGTCTCTTTCGGCATCTCTCTCCTGTCTCATGGGAAAGTAGCCAGAAGGTCATTCTACCTTAGGGCTCAGAGGCTGAAACATAACTTAGGTCAAGATGTTACCTTTAGCCTGCCAGAGATTTGGACCATGTGACCATCTCAGGTCCCCGGCTACTGTCTTCTGCTGCCTTGGGGTTTGCTCATTATCCAGGGGTGGTGGTGGGGGTGGGGGAAAGGCTAGGTTTCTGAGGGGTGTGTGTGTGTGTGTGTGTGTGTGTGTGTGTGTGTGTATATAATTTCTAGAGCTAAGACTTATAAGTAAATTTCATCAATGTCATAAAGACCCTTGATCTCACTTGCACTGTGTCCGGTGTCAGAGGTGGGTCCCTTACCTATTGGCTTTCAACACCATAGGTTCCTGTGGGCATGGCCACTGCCCTATTTGCCTGACAAGCCCAGCAGCTTTCTGCTACCTCATTGCCACGTTTGGGATGAAGGGATTTGGGGGAAGACGCTTATGGCCCTACTTGCCTATACTTCTTGTGATAATTCCTTTTTTGGGGACTTTCTGCCATACTCGTGGGCTACTGGGAAGGGAACCAAAGGTCTTCCACCTCTCTGAGCCCACAGACCACCTTCTCTTTTGCATAAGTTCATCTTCTCCAGCCTGGCAGGATCCTCCTTCTAGGGAAATCCCTTTTCCTGTGTATTTTGTCCACTATTACTTTGAATTTGTCTGCAAGTTTCTTCGTTCTCTCTTTTGAAAGTCACAGTTGTTAATACCAGGATTTTGGAAAAAAATTACCCCAAGCACTTGAGAACAATTTGTGTTCTGCCTTGAGCTACTAAATGCAGATCTGACTCCTTGATTAAAAGTGAGAAAGAGGGGGAAATGCTGGGAGAAAACTCTCCTTTCCCATCGGGCGATATCTTACAGTATGAGCCTAAGGTTTCTCCCTGGCAGAATTGATTTCCAAACTGCATAGTTTTAGTCTACTATTTATCTCACCTCCTGACATTTATTCGTCCTCATGCTCCATGGAACTGATGTTTCAACTGAACCAAACCAGCTAACGTGTCTTGAATATCTCCTTGCTGCCACAGGTCTCTGAGCAGACAACCATTTCCTCTGTCTAAAAAAATGTCCCTTGTTTCCTAGTACTTAGAAACCAAATCCTAATTTCCCTTCAAGAATAAATGGTGAGAGGAAATCCCCATTGGCAAGCATAGATACTATTTGGGTAAGTGTTTCAAGAAATAGTTTGTCCATTTGGGGAAAATTCATGTACACAAAGTCCTTATTTTCCAGTGGCTTATGTTTTGGTGGAATGACTCGTTGAAAACCTGAGCTTCTGGGACTCTGGGGGCAGTACCATGTTGCTCTTCTCCAAGGAGAAGATACATTTCCTAAGGCTGTTCCTTTCTGGAACTCTGGGCTCTTGTCAATTTCGTTTGTTCACTGATTTAATAATACACAGGAATGGGTGCAGGGGAAATTTTTTCAAGTGCCCAGGAATAAATGGAATGATAATTTTAATGTCATTTTAAATTAAAGTGGGCTAGATTACCTATGAGAAGTTGTCTTCTTTCCCCACACCCCCATCTTCAAATTGTAATTTTCAAGGATGTCTTCATTCTTTCAGGGATATTTATTGAGAATTTATCATGTGTAAGACATTATGCTAAGCAGTGGCTTTATGTATATAATAGAACATTACGTTAGGAAGAATGGGGTGTAAACATAAAGCGATTTTATCCGTCATTATCATTTAAAATTTTATTAAACTGGGAAGGCTTTTCTTCTGTCCCAGATGATTTTTTGATCACTTATTTTAATAGAAATTTCTATGGGTACTTTAAGTTCTAACTACAATCGTAGTTCAGAAATTAGAATGTTTTGCCCTGTGTGATAAGCTAACCTCTGAACTTGACTTAAAATGAAACCTCCTTCTCAGACATGCTCTCCAGGGAAGCCTGCGAGTACATCCAGCAAATAGGGTCATCAGCATCTTCTTTCTTCCCTCACTCCAAGTCTACAAGGGGTTTCTGACCTCTCTCATTCATAGAGTAGGGATGGAGGAGAGCTAGGGAAAGCAGGACAGCCGCTGCAGTCCTGGTACTCTTTGAGATGGCCCCACAACCTCTGGACCTAGCAGATGGTGAAGCCGACTCCTTCCCCTCTGGGTGTTGTCATGGGTTCTTTGGGGAGTCCCCTCCCACTGTTGGGAAATGTGCATACAGACATTTCTGCTTTTCTTCTAGGTGTTATTTCTTGCTCATGGGCCAAGGGTCTTCCTAGACAGCCCTCTCCCATCACGCTACCCAGGTCCCCCACTGTTTAATCAGAGTGTTTGAAGGTACCGTATATCATTGGATTGCACTATGTACACAGGGCCATGTTGGCACAAGGTCTTACATTCTGCTCTGTGGTCCTGGAGACAAAACCCCATTGGTAATAACCTCTTGTGCAATTTCGGGATTTTTTTTTTAATAGTTAAGAGATTTTATTCTAATAGCTATAATTACAGTGCTTGCTTGTCAAAATGAAAACTGAAAACAAGTATACAAAACAGTTGATTACTAATTGTGTATTGAAAGCAGTAAGAGGTTCCACGACACCAGATAAACCAGTTTTGAGGTTTTCCCCAAGATAAAGTTTAACAGCTCCAGCTTCTTCAGTGTTTATCAAAATACAAAAGAGAAAAAGTAGAGGTTGTCATTTTTGATGGCAAATCTGAATTCTCCACTTTTTCTCTAGGCTGAGTCACTTATTTGCTGCCTCCTACTCCTTTCCCACAGTCCACATCTGACCTCGATTTATTGGGAGCCCCAAATTTCCTCTACAAACATACATCCAAACCTTTCTGTCTCATAGTCTTGTGGCGTCTTTGAGTCTTTGTTTTTTGTTTGGGAGAAAACGTTCTTGGGAATGCCAGTGAGAGAACAGTGAGTGAGGGAGCTAAGCAGAAATAACACAGAATAATAATTGAAGATCTGCTCTTGCTGTGAATCTTGATTAAAGGGCTATCAATGGTTTTTCTAAAAGGTGTTATTTTAGCTGGTTTGAAAAGATAAGTGTGTTTCTGAGGTAAAGTTTTAAGAAAGGGATGTGTTTTTTTTTCAGATTTATTTTATTTTATTTTTTATTTTTTTTATTAGTTTCAGGTGTACAAGACAAGGTAATACTTAGACGTTCATCATTTATATCCCTCACACTGTGAACCCCCTTCCCCCATCCATTATCCCTCCGACCTCACAACGAGCCATCACATTATATATATAAAATTATAGTTGGCATTCATTAATGTTTAGCTTCTGGTGTACAATGCCATGATCAGGCATCCACATTATCTCTGAGGTGGTCTCCCAAATAGGATGCATGTCCATCGGATACCCAACAAAATCTTTACAACATTATTGAATAAGTTCCCCAAATTAATTTTCAAAAAACCCTGAGGCCATCTTGTGGTTACCAGCTGCTAAGAAAGGGATGCTCTTGATAGGAGGAGTAGGGCACCCAAGGGAAGGTGTCTGAATGTGTGTCACATGTTTACGAAAATGGCTGCACTTTAGAAAGCAGACCCCTTTGAAGATCCCCAGTGAAGAAGAGCGTGGTGTATCAAGTTATGGAACTTGGCCTTTACCCAGCAGTCCATGGCGATGCTTTGGGATGTTTTAAAGAGGGAAGTGATGTGTTCTAGAAAGGCAATAACACCTGGGAAAAGACTGACGAAAGATGTGTAAGATCTCTATAGAGAAAATTACAAAGCATTAGTGAAGGAAATAAAGCAGGCACTTCAAAAATAGAGAACTCTATTACACGATCTTAAACTGTTGGCTGCCCATTCCAATATTTGTGTTATTCATTGGTCTGCTTGTCTTGTCTGTTTTTTCTCTTGATTACTCTTCTGCTAGATGCGGAAAGGAGAGGAAGTTAAATAAACTTATTTAAATATTTCTTCCTCCCTCCCCTGCTGTTCTTTAGGGAGTAGCTGGAAAAGTTAAACAAAACGAAATGAAGTCATGTGGGCTGTAGAAATAAGTGAGGAAAAAGAAATTTGCGAAAAATAAATACATTTGTGTATTTAGTTGTGATAAATGAGTGAATAAATAAATAAATAAATAGTATATATGGTGGTATTAGCATGCACATGGAAAACAGTTTGGAAGAATATACACTTCCAAATATATATGAGGTCTGACAATTTAGTTTGAGAATTTGTTACAACAATGTTAACGTTTTTTGATATCAGAGGGGTTATTCATTATGAATTTGTACCAACTGGACAAACAGTTAACCAAGTTTACTACTTGGAAGTGTTGAAAAGACTGTGTGAAAAAGTTAGACCATCTTAACTGTTTGCAAATAATTCATGGCTATTGCATCATGACAATGCACCAGCTCCCACGGCACTGTCTGTGAGGGAGTTTTTAGGCAGTAAACAAATAACTGTATTGGAACACCCACCCTACCTACCTGATATCGCCCCCAATGACTTCTTTCTTTACCAAAAGATAAAGGAAATATTGAAAGGAAGACATTTTGATGAGATTCAGTACATCAAGGGTAATATGACAATAGCTCTGATGGCCATTCCAGATCAAGAGTTCCAAAATTGCTTTGGAAGGTGGGCTAGGCGCTGGCATCAGTGCATAGCTTCCCAAGGGGAGTACTTTGAAGGTAACCATAGTGATATTCGGCAATGAGGTACGTAGCACTTTTTCTAGGATGAGTTCGCAAACTTAATTGTTATACTTCGTACAGATATGTGCCACTTAATGATGGGGCTATGTTTTGACGAATGCATCAGTAGGCAATTTCGACATTGTGTGAACATCCTAGAGGGTACTTATGCAAACCTAGATGCTGTAGCCCATTATTGTAATTACATGTGCTGTACTTTTATACAGCTGGATGCATAGTAGGTTTGTTTACACCAGCGTCACCACAAACATGTGAGGGACACAATATACTATGACCTAGGACCTTAGGACACTGAGACAGCTGAGACATCACTAGGCTGTAGGGATTTTTCAGCTCTAATATGTTATGGGATCACTGTGGTATTGCGGTCTGTCATTGACCGAAATGTTGTTACACAGCACATGACTATGTTATATATTCACACACACACGTATTAGTGTTTTGGTGTCTTTTCAAATGTCTCCAATGTTTAATATTTTTAAAAACAATGAGTATGTACTGCTTCTGGAACCAGAAAACATGCACATATCTATCTTTTTTTTTTCTATCTCTATCATCTCCATCTCTATCTCTATCTGTACATCTATGAAGATGTCACACTTAATATCCAGAGACCTAGCAGGGTTCTCTTGGCCCTACATGATTCAGCCCCTCATTATTTCTGACCTAATTTCCTTCCTCTCTTCCTCTCATTCATGTCCCTGCAAAGCAGTGTTCCTCCTCCCCCGCCCCCTCCTCCCTCTCCCCCTCCTCCCCCTCCTCTACTCCCCTACTCTTCCTCCCCCTCCCCCCTTCCTCGCCCCCTCCTCCCCCCTCCTCCTCCTCCTCTTTCCCGTCCCCTTCCTCCTCCTCCTCCCCCTCTTTCCCGTCCCCTTCCTCCTCCTCCCCCTCCCCTCCTCCGCCCCCTCCTCTACTCCCCTACCCTTCCTCCCCCTCCTCCCTTACTCTCCCCCTCCTCCCTTCCCCCTCCTCCTCCTCTTCCCCGTCCCCTTCCTCCTCCTTCTCTCCCTCCCCTCCTCCTCCCCCTCCTCTACTCCCCTACCTTTCCTCCCCCCTCCTCCCTTCCTGTCCCCTCCTCCCTCTCCTCTTCCTCCTCCTCCTCTTCCCCCTCCCCTTCCTCCTTCTCTTCCCCCTCCTCTTCCTCCTCCTCCTCCTTCCCCCTCCCCTTCTCCTCCTCCCCCTCCTCCTCCTCGAGCATGCCAAGTACACCCCCACTTCACAGTCTTTGCATCTACTTCTCTCTCTGCCCCCAGGTACCTGCACAGGCCCATTCTCCCCCACAGTTAGGTGTTGCTCAACTGCCAGGACTTCAGAAAAGCCTTCCCGAAAGTTCGCATCCCCTTAACCTGCTTCATGTTTCTTCATAGCACCCACCCACCCATCACATCACGTCTATGTATTATCCACCGATATATCTATGCCACAGTCTATCAGTGTAACCTCTGTGAAGACTTTGCCTAGAATAGCCCAGAAGAGTCTCACATGGTAGGAACTCACCATCTGTTGAATACATGCGTAAATATATAGAAATACATAGAAATCATTTGCTTGTGAACAGACAGCAATTTTGTAGAGTACACGTTGGTGTAGAGAATATGTGAGATTCTGTAGCCCCAACTTGGTGCAGGTAGAAAATGTTCAGTCCTTTTTTCATTTGAGATGTTTCTTCCTAGAGGACAGGTTTTCTCAACCTCTGAACTATCAACATTTTGAGATGGATAATTCTTTGTTTTGAAGGCTGTTCTATACATTGTGGAATGTGTAACGGCATCCCTGGCCTCTAGCCATGAGATCCCAGCAATATCCTGTGTCCCAACCCCCCACGCGTTGTGACAACCATGAATGTCTCCAGATGCTGCCAAATGTCTTCTGGGGGTCAAAATCTTTCCCCGTTCCCTGTTGAGAACCACAGCTGTAGGAGAAACCCAGAGTCAAATATTTCTTCATCTTTCTAAAAATATATATAGCATCATGTTGAGGAAATGGTAAATTTTGATCTTCTGCTATGTTATTAGAAGAGAATGAACTGAAAATTCTGTCATGGATTCTTATGCTTTAATGAGAGTTACTCTGGTCTGAGCACCTCTCTACATTTTGGTTTTCTTGTTTAGTATAAATGCAATCCAATTTAATCTGCATATAAACACACCCATTGCATATTAACATCAACATATAAACATCAGGAGGAATGCTTTCTTGAAGAAGCAAACTCAAAAAAGATTCATGCATATTAATATCACAGATAAGCCAATTATTATATGGAGTAGTAAATAAAAACACAATATGATTAATCTAAAACTGGGAGCTTCATAAAGCCAAATATATGATATTAAGATTAGGCTACTTTAGAAACAATATTATGAATCCTTGCATTTTACATGTAATTTGTTTAAAATTAATTTCCCAGTGTTCTCTCTTATTTTTGTTTCACCTAGACCTACACTAATAAGTTTTATGAAACACTGATAGTCCTTAAAATCACAACACAGAGAGCAACCATTTCTCTCTCTGAGTTGAGGCAGACTACCCTGGTTAGTGTCACCGTTCCCAAGTCCCTGAGGACCTCCAGGTAGGCTGAAATTCCTGATTATATGCTGAAAGGGAGCCGCAACGTGGCTGACCTGTTTTATGCAACAATCAACATTTTTGGCTAATAACAATAATACCCTTTATAATAAAAACAATGTAACTTTTGAGAGCTTATTATGTGCCAGGCCCTTTAGCATTATGATTTTTTAATTCAACCCTTACAGCTAGCTACCTGGACGTTTGATATTATTATTAACCCCATTTAACGAAAGGGGAAACCGAGAAGCTAACCTGCCCAAGGTTACATAAGGGAGGAAGGTGGCTTTTAAACTCAGTCCTGTTTGACTCCAAAAACTCATGTTCTTAACCAGTATACCACTAACTGCAGAGATAATTAGCAGGCTATTATGCCGTCTGAATTTCAATTGTTTGTGTCAAATAGATTCAGTTTAGACAAGATAAGATGGCAGCCTGGATTCAGGTAGTAGTAGGAGACAAGAAGAGAAGAAGATGGATTTTGGAGACGTAAGAAGTAAGATAAGCAAGGGTTGGCGACTGATGTTGGGAATGAAAAAGAGAAGAGAAGAATGGGGCCCAGTTGTCTGAGTTGTGGTCCTGGGAGGAGGACACCCTTCATTCAACATGAGAAATCTGATTGCGATCAACTGGGAAGAGGGGGTGTGGTGGGAGATGATGGGTGCCCCCAGAATCCATGATGCATTGCCAGCACAACAAGAAATAGGAAGAGGGGCCGGCCCGGTGGCTCAGGCGGTTAGAGCTCCGAGCTGTTAACTCCGAAGACTGCCGGTTTGATTCCCACATGGGCCGGTGGGCTCTCAACCACAAGGTTGCCAGTTCAATTCCTCGAGTCCCGCAAGGGATGGTGCAACTAAGATTGAACACAGCACCGTGAGCTGAGCTGCCGCTGAGCTCCCAGATGGCTCAGTTGGTTGGAGTGTGTCCTCTCAACCACAAGGTTGCCTGTTCACTCCTGCAAGCAATGGTGGGCTCCGCCCCCTGCAGCTAGCAACGGCAACTTGACCTGGAGCTGAGCTGTGCCCTCCACAACTAAGACTGAAAGGACAACAACTTGACTTGGAAAAAAGGCCTGGAAGTACACACTGTTCCCCTAATAAAGTCCTGTTCCCCTTCCCCAATAAAATCTTAAAAAAAAAAAAAAAAAAAGAAATAGGAAGAAATCTGATTGAGATCTACCTTGGTCTCGCCTTTATTTGTCCTGGGCTGACTCTTACATTTTCCATTTCCAATCTTTTGTTTATTCACTTTCCTCTATCTACAGACTATTGTGTTCCAATCGACATCTCTGCATATTTTATTCTTTCTTATCCTTCTAGGTCCATTACAACTTTCACTTCCTCAATTAATACTCCTTCTGAGATTCTGTGCACTTGATGTAATAGTTTGCTCTTTTAAGCCTTTGAAGCATCTTATTTGTAGCCTTTCTGCAACCCACGGTAACTTTCTTTTCATATTGATTTATATTTTAAGAGCCTTTTCTGGTGCCTGGAACATATGAGGCAGCTAACACATGTTAGCTGTCTTTATTACAGGCTTGTATTACATATGTGTGCCAGGGAGGGTCCTGCCAAAATGCTAGTCAGACCTTGAGCAAGTCACTTAACCTCTTTGATCCTCAGTTTTCTCATCTGTGAAATTGGAGCATAATAACACTTACTTTATAGAGTAGATATGCAGACTAAGTGAGTTTAATATGTAAAGGGCTTACAAAAGTGTCTGATACAAAGGATTAGCTGTTATTTTTACAGGGACCTACCAGTTACGTGAATCAAGTAAGCTGGAGAACGTTTGAAGCACATTAATTGCTTGGTCTGACTTTAATTTTCTGACTTTTGGTGGAGATATGGATACAAGGAATATTATGCAGGTTTCTCAAATTCACTATAAGGAAAACAACAGCAGAAGCATGATGATAAATGGGGTGGAGACTCAGCTTTCTATTTCAAAGGACATTATGGAGTGGCAGGGACATGGAGAGAGCTTGCCCTGTCTAAAGGGGGGCAGCCAGTAGTCAGGCCAATTGTTACCATGTGGGAATGCAGGCCTAATGTTATCAGATTGTCAGGTTTTTAAAGAGAAGCTAGAAACCTGAAATTTTACATGAAATCTCCTAATTTTTACATGTTGGCAGCTAAATAAAAAATAAAATTTCACATGCTCTGCAATGTTCCACTGGGAGGGTCAAACAAAACTCATCTGTCGCCCAGCTTGGCCCCCAGGCTACCAGTTTGCAACCTCTGCTTTATCTTACAACTTCCTTTAGGGTTTGAACTGTGGCCTGCGCACAATAGATAGGCAAATAGATGTGAACTGAATTGAATTTTGGGCAAAAATTCTGGAGTGTGTCCCATACATAAAAACAGTCTTCTGGTTTTTATTTTTTATTTTTTGAATAATCCAAAGGATATTTCCCATTGTTGCTATTTTTTTTGTCTTTGTGTGCACATTGGTATAACATGCCCTAAATGCAGAGAAGCCATAAACTAGGTCATTTCCTTGGGCAGGGAAATTCTCTGAAACAAAAGCAGCAAAAAATTGATCATTTTCCTGCTAAAGAAGCACACGCTTCCCCGCCCCCCCAAAAACACACACACACTTTAATATAACAAAACCAAGTCTGACAAAGTCTTAGATTCATGCAGTTTAAAAGCAGAATTTTTAATCACATTAATTTCAGCAGAAATCCTACATGGGTTTTCCTGTAAGAACGCAATCAACTGCTTAGTTTCCCTTAAGACAACGTTGACCTCAACAAGGAATGTAGTTATTTGTTTTTATGTTTTCCCCTTCCCTCTGGATGTTTTCTTTTTTCATTTTATAGAATTCAATAATGGGTGAAGTAGCAAATGAGAAATAAAAATATTCCTGAACACTCTAGGGCAACCATGGGTATGTAAACAGATATTGTAGCCATTCCCTTAAGTTGAATCATTTGCTTCACTATTTGACTTTATAATTTGAACTCTGTGCTTATTACTAAATTTAACTTGTATATGCAAGTGTGTATCTGTCACAAAAGTCTAGCGAATGGCAGGCTCAGAGTAGCAAATGCCAAATTATCTGTTTCATCTGCGTTTCTGTCGATTTATGTATCTGTCCGTGCATTGATCTGCTTTACCATGATCTATCCAGGAAGGCATTTCCACGTCTTTGTTTCTCATTTCTTCTTGTTTACGGAGAGTAGGCTCTCCCCTCTGTCTCCAATTGCCGTCTCTTCTCGTCTGCAAATGTTCATGGTATAGATATTTCCTTTATTATTCCCTCTAAACTTTCTTTGTTCCCATCTCTGTCTTTTATTATTTCTCCTGTGTCATCAGAAACTGACTGCCGGAGCTGCCAATTAGCCTTTGTCTGTCAGCGCCAGCCTGAGCCTCCCGAAGTGTGTGTGTGTGTAAAGCAAGGCGGACAGGCCCGATTTCGTATGCAGCGCTAGGTCCCCACATAGAGTATGCCATTACTGACAAAAGAGCAGTAGAGGGGCTTACATTAGCTGCTGACAAACTTCCTGTGTGTGTGTGGTGGCAGGGATCTGGGGGGTGGGCAGGCCAGAGCAGGAAAGGGAAGCAGGCTCTCAACATTGAAAAGCAAATTGAACTTTTAAGGACATTTTTCAACTCTATCCCAAAATGTCAATGGTTCTGAAATGATTTCCAACATGGAAACCACTCCACCTGTGTTGGGGAATGAAAGTGTGTGTGTGGGAGGAGTCACAGTGATAGGAGTCACCCACATTTTTCCGCCTCTTGGTTCCATCTGCTCAGCTCTCCTCAATCGAGTGCCCCACCTCCCCAGTGAATATTTCTGGGTCCTGTCCAGGGTAAGGCACGTGAGGCACTCACCGTAGAGACAGAATTTAAGGAGGCACCAAAAGCTCAATCATCAAGATTAGTATTTTAACCGAACATTTTTAAAAATAAAAAAATTCATGCCAAGAAAATAAAAAAATCCACAATGAACAAAGTATCAGAAATTTAAAGACAGGATCAGTGATGGAGCCACGCCAAGCCACTTTGGAGCCTGAGGCATAAGGAACCATCAGTTGTACTGACCATGTCTTCATTTAAAACTTGGGTGTTTTTGTTCATCGTGGATTTTTTTGCATGCATTTTGATTTTGAACAAGATTGCTTTCCAGGATCATTTACGTGGATTACTGAGTTTGTTGGCAGCCCCTTAAATTCTGCACCCGAGGGGAGTGCTCACCTGCCTCAGCCTAGTCTCGGCCCTAAGTGTTTCTCACATGGACTCACATGTAATTTTACAGCTGTCTGTGGCCTCCCTCGGGCTAATGCCGTTGACCCTCATGAGTTCAGAGGGCACCGTGGGAGCTGCTGGACAGACACTTAGTGCAACTCCTTCTCATTGGGCATGCCCATCTTGTGGAGGGGATACTGAGACATTGAGACCCCCAGAGGCCACGGTATGCTGTATTCTGTAGAAGTATAGGGGGCCCCACTATATTACTCTCTGATGGAAGGACCTGGGCAGGCTGCTGGTACCCCCATGTCAGACAGAGTATTTGTGGCAACAGCACTTCCAGTTTTCATTGCATTTTCCCAGTTTTCCATCAGACATGGGGACAAGAGTCCACAGGGTCTTGGCTTGGAGACTTTGCCACCTGGGTCCCAGACACACAAGTCACCGGCATCACCGTTCTCACCATTGGTTTACATTTATTGAGTCCCCATTGATCTGCCCAATAACCTTGTCTGGTGGGAATAATGATTATCTGCCTTTTCCAATGAGGAAGCCAAGGACCCAAGGAGTAAATTCCTCGGTACTCACTTCCTCGTTATCAGCGGGGCTTGATTTGAACCCACATCTGTCTCATTCTAGATTTTGAGCTCTTACCCAATCCTCTGTAAGGCTTCCATGGGGTCTCAAGAGCCCCCATGGAAGCCCACAAATGAGGGAGCATTTGTGGCCTTTATTTGCTGTGCTCTGCATGATGACAAAGTTATTTTTTATTCTGCAGATGTACAGTTATACTATGAAAGTTTAAACTTGAAATATTTCAAGGTGTGCTTCCTGTTTTTTCACCTCTACCGGAACACGTGCATGCATGTGTACACGCTCACACGCTCACACGCACACACGCTCACACGCTCACACGCACACACGCACGCACACTGTCAAAGTTCTATGGCCTGCACCTGGTTGAAGTTCAGTTGTTGGTCATATTAATACATGTGACTAAGGCAGAGAAACTGCCCTAAGAGAGACGTCAGCCTGGTGATGGAATGAAACATTAGTTAGGGTTGTTGGCGGTAAGCAACAGAAACTAACTGGTTAAAATAGAAAACGCCAGGATTTATTAAAAGAACGCTGGCTTCTTACAAAATATCAGAAGAGTTAGAGACTCAGGCTTGGCAGCCACATAACAATCTGGTTCCAGGTCCCTTAGCCTTGTCCCTTTAAGTATTTAAACCTCTCTGTATTTAAGTATTAATTAACTAATTAAGGTTAATTAATTAATTAACCTCTCGGTATGAAGTATTAACCTCTAAGTAGTTAAGACCTCTCTGTAGAAGGGTGTGTGTTGGCTGCATGTCCTCAGTGAGGACGGTGCAGGGTAGGGGAATTCAGTAAGAGGGGATAAATCTCTCCAGTGGCCATCTTGGAATCACGGCCTTTCCTTAAATGACAGAGTCTAATGACTTAGAAAGACTGAATAAACTGTCCAAGGTCACCACAACACTTTGAGAAGGATAATCCTATAATAATCCCCATTGTATAGATGAGAAAATTGAGTCTGACTGAGGTTAAGTAACTTGCCTAAGGTTTCAGAGCCAATCAGTGATAGAACCAGGATTTGAATAGGACTATCCACCTTTAGAGATCAGGCTTATCACCATCTGCAAAAATAAATTTTTTAAAACAACAAATCTAAAAAGACATTTAGAAATTTTAGAAACGTTAAAAATACATTCACATTTGTGTCAAAATACATACTCTAGGTTGTGTGGATGAGGGGTAAATCATTTTGCTCTTGATACTGAGGTCTTCATTTCATTTCTACAGTATTGCTTAGAAAACACTCTGTGTACTATGTATAATCCAAGAGTTTTTAAAAAATGTTCATAAGTAGTTATATTTACAAGAAGTATTACCTTTTGAGATGTGATTTCTAGAAGTTTGCCATCTGTTATGGAAAGGAATTGAGAACTTAAAACACGTTGCTTAAAATACGACAATTTAAATGTAGCTGTGAATTTAGGACAATTATTAGCTTTGACTTTCTCAGTCACCCTAGATTCCCAGTGTCCCAGGCCTCCATAGCCAATGTCAGTCGCCTGCATCACAACCTTCGTTCAGCGGTATCGTAACACAGCCCCTCAACTCTTGCAAACCACACTCTCTCAGGCATTTCTGAGAGTTCCCATGTGGAATCGCCCATATGTACAAACCATAGGATTCATCCATCTTCTGTTAGTGAGACCACTCCCACGAGAGGGTTTAGACAAAAGAATGTGGGATGTGAAATAGACTCCATTTTCTCCGCCTGATCTCCTTATATCTCCCCATCCGTCCTCTCCAACTCCCATCAGGGACCTGAGCAAAATGGGGTCCTTGCAAGTTTCTTCCCCCTCGACATGTGCATAGATTCTGTCTTATGTAGGCTTCTTCCAGAAGCAGAACTTGAGATAAAAATTGGAGGGCAAGCTATTTACTTGGGAGGTGGTACCAGAAAGTCCTGAGAAAGAGGTAGCGAGTGAGACAGAGAAGGAAAGTTGCATCAAGACAGCTTCCTGGACTACTCTGGAAGCCAGTGTAGAACATGGCTCACACTTATTCCCCCTGAGGTGGGGGGAATTGGGGTATTTATACACCAGCTTTGTCCTTTGGTTGAGGGCTGCTTCTGGGAGGGTTAATTGCTGGTATTTCTGATCTGCATGGTCTCCAGGGGTCAGAAAAATCCCTCAGGCAAAGAAATGCAGGTGCTGCTGGCATTGGATGTCAGCATCATTCACACAGGCGAGGAAGGGCCTGGCCCTGCCAGTGGTGGGTGCAGATGCCACTGGGTGGCCCACTCCACCTCCTTATCAGGGAGAGAGCTTTGCGTGCTTCCTTCAGACAAAAGCCTGACTCAAACAATTCCACCTCACCCACCATCCTGTTTCAATGTCAAGAAAATGCTAGAAGAAAATGTTAATGCAAATCTATGCTTTGCCAAGAGGAGGGTTTGGTTGCTTTTCTTGAACTATCGTGAGGCAAATATTTTAAATTAGTGAAAGGACATTTGCATGGTCCCTCCCAGTAGATACTGCACAGATTCATTCATTACAATTTCTCTGTTTCAATGTGAGATCAGAAGATTAAATCACACAGCTTTTTCCCCTTCTCTCTTGCCTGTGCTACTACTTGTAATTCTATTTATTTTAATTAGAATTCAGTTTTTTTTTATTGAACCAATTTTCTTTCTGTGGTATTTTTATAAGCTGTGTTCAGGAACTCACAGAGTTTCTAATAAACTAGAAATAATTCTTTTTCCCGTCAAGATGCTGTTTGCCATCCCAGCTTGGATCCAGAATTCATTTCAAACATCAGGCAAAGGGCTCATCGTAGCAAATGGAGCTAAATTTTATTCTTTGGACTCATTCCAGTTCTAGGACCTAAACACCAAACTTTGCTACTTTCTTTCTTAACGATTATATTCATTGGTCTTTCCTTTCTACACACTAGCCGCTACCACCACCGACACCAACAATATCTGGTGTTAGATGGCGCTGCACGGTTTCCAGGTAATGGAGTCCCTGCTCTGCCTTTGGCTGTGTTATCTGGGGTCAGCTGCTTTACCTCTCACCAATTTCTTCCTCTGTAAAGTGGATGCGATAATAAGACTCAGCTCATAGGGCCTTATATTTACTAAACAGACTTAGCATATAATAAAATGCTTGGTCCAATGCCTGTAACCTGGGAAAGCACTTGATCACTGTAAGCTTTTGTTGCAAAACACTGACACACACATTTTATTGAAAAAGGCGTGACACAATTGACTTGTGAATCTGTGTGTACATCCGACCTTGACTTACCAAGTGACTGATTCATGGCTTGCGGGTTTGTATGTGTAACACGGGGCGGATGAATAAACGTATATGCATACACTATCTGCGCATCATGTTCTCACCTTTATACCTACTATCTTAATTTTGAAATGTCAGTTATATCGCAGCTTCATGGGTGTACATGGCAGTGGGTCTGAATGTCCTTTGGCCTTCTTGATCCATGTGGACCTAATTTTATCCCAGGTAGCTCTAGTTCCCTACCTTGGTGTGCAAATGTCTGTGACTGTTCTCAAGGAAATGAAGGCATGGTCACAGAGAGAGAATGCAATGAGGTGATTCCTTTGACCTGAATCTCTTTGGTCTTGTGCTCCTTCACCTACACTAGCCGCTGTAGTCCTCCTCCGGCAGGGTGGGGAATGGCTCTCCTGTCTGACTCTCAAGCGGTAGGAGGAGAAACACAATAAGCGTAGCAAACAGTTACTGAGAACTCAGCGTGTGTGAGTACTTCATTGCGAATTCCTTTGCTCCTCCATGGAATCTGAGCCATTATTCTTGCCATCCCCAGTGGACAGGTGAAGAGATGTTATTCAACATCCAGTGCTGTTGAATAAATACATGGCAGGGCCACGACTGCAGCCCCAAAGGTCAGTTCTAGAGCTTGCCGTGTAAACAAAACGAAACAAACTTTCATTTTTGGAATAATTTTAGATCTACAAAACAGTTGCAGAGATAGTAAGAACTCACCGTGTCACCATTGCGTTTTCTCGTTTAAGACACTAAGATTTTATCAAATCATGTCAACTTTATCACCAGCTCATCTAGCTTCCTAAGCGTAGATCTGACATCAGTTACAGGCTCCCATTATCTACATTCAAGGCCCTGTCAAAGAATATAATGCGAAATTTATTCTTCCATTCAACAAATGATGATTGAGCGCTTTCTATGTGCCTTAAACAGTTAGGTACCAGGGATAGAGTGGTGAGCAGTGATGTCCTGCTCTTTGTTGCAGAAATGGACACTGAACACAGACACACACACACACACACACATACACAGCTGAGTATAAATTTACAGGAAAGACAGGTAGCATCAGTTTCCCTCAGGAGGTGATGATTGAACCAGGACTTGAAGGGTGAGTGGGAACTAAATGTAAAAAGATGGGAGAGGAGGATTTCCAGGCAGACAGAACACCTTTCACAGTTTCCGGAATCTGCCATCAGCTTCCCTTTAATAAGTTTCTGGCTCAGAAAGGTGAAAAAAAACCCAACAACACTTCATTATTTAGAATGACTGTGCAGGTCCTTTAAATTCTTCAACCCCCTTTTTAGGTTTCACCCGCTCTGTGATTTTTCTCCTTGGGCCACTATCCTTCCAAGAATTAACCTGCCTATACTATATCTGAGCCCTGGACGTGCTTCTATAACTTCATGCAAACACTATTTTAATTATCTTTCTGGGAATAACAATCTCCTCTACTATATTGGTTGCTCTTTGAGGAATACATTTTATTTATATTTTGTATCTTCAAATAAATGATTACATAGCATTTATTGAGCACTTACTATGTACCAGGCACTTGGCTAAACCTTTTCATGCAATACTGTATTTATTCCTCAGGATAAACCTGAGCAATACTACTATCCACTCCCAATTATTCATTGAGCCAACGTTTATTGGGCATCAGCCATTGTGTTGGGCACTGTTCTAAGTCAGGGTCAGCAAACGAGGGCCTCTGGGTCAAATCTGGCCCTCTGCCTGATTATATAAATAAAGTTTTATTGGAACCCAACCATGCTCATTTGTTTACATATTGTCTATGGCTGTTTTCATTCTACAGTGGCAGGGTTGAGTAGTTGCAACAGAGACCTTGTGGCTCACAAAGTCTAAATATTTACTATCTGGGCTTTTATAGAAGAGGTTTGCTGACCTTTTTGGGGGCGCAGTGGTGAAAAACAAGAGACAAAATCCTTGTCCTCTGAGGGCTTACATAGCACTACATAGCTAACATAGTAGCAGAGATTGCTAACCGTTCAATAAAACTGTTTCTGGACAAGAGCTGCCCTGTATTTCCTACCCTCTCTTGAGGGGTGGTCATATGACAGTTCTGGCCAATAGAATGCAAATGGAAGTAATTTGAGCCACTTCCAGGCCTGGCCCATAAAAATCTCTTGTATGTCATCTTCCATGGTTCTTTAGAAATAAAAACGTTTTTGAATTACAGTTGACATACAATATTATATTAGTTTCAGGTGTACAACATAGTGATTAGACATTTATATAACTTACAAAGCAATCACCCTGATAAATCTAGTACCCATCTGACACCACACATAGTTATTACAATAATATTGACTATATTCCCTATGCTGTATTTTATATCCCCATGACTATTTTTATAACTGGCAATTTGTATTTCTTAATGTCTTCACCTTTTTCACCCAACCCCCTTTCCAACTGGCAACCAATCAATTTGTTCTCCTGGTCCATGAGTTTGTTTCTGTTTTGCTTATTTATATTGTATTTTAGATGCCACAGATTAGTGAGATCATATCGTATTTGTGTTTCTCTGTCTGACTTATTTCACTTAGTATAATACCCTCTAGGTCCATCCATTTGTCTCAAATAGCAAGATTATATTCTTTTTTATGGTTGAGTGATATTCCATTGTATATATGTACCAGATTTTTATCCATGATGTATGCTTAGGTTGCTTCCATATCTTGGCTACTGTAAATAATGCTGCAATCAGCATAGGAATGTGTATATCTTTTTGGATTACTGTTTTAGATTTCTTTTGATAAATACCCAGAAGTGGAATTGCTGGGTCATGTGGTAGTTCCAGCATGGTTCTTCCTCTGGGATGGAGAGGGCCACGGTAAGCGGGGGGCCACCTCTTGAAGATGGCAGTACTCTTTCATCCTGGCCCTGAATGGCAGGGTGGAGCTGAGATCCTTCCTCTCCCAATCACACACACACCAATCTGGACCTGCTCAGTATTGTTGCATCAGCAAGAAATAAGTGTCAATTGTGTTTGAGCATTTTATATTTTTGGGTCAGTTTGTGCCATTGGCTAGAGTTGCTCTAACGGATGCACTTCTGTTATCATCTCCATTTTGTAGTTATTTATCCCCTTTTTAACATGTTGACTAAGGAATATTCTCTCTCATCTAAAGACCTAGGTGGTAGGTAGTCAGAGATGTGCCATGATGTTGACAATGACCTAGGTTCTTTCTGTCTTATTATCCTGCCATCTCCTCGAGTGATGCCCTTGACACTACCAAGCCTGATTCCTCAGTGCCACCTGCAGAAAGGGGCGCACAGTTTGGATTTAAGTTTCACTCTTCATTTCTACTCATATCCTCTCAGCCAGTATGAAGTCACATGACCACCTTGGGCTAAAAGGGGGGCTGGGAAATGTATTTTCCAGTGGTTTTCGGCCCAGCTGAACATGCCAGACCTTCTATTGTTTAAAGGAAGAAAAGGAGACTGTCTCCTGGGGATGGTTAACTGTCTTTCATACACACATGCTTACTCAGAACTTACAGCCAGTAGTAAATTAAGTTACTTACAACCAAAAATAAGCAATTTATAAAAATATCTGTTCTATTTTTTTGACAAACTATTTAATTTGGAGGTGTAATATTAATAGTCAAAGGTATTAACAGTGTATTATAAGAATTTGAGTTAAAAATGGTGTATGTAGTAGCTCATTGATGTCTTACAAGTAAAGTGTATTGTAATTCACATTTTATACATGAGGAAACTGAGGCTTAGGGAAGTTAAATGATTTGTGTAAGTGCTGAAAGTTAGGAAGAGACAGATCCAGGATTCAAGCTCAGAGAGCCAGGTTCTAGAATCTGCTTATTTGACTCTATACACTCTACTGTTTCATCTATGTAATGGGGATAAAAATCCCCACCTTAAGAGGATAAAGTGTGAAATACCCACCTGGAAGAGGACACAAAACAACTTATGTATTTATATTTTGGTAATTTAAAAAAATTTACTCAAATTTAACTTTAAAACACTAAATTAAAAAAAATTTAAATTTACTCAATTTTAAAAAATGGTAGCTGAGTCTTAATAAAAAATAAATTCTAAGTAAGCATGCTTGTAAAACAAATCAAATGTATATAGACTCAATAGAAGTCCTTCTTCAGTCTGTTGACTCCTGCTCTTCTTTGCTCTGCCCAAATAACAACCATTTCTCGAGAACAGGGTTTGGCCCACAGGGCAACTCCAGCTGCCCCCTCACCCTACCTGTTTTTGTGCATAAATTTTATTGGGACCCAGCTACAACTTTTCATTTCGTGTTGTCTGGCTTCTTTTGTGCTGTAAGAGCAGAGCTGATCAGTTGCACCAGAGACTACATAGCCCACAAAACTGGAAATATTTACTATCTGTCCTTTTGTGTAAAAAGTTTGCCAACCTCTGCTCTGGAGCTAATCAATGTTTACATTTTGTGTCTGTTATTTCATATTCTTTTTCATGCTTTTGAATATATCTGAGTATGTTTGTGTGCAATTACACAAACACATTTCTATACACACACATGCATGCATATATTAGGTTGGTGCAAATGTAATTGCGGTTTAAAAGGTTAAAAATAATTGCAAATACCGCAATTACGTTTGCACCAACCTAATATATGTGTGTGTGTTTATGTGTATATATATATATATATATGTATATACACATATGTGTATTCAGATAAACACGCATATATATATGTGTATTTTGGAGGTGCCAAAAAAATGTATACAAGTGGCCACTTTGGTCAGCGTTGCTCAAGCAATAGTTCGCTGTCATCAGAAGTGTCTGGACGCTGATGGGAACCACTTTGAGCACCTCTTGTAATTGCAGAAGTCAAACGTGACTTGTATTCATCTTTTTTATCAGTATATATTGAGTATTACAATTTTAATATAGTTTTCCTTTCTTAAAATGTGTATACATTTTTTTGGCCCCCTCAGTATATATATACACATGCATATAGTTTTTAGCTAAAGGGAGTCATATTATGTATGATGGTGTTCATAATATAACTCGAAGATTTCTCCATATCAGTGCCTATGGAGCTACTTTGTTATTTTAAGGAGAGCATATACCATATTTTGCCATGCATAATGTGCACATTTTTGCCCAAATTTGTGCGGGAAAAATAAGGATTAGCAGTATACATGGGTAGTACTAATTCCATCTCTGTATAAATGTTTTTAATTCTTTTATTTATACTTATGAGTTAAAAGTGTAACTCTAGAAATCAATCACCATATCTGTATGCAAAATAGTACCCCAGAATATGACCATTGGTTTTGTTGAACTTATGACAAACTAGCCGTGATGAAGAGTCCTTGGCCTTCTATGATGTGTAAATATCGTAAATTTATTACCAGTACGTAAAATTTCTTGTACTATAATATATTAAAAAATAAATGCTAAAATTCCTTTATAATACAAAAAATAAGTACCTAAATGTAAACAAATAGCAATTTGAATTAAAAAATTAAAACAAAAGATATTTTTTCCTGAAAGTTTGGGCCCAAAACGCATTATATACGGGGACACATTATACACAGCAAAATATGGCATTTTATAGTCTGGGCGTACAATGAATTAGACCATTCTTCTCCATTGATGAACATAAAGCTTGTTTCCAATTTCTGACAGCCATCTTGAATGAGTAGTCAAAATGTCTTTCAAAACCCAGTTGTAGTTGTCATTCATTTAATTTGTGCAATGTTAAGTCTTTGTAAGAGGCAGGCTAACTTCGTTCCATGCTAGAGTTTCTTACGCACAGTAAACAGGACCAAAAATATATTCTGCATTTCAGATCTTAATTATGCATTATGCACCTAATTAAAATTCACATTGTCCGTAAAAGGTAAGGACTATATTAGATTGTGGTTGTTGGCATCATGATTAATATACATTTAAGCTTTAAAAATCTGTTGTTACATTATGGTAGATATTTCAGAAAGAAACACGGATCTTTAAAATGCATCTTGAAAAAGACAGAAGGAGATATGAACTCAGTGGAAGAAATCCAGCTTATTCCAGAGCAGATGATAGCTATATATAATAAAAAATGGAGCCCAAAATCACACCTTAATTTGTGTGTTGTTTAAAGCAGGGAGGTTCTTCTCTCTTCCTGAGCATTAGAACCGGGCAAAACCAGAGGATGAAAAATGCAAGGCATCAAACTTGAGGATAAAACTTGCATGTGATTTTCTATTTTACAAAACTGAATATCCAAGTTGCATCAATCTGTGGGTGAGTTTTAGGCGCGCACCTGCTTGACTGCTCCCCAAAGCTTACCTTTCTCCACATGGTCACATTTTCCTATGTGAGAGTCTCATTTTCCTTTTTGTGACCCTGAAAAGTTTCCCTTTATTCTGAGACTTATCTGTGAGCTTGATGTGAATTTTCCACTTTGTTTAGTGCATTTCCATTTATAAGCCGTGTTTTTCTCACCTTCTTTGCTTCACGCTCAGTTTATTTCCCTGAAAGATCAAGAAAATGACTGTGAAAAGTTTGTGCACATTTTGAGGTGGCCTCAATTCTTATACTTCCATTCACTGGAATCTGCCCTCACCCCCAGCTATTGACTCTTTGCTTTCTCTTCCTATTTCAGTGTTTGTCCCTAGTGCATCTTAAAACTTACTTTGTGATTACTAATACTAACTTGGCTTTTTAAATTTTGTCGTCTTCCTTTGCTCCTTTGTTCTTTGTTTTCAGAATGTTTCACCGATTGCTTCTCTGTGATTGTCTTTCTGTCATGAACTGTTCTGAAGGCCACATTACACGTGAGGCAGAGAGTGCTAATGGTTTTCCTCCCCTTCTCGCTTAGGAATCGGACCCACAAAGGTTATCTAGGCATGCATCACTGAGAATAACATGACACATGACACATGCCAGACTTTTTGGTGGCTAAGTGTGACCACTTGACCAATTTCTGGCCAATGGGCTGTAAATAGAAGTGCTCTTTGCCACAATTTGGGAGCATCTTGGCCCAGAGAGGCCACTGGCCGCTTGCTTGCTGGCACGTGGTTGTGGTGGTTGGTGTAGAGCACGTTGCTTGGACCTGGACATGGGAGCTGTGTGTTGACCTTGGTAGATGTGATAACCAGGGACAGAGAGGTGACAGTATACGCCAGGAGATAAATGCCAACAGCACCAAAGTCCAGACACCGTGACCATGTACTAGTGAAGAGCAGAGTGCAGCAAGAGACCAGACTCTTCTACCTGATGTGATGAGACTCCAAAATGTTTCAGTCCTGGGAGGCTGCCCAAAGGGGCAGGAAGGAGTGCACGCGCCCGTGTGTGTGTGTGTGTGTGTGTGTGTGTGTGTGCACGTGCGCACATCCAGAATCCTGAGTTGATGGTGTTTGACCCAAAATGATGGCATTTACCTGGAAGCGACTAAATTTTCTGCTATTAGGTAGACTGGGGACTTAGGAAAAAAAGAAATTAAATTGAGTCATAGAAAAATAAAAAGAAAATTATGTTTCGTGGACACTCAAGTTTGTGTTCTGTGAAAATCACATCCACTATGGGAGTTTGGGCTCAAGTAGGCAACTGGGAATCATTGCTGAGTTTTAAGCACAGCTATGACACGGTCAGATTTGTGAGTTCTTCCAAAGTCTTTTTTCTATGAGGTTGTGGCCACGTGATGGTCACGGATTGCTTTCATCCCCTCGTGGAGACGCTCAGCTGTCCTACATATGTCACTATATTTTTGCAGAGTCAGAGAGTCTTTCCTGAATTATTTTCTATTGTCATCATTTGTGATCTCCACTATAGCCCTGTCTTTATATATTTTCTTCAAAATAGGCTTCCAGTCAATTTTTGGAGAGGGTACTTAGATTTTCGTGGTCAAATTGAAGAAGTGCAACTGGCTCACTCACTCAACTGATGAGGAAAACGGAAAAAAATAGAGCATGACTTTCATTTGAGAAATGAATTTTTAAAATATGTGGCCTTTTCCTCCATCCATCTTTTTTCAATTTTATTTGTTGCTAAAGTGATAGTATAAAGATATTAAAGAACTTTTTAAAACAACAACAAAAAAATCCCATTAACAATGACCTCATTTGGCATTTTTGATTGACAATAACAGGAATTGAATTGAAACAAGCTGAGATGGAGAAAAAACATGGGCGTAAGTCACTGAAAAATCCGGGAATGGGCTAGTTTTAAATAAAGCTCCATCTAGAGTCTCAAATAATGTCTATCTGGTCTGAGCATTTCTTTATTTCTTTGTTCAGTTTTCTAATGTGTGGGCATCATCCTTGAGCAGGACCAACCCTTGGAGTGCTAAGACAAGCAACTCTAGCTCCTTATACTATCATTTCAGCAACCCCAGCAGAAGGAGGTCTTCTCTTTCTTAATGGAAAAAGGAAAACATTCAAGGAAGTGATTCTCATTGGTCTGCTCGGGCCGATGCTCCTCTCTGAATGAATTACCACAGCCAAGGCAATGAAATGATTTATGGGGGCCAGGATTTGGGGGTGGGTTGACCCCTGGGACTCCATGGATTAAAGATGATGAAAGGTAGTTCTCTCTCCCCCTCCCAGCCCCATATCAGAGTATTGTTCCCAGAGGGATACATAAATGCTGTGTAGGCAAAAACGACAGAGCCACCAAACTGATAACTCCATTCTCCAAACTTAACGAGTGCTTCTATTCTTCTGGGTTCCTGTTTGTCTATGTTCATAAACATGATACCGTTATTCGGTTATAATTATAGAAGAAATAAGATGTCAGCAAACTGTAGCCCAATGGCCAAATTTGGCCTGTTGTCTGTTGTGGTGAATAGTTTTATTAGCACACAGCCATGGCTCATCACTCACATATTGTCTATGACTGTTTTCATGCCGTAACCGACAGCTCAGTAGCTGTGATACAGACCATATGGCCCGTGAAACCTAAAAATATTTACTCTATGGCTCTTTACAAAAAGATGTTTTCACCCATGGTATATATTAGCATTCTGCTTTTTTCTCTTAATGATTTCTTGTGAACGATTTCATGTTTTCAGAGTCTTCATAATTATTTTTACGTATTTTGGCCACAGAATACTTCTGTTGGATTGAATGACTCTCCTTTACTCGTGTACCTCCAGGGAGAGAGCAATACTAAAGGTTTCCTATAGGGACCATCTCCCCTCATGCATCCGAACAAAACATAGAGGTTCCTTTTGGGCACTTGCTCCATGACCCCTTAAGTGTACCTCTAGTGAAGCCCTTATCAAACTGTAATTATGTTTTACTTATACAAAATATCTTGAATGCAGGGACAGTGATTTCTCAAGCATCTTATTCCTGATATCTAGCACAACGGTAGCCATCAATTAAGTATGCTATCTACTATAATACCTGTGAATTCACAACCTCTGCTGATGGTGGTTCAAAGCAAATCATCCACTGCCTCTGTTAAAACCTTCTGTGCTTCTTCCATTGCTCTCAGAATAAGATAAAAAAATAATTTTGACGTGTTGTATAAGTCTTGCATGTGCTGGCTTTGACTTTTCTCTGGCTTTTTGTGTTCCAGTCATGCTGGTCTAGTTTCTGTGCCTCAGTGCCCCATGCTTCTTCCAGCCTCAGGGCCATTGCACATGCTGTCCTCTGTCTGATCATCTCCCACTCAGACATCATCCCATGCAAATTGTCAATGGGATAGGGCCGGGTATCAATACCTAAGACAGACAGTGTGTAATTCTTCCTATTGCATATGCATCGTCCCTCTTTTCAGCCCCAAGCCTTCATACAAAGGAATTCACTCACCTAACATTTGTGTATTACCATGTGCCAGGAACTGGTCCAGAGTCTTGATATAGTGAACCAGTAAATTAGACAGATGTAGCCCTAACCGTGTGGAGATTACATTCCACGGAGGCATTAGACAAGTAATCCATCAGCTGTAACACAGAGTGACAGGTAAAGGTGCAGGAAAAGAGAAAGCAAAGTGGGAGCAGAGCTGAGGGAAACCACCTTGGCTCAGGAGCTTGGGGAAGACTCTCCAAGGCTGTGATGTTGAAGATGACATAGGAAGGATGCAGATTTAACAGGAAAAGAGGGTGGGGAAGAGTGCTCTACGTTGAGGCCGCAGCATGTGTAAGCCCCAGATATGAGGTCAGGGGTGTTGAGAGGATTTCTGAGTTTGCCAGTGACAGAGGGATTCTGCCTTCCACTCTCTGTTAGATGGAAGGCGAGGTGGGTCTCCCTCTAGGTGAGCTCAGAACCTCTTTTTACCTTTACTTCCCAGAGTCTCATGGTCCCACTGTACTTTGCTTTCACTCATCCTTCTCTTCTGTGCTTTCACATGCTTCTCTCCTGGAAACAAGGAAAATGTCTTTCCCAGAAGATACCCCTTTGTGTCCAATTGTTAGCTTTGACGACAGGAGTGGAGTTTGAATTAATATCTTATGCTTCCTTTCTGTAAACAATGATGTCGAGCAGGGGTTGGCTAACTTTTTCTGTAAAGGGACGGAGAGTAAATATTTTAAGCTTTGCAGGCTGTACAAGTCTCTGTCACAACGACTTAACTCTGCCATTAGAAAGGAGCTGTGGACAATATGTAAATGAGTGGGTGTGGCTGTGTTCCATTGAAATTGTATTTAGAAAAACAGGTGGTGGGACGGATTTGGCCCAAGGGCCATAATTTGCTGACTCCTGATTTAGATGATCAGTAACATCTTTATACATGTCTTGAATTACTATTTGAAAAAAAATTTTTATAGCAGGGTTTTTCAAATCGTGCTCTGCAGTCCCGTGAGGTTTCAGTGGAATTGCATGAGTCTTGGGAGGTGATGGAAGTCAGCGGCTAACCTAAGGCAATCAGCATGTCCATGAACCTGACATTTTGAGACGTCTGTCTGTGGAATCAAACCTGCTTTATATATGCATGAATATAAAAGCCTAAATGTGGTGGTAAAGAAATGGTGATGTCCCCCCCCACAGGAAAACTGAGTTTTTCTGAAAACCACTTATTATTTCTATAAGGATCAAGTTCCAAGGAACTTGTGTTCTAGTTTGAAGAAGCAGGAAGATCAGAATTTACTTAGTTTGGCCGTGACTTCTTTGTTTCAAGAGAAAATGATGGCTCTTATAATGACTCTATTTACTTTTCAGTCAAACCAACCTAGTGATAAGGTTTTGGGTGAAGGTCAAGTTCTTATTTTCTTTTCCCATGAAAGATGTTATTTGAATGGTTTTTCTTCTTGGGGCCTTTTTGACGTGCTGGCCAGTAGCGCTTCTTCCCCACTTGTGCTGGGATTAGAAGTCATATTTCTCTCCTTCCTCTGGCTGTCTCCCTCTCACCCCTCCAGCGTCTGATTCCTGAAATGTTCCCTGATTCCACATTCCAAATTCGTGGCACCCTCTCATGATCCTTTCACTTTTTTTGAAGCACCTCCCACTACTTGTGCTCCAGCTGAGAGCACGAGAGGGGTGATTCATTCCGCGCCCCTCGCTGCCATCAGAGAGTAAGCTCTACCTTGGCAGGGACCATCTCTATTTGGTTCACCATGGCATTGCTGATGCTGGACGCAGAGACAGTGCTCAATAAGAACCTGTCAAATGCAATTAGTATTTGTGTCATGTCCCTGGCATGGAATTGTAGAGAAATGTGAGTGATACCAACGACCTAGAGGAACAGTGCCACAGTGATGTCAGGAATGAGCTCTGCCACCCATCACAGACTACTGACACACAGTAATGCAAAATGCAAGACCTTCATGGTTTATTGTAGACGATGCTGTTGAGCTCTTGAAATCCCTCCTCACATCATCTCTTCTCTGCTCCCTGCACACAATGTCCTCCTATAGGTCACTGGGCTCAGGGCTTTCTCAGGACTGCGCCCGGGACGCGCACAGGGGCTACTTGCTCTGGAACACACTCGGAATTGGTTTCCTTCCCTTCCCTCTCTAACTTCCCACTCCCCTACTGGTGCTTCCTGGGTTCCGCTTCCATGTAAATTATTCCCACCCAAATGCTTGTCTCAGGCTCTGCTTCTGGAGGAACCCAGTAGGAGATATTTACTTACCCAGAAGCCTCCAGGTGGTCATTGCTAGGGCCGGTTAACTCAGCAGCTCAGCAATGTCATCAAGCACCCAGATTTCTCTATCCTTCCGTATTTCCTCCTCAGCAGGTGGCTTTTCATCTTCAGGCATGTCCCTCCATGATGGCAAGATGGCTGCTGCAGCTTCAGACAATGCATGGTCACCTGAGCATCCAAAGCTGGAAATGCTGGGGTGGGGGTAAGAGAGGAGGAGCAGCAGGTGCAAAAGGTCCTTCCTCACATGCTTCTCTCCTGGAAACAAGGAAAACGTCTTTCCTAGAAGACACCCCTTTGTGTCTTGTTGGCCCAAATTGGATCACATGACCAGCACTTGCTGCAAAGGAGGCTGGGAAGGTGAGGCACTGGTCTCTCCAGCCTCTGAACTGGGAAGTGGGTGAGGGCATTGGGAACAGGCACGCATAGCCACAACATTCACTAGAGCAGGGTGCATTTTCCTCTTTTCAAATAGTCCTGTAGCAATGGGTGGTAAGACCACTAATCTATTTGTGACTTAAAAAAGGGGCTGCAAAACCAAATGTGCCTGCGGAAAGTAATTTTAATCTGTTCATGGCAGAAAAGTTGGAATTTTACAGCAAAAGTCTGAAGTCTCTGTAAACGACAGAGATGAAAAGGTCTGCATTTAAATCTGTTTCCTTAACAGATGGCTTCCAGAGTGAGCCGAGATCGGAATTCACTTTCTGGGCTCTGCCACTCTCCATAAAGCTGGTCGTGCGGTTTATGACATCAGCAGAGCCCCAAGAGTGAATTACAGCTTATCCTTGTATTCACGGTGGTGCCATCTATTATGCTTCTGTGTGTAATGTTGATTAGGAAGGAGTCTTTGATCGCTCAGTGGAGCACTCACGTTAGAGGGCTGAATTCCAATAATGGTTGAAGACAAAGGTACAGAAAGAGAGGGCTAGACCTTAACACCCTCTTGCATTTTTGTGTGTCTGTGTGAGAAGGAAAAATAAGATTAGATGGAGACGTTAAAAAAGGACCCACTCCACATTTATGAACAAAGACTTTCCTATTTCCTCCCCTGCCTCTAATAATTCCTAGTTGAGATCCACGTAGCTCCGTGATAATGTCCTGCCTCTTACCCAAAGCTGGGTGCTATATACATAGTGAACCAATATTTTGAATTTTGCAGAAAAGAGCTGTCCATCATGCCTGGCCTCTGAAAGAGAAGGTCATATGTCAGAGTTCATTACAACACGCTACCAAAGGGATGATCAAAACCTATTTTCTCCACCGGAATTTCCCTGGGCTAGATATTGCTTGTAATAGCCATTGGTTGTAGCTGGGGCATTTTGTGGGTAATGAAATTCTTCTAGAAATGGTATTTGTGTCAACATTATTTGACCTGGAAGAGTTGAAGAGATTTAAATAATTGACGTAAAGACAAGCTGCATCCATAAGCTATCCACAGTTCTTCTTAAACTTTAGTGTATACCAGATACTTAGACCTTTTGTAAACTCCCTGAATCAGCCTTCCAGGGTGGGGCAGGGATACCTGTATTTTTAATAAGCTCCTCAGGGCATTCTGATGCACCACACCAAAGTGCCATATTACCGCCATGGAGATTAGTTTGAGAAGACCTCATAATATCCTAGATGCATTTACCAGTTGCTGTGCAGAACCTTAGGGGTCAGACCTGCCCATTATGATAGCCACCAGCCACATGAGGCTATTTTGGTATTAACTTATATTCATTTAAGTTAAAGAAAGTAAAAAGTTGAGTTCCTAAGTCACACTAGCCACATTTCCAGCAACCAGTAGCCACATGTGGCCAGTAGCTAACACACTGGACTGCAAAGATACACAATATCTTCATCAGTGCAGACAATTCTGGGCAGCACCAGATGAGACCATAAACAAAATATACACCATTTCTACCCTAATGGAAAAAAATGGATCAGCTCCCCTTGACTCCCCCCTGACCCTTGACCCCAATAAATGGGCAAATCAATTAAAAATTCTGTTTTATGAAGGAAACGAAGGGTTGTGATCAGGACTGGTTACATGATTTGCAGGGGACATTGAAAAATGAAAACGCAGAGCTCTTTCCTTGTTAAGAAAATGAAGAATTTTAAAATTAACGATTTCAAACTTCTAGAGCAATAAATCAAGTATGGGGTCCTTTTGAGCAGAAGTTGCACCCCCAACCTGTCTGTGATAGACTAAAACCAAGGGGAATTAAGGATGTCACCAGTACTCCTACTAGAAAGGGACAATCGGAGGTAGATGGAAAAGATGAAAAGGCGCTAGAAATGCAAAGCATGCAGGAGAAGAAGGTTTGGGGCACGGAGATCAGTCTGCACCAAGGACCTCAGGTGGGAAAAAGGACGGCATATTCCGGAACCTGAGAGCATTCCAGAATGGTTGGAGAACAGCAGGAGTCCAGGCTGAAAAGTGGGGTCCCAGTTGTATCCGTGCAGCTGGTAGTTGTGTGGGCAATTCCACATCCGTTGATAAGCTCCCTTGCGTGGTTTTGCTCATGGTCCCATCTTTTGGCTACCTTTGTGCATTTGCAAGCATCCCAAACTAGTAAGGAATCCTTTTGAAAGACAGAATGACATTCTATTTCTTATTTTTAAGATGGGAGGAGAGAGGCACCAGAGATTATTTGTGTTGATGCACAATGTGGTGGGGTAGCAGGTTGAGGAGATCTGGTAAGAAAGCGCTGGGTCCCTTGAGGATGGAGGGCTGGACCGCAGACTTGTGACTCTCCCATGTGTCACAGAAAAGGGTTGCCTTGCATATGCTACTTCCTGAAAAGGTGTTTCATCAACAGAAATGCTGGTTCCCTGGCTCCCTGATGCTATATTTAGAAATGACATTTACATTTCCACAGATCAACAGTTCTGTGTGGGTACAGCTCCAAGAGCTTTGCTGTAACCGTGAACACGCTGGCTTTTATTTTTCCTTGTTTCTGTTTCTTAGAATTGGCAAAATTAGGAGGCACGTGTGATTTGGTGGATGAAAATAGTTAGATATGATACATCTGTCCATTTTTAAAGTGGTCAAAATGAACCAATACCTTGACTTTTAAAAGGGCTTGGGGGGATAATTTACCCTACACTATATTTTCTGTCTCATTCATTTAAAAAGAAATACCTCTGTAGAGTCTCTTGCTGAAGCATTCCCCAACTCCCAAAATCCTTTCAAAAAAATTTTGGGGACTTATTTTGAATTTTCTGTACCATAGATGGCTTACTTGATAGTTCAAATCAGAGAAACTGCTTTTATTCAGCAATAGCACATTATTTCACTGAGGCTTGATGTCTGTGGTATGTGTGTGCATATTATTTTGTGTCTGATAGAGTTGAAATTCTCTAAATCTTTTTGACATATTTCCATCTTGGCAAAATAGTTCTCACAACTATTGATAACGAAGGACAGAATCAAATATCTTACCTCCTTGTGAAGAGGGTGGAAAAAATGCAAAGAGTAAAGATAACCATTGACGCCCATTCATCTATCAGCTGATTGATCTATCTTTGGTAGTAACATTCTACAGCCGTCTGGAACCTGATGGAGGAACCCCATAAAATTATGAGCGTGTGTTACCATCAGAGGGCAGTGTGCACTCTCTCCTAGAGCCCATAAAAATTACATGTTTTCCTGCCATAGCTAAAAGGATTTGTCTGGCAAAGGGCAAACCCATTAGGCATAAACATTCAGCATTTTTTGCTGTTGCCCGTCATAATGGAGACAATGATTTGAAAGTTCTGATTAAACCTGCAAGATTTCCTAGCTAGGGTAAGTCTTCAAGCATATATTTTTCAAAGTTATTTCTTTTAATTTCCAGCTGTGCTCAAGAGACAGGCATTCGACCTGGGATAACTTTTTCAGGACTTGGGTAGAGAAAGCTCACTTTAATCTCAGGGTGGAAATTCTCATGGGACTATAGATGGTCATTAAGTGATAGGTAAGTCTTTATGGAAACAATATCTAAAGTTAAAAATATATATATGTTTTTTTAAAAAAAGGAAAAAAAAAGTCATGCTATGATTAGCTCCAAAATGGGCTGGAAAATTCCCACCCATCGAAACCTAATGCAAACGTGAAGAATTAGTGAATTACTTTTTCAGACCTGGTCTTTCTGAGACGCATAGAAAAGAAGTCTCTGTGAACAGTACATGACGGTGGGCAGGCAGGGAAACAAAGGCCAGAGAACACATTTGTGCACACCTGAGTATTTGCATTTAAAATACAGCCTGCTGTTACTTTGTAGCATATCGGAATTTGATTCATCTGTGGGCATAAAAGCGAGTGTCGGAGAGTGGACCTGGAATTGGCAAAATTACGATGGTGTCAACGCGGGAGCCAACACCGGTTCCTGCTTCAGGTGGACGATTGTCAAGGAAGGGTCTGGGAGACTCGTCTTTCAAAAAATTCAGCGCATAAATTGTTTGCTTTACAACTGCCAGGCGCAGTTGGGTCTGGCAGCGTTGTTTTTCTGCTGACTGCGACAGATTGAGCTCTTCTGCCGGAATTTCTCTAGAGGGCAGTAAGGATTCGAGGCTCTTTCCGTATTTTTCTGAAATGACAGATCATCACGGTGCAGCTGCCGCGGTCAGGGAGGGCCGAGCACGCTCCGGGGGTGGGGGGTGCTGCTGATGGGGGGTGGGGGTGCTGCTGACGGCTCCAGAAAGGAGCCGCCTCGGCCGCTTCCTGTTATGTGATCACTCCCCCCTTCTCAAAAAGAAACGTCTGCATTTATTAATGGAGTGTATCACTAGGTGCAACATACAGGTATTAATACTTGATGAAGGATTTAAAAAGGAAATGGCTCCTGAGATGGTGCCTTGGACAAATGGGTCAAGCCAGGAATGGTTAAGCCACCCAGAACAGCCAGCCCAGGAGTCCTCAGCCAGGGGCAGTTTTGCTCTCAGGGCACATACGAGGCAGTTTTGGTGGTCACACCTGGTGGGTGTTGCTGGCATCTAGTGGACACAGCCCAGGGACACTGCTAAAGAGTCTGCAATGCCCGGGCAGCCTCCACAACCAAGAATTATGTGGCCCAAAATGTCAGTAGTGCCAAGCTTGAGAAACCCTGATAGAAACAATTGGGGAGCCCGGAAGGGAATGTGAAAATACATTATAGGAAGTTAAAGCAAATTTGGTTTTTATGTTCAGGGTGTTAGACTCTGAAGATAAAAAGCCAGGAAGTTCGTGATATTCAGGATGTGTGTGTGTGTGTGTGTGTGTGTGTGTTTCCTAGTAAAAACACGAAGTTCTGAGAACCAAGCAAATCTGAGCATATTTGGTAAGGGGAGATATTTAAGTGGATTTGCAGAGTGGAGGGAGAATGCCCTTTTGTGAGCTGCTATGAATTGGGGGCTGGTCTTTGCTGCAGATCCCTTCATGCAGGGCCTCCCAATGCAAATGTTTTTGTTTTGTTTTGTTTTTGTTTTGAAACTGCAGGTTCAGCATAGAAATGCTGATATGCCAGTGCAGAAAACATTCTCTCGGGAAGGAGGTCTTCAAAATGGGATGTTTTGCAAATGGTAGATTTCACTTGGTTGTGTCTACGGCCACAGTTCTCCAGCAGGGCATGATTTTGTCCAGACAATGTCTGGAGACGTTTTAGGTTGTTACAAGTTGGGGTAGTGTTACTGGAGAGTAGAGGCCAGGGATGCCGCTAAAGCCCCTACAGTGTATGGGACAAACTCCTGCCCTCCTGCCATCCAGAATTCTCAGGCCCACAATCTCAGTGGTGCCTAGGTGGACAGAGCTCGCTCTGTGGTTTCCGGCTTTGCATAATACATCATAATACATTCTCCTTCCCTTGCTACTCCAAAATCAAAAGTGTTCACAGTTAAGAAAATTTCCCAGGTGCAAGATTGTTTGTAGGAACAAAGAGTGGGAATTGCATCCACTGTGTTTGTAAGGTGGAGTTAGGTGTTGCCAGGCATTTAAAGAGACAGCTCTGTGCCCAGAGGTAGGCATTTAGATAGAGAAAGCAGGATGGTACAGTCCGTGGTCTTGGAAACTCAATTAATTTTTAGAAGACCCAGGCACAGGGCCAGAACTAGAAGGTGACGTGGCTTGACAGAAATATCCAGGAAAGAGTGGATATGAGAACCAGTCAGGAGACAGGTGGGAAGAATAAAGACAACATGAGGCAGGGGTGAAAAGCTTCCAGTCAGGGGTTAGACTGAACGAGGTTTGAATCCCAACTCCTCTGTTTACTAGCTTTGTAGTTTTGGGCAAGCCATTTCACTTCTCTCAACTGCAGTTTCTATGTCTGTAAAATAATGATAATAATACTCTTTAATTATAATTAAATTAGGGCTTTAAATGCAGTAGTGTATTAAAGAGCTTTGCATAGTGTCTCATATCTAGCAGTATTTAGTAAATGCTACCTATTTTATTATTACCATCATCATGGTCAGTATCATTATTTTAAATGTTCCAGAACCTTCTTTTTATGTGGTAAAGACATTGCTTATTTCCCCCCTTCATTTTTTTTTTTTTTAAATCTGAGAAACAAGAATTTTAATTGTATGATTTTTTTTGGTGTCTTTTTCATATAGCTTTTCTCATATTCTAAAATTTAGTGTGTATACATGGAAACATTTTAGCCATTAGGCAAAATACAATTGTTTTGGATATTTTCTTATTCAAATAGAAAGAGATGTATTTCTTTTTTGCTGTTTGGGTTAAAATGATCAGGGCTTAAACAAATAATATAGCAAGGTGAAAAATTTTCCTGACAGGTAGCACTAGAATTTCCTTAAGACATGCAAATTGTCTTTGTTTGGGAAAATAATTTGAGATGTTTGGGAAAATAATTTCTTTGGGGCAGAAATTGAGACCCTGAAAATCTTAAAGCTGTTGAGAAATGAGGTTTAGTGGGAAGAGAAAAAGTCCTCTGCATGAAATAAAGAAGAATTTGCTTGTTTGGCTTGGGAAGGGAGTGTGGGCAGAAGAGAGAGAGAGAGAAGGGAGGAGAGTGAAGCGGGGTCAGTGCTATGGATAGACATGATCCAGGTGTGATCCATCAGGGGAGAGTATCTCTCAGCTCCAGAGAACAGCTCTGGCATGAATGTGCAGAGCTAATCAGCCTGAATCCTAGGACATTTAATGGAGCAAATGGGAGCTGGACATTTACATGAGCAGTAAGGATGTCAGTTTGGGATGGCCAGCAGCCATTTTGTCACCCTGAGGCACAGGCTTGAATTAGAATGGAGCCGACTTGGGGAGAAGTAGAACCGAGAGCAGGGGAAGGACTAAGTTCTGATGATGTTGGTTGAACCCCCCAAGTCCAGCTGTCAATTTTCTTCTGTACCTAAATCCGTTTGAGTTGACGTTTCTGTAACTGACGTTTCTGTAACCAAAGGAGAACATGGTGTCTGGTAGTTCATGGAGATCTGACTCCGAAGTCTGGGTCCGTGTTACTAGAAGATCATCACTTTATTACATTAGAAGATAAAGGGCATTTAGATGTACTTTTTTTCATCTGTAAAATGGGAAGGTTGGGAGTAAGTCAGTGGTGCTCAGCTGGAGGTATTCACCCTCGCAGACTACTTGAAGTTAAAAATGAGGAAGCCAAGGCAATTTTAATTTTTCAAACTCCTGATTTGAAATCTGAGATTTATGTAGCACAGGTACCCATAAATTAATGGGGATATCACATTTATTCACCTTTTGCTTTGGATCTACAATTCATTGAGGAAATACCAGTCAGGAACTGCTAATCAGAAGATCTAGTGTGCAGTGCTACTAATTAATTTTTTAAGCATGGGAAGATAAACAATTATTTTAGAAATGCACCTTAGTAGATACAAATGTTGGAGAAATGGGGTCTTTTAAAAAATGCGCTCTGCGGTGAAAAGTAGGGAGTCTGGGTTCTTTAGGTGTAAACTTAGATGGCAGAACATTTTCAGTAATACAATCTGTCCGTCAAGATATAACATCAGATTTATCTGTCCCAGACTATGTAACAGGTTTGTATGCTTTGTCTTTAATTCCAACTCCTCTGTGTGGTCTTCCTGCTCATGGAAACAGTGGGGTGTTCTGTAATAACACTCACAATAGAAATAAAATGCAAGTCACAAATGTAATTTGAAAATCTCCTAACAGCCATATTAAAAGAGTAAAAGGAAAAACGTGAAATACAGTTTAATAATATATTTTATTCAACCTAATCTATCCACAATATAATATCAAAATGTAATCACCCTAAGAAGCTCTTAATGAGATGTTATACACCTTTTTGGTGCTAAGCTGTTAAAATCCTGTGCGTGTGGTATATTTATGATGCTTCTCCGTTTGGATTGGCCACATGTCAAGTCCTCGCTCACCCTATTGGTTGGTGGCTAATATATTGGACAGCACGGGACTATAAAGATTGAGTTCAGGACATGAGATGAAATAGTACCTCACAAGCAGTCCTTCAGTAGCAGCGAAATCCCTGATGTTGGCCAACCGTCACTGTGTTTTCGTCAGCCCAAGTTTTGGGATAAACCATCCCTGTCAAAATGTATTGGTATTCAGGGGGAAAAAAAAATCAAGATTTCTGTGGGCATCATGTAGCACCATCAACAATGATTTTAAAAAATCAAGATTTCTGTGGGCATCATGTAGCATCATCAACAAATGATTTTAAAAAATTATGACATGACATCATGCTGTGATGGAATGGAATGTGACCGGTGGGAATTTTTTATTTTTGCGTGATTTCCTCAAATGTAAAGCAGGATGTGAATCTGAGAAGGATTGCAACACCCAGGACCTCAGCATCCAGGCCACGTTTTGGCGGCCACAGTGATGTGTCGCTGCACATATGTTGGGGCAGCAGTTTCTCCCCGAGTCCTTAGTCCTGTGGGGTGTGACTCTTATGTAATCCATTTGGATTTGAGGTTCATTCTAAGGATCTCCCAGGGATTAAAAGGGAAATGAAGAGAGGTCTTTGCAACCTAATCCACCCTGCAGGGTCCAATGGTTTTGGAACTGGAGTCCCCATTGCTTCATGTGGCATGACTGGCAAATGCAAACCAAGATTGTTTTTTAATGATTGTTTGGGGTCCTGTGCGAAGAAAACTTCTGAGGAAGTCTCTGGACTCATATGAGAGAGTAACTTATTCAGCCAGCCATCGTGGCCATGGACATGGGGAAGGACTGTTACAGTTTATAAACTGTGGATTTGACCTTCTTGACCTAAGGTGTCTATTTCTTCCTTCTTGAATAAGCACATAATAGGAGTTTCTTTTTTCTTGGGTAGGAACAGTGCCGACGTAGGGGCCAGCATCCTACAAGTGGATTGAACTGAGAGGCCAGCTTACCTGAAGCAGCTCAGTTGACTAAAAAGGCAGAACTGTGTAGTCAATGCCTTGCTGGGCTTGTTGTGTGGGAAATAACGCCCAGTGCTAAGTCCAGAAGTTGAGGCTGGGGTGAGTGCAATTCTGGAAGCCAGGAGAACTGAGAGAAGAGCGAAATATGTTACATCAAATAATTGGAGTAAGCAATTCTGACTGGAGACGGAGAGCTGGTATGGCAATGGGTTTCATCTTGTGGTAATCCAAATTGCTTAGTCATGCCTGGCTGGAGTTCTGTGTTATAGGGATGCTCAGCTTGTGCCAGATGTTTTAGGCAGAAAGAGTCATGATTGATTAGTAATGTCTGCCATGAGTGCAGAAGTTATACAAAACAGCATGCATGCTGCATGTTTGCAATCTCTGATTTAGAAGCATGGTGTAGTGATGGCATAAATACATTCCTGGATGTCTTTGACAGGGGCATATTTTGTTTCCTCTCTTTACATTTACATTGTTTGTCCATTTAACAGATTCTCATTAGGTGACTATGTCTGTGAGGGGATTAAGCCATACTTGATCAGTAATGATAGAGTGAGTCTCCCCAAGACACAAGGTAGGCATTGGTAAGTGCCACCAAGTAGGTGGAGGAAAAAGGCCATGGGAGCTCAAGAATGGTTTCATGAAGGAGGTGGCATTTGAATGGAGTATTGCAGACGGGGCATGTGGAAATGAGGGAGAGCATTTGGGTAGAGGGGACAGCTCAGGCAAGAGGTGGTGATGGGAAAACATGAGCATATATGGGAAACAGTGAGCAGGTGAATTCTGGAGGAATGAATGCTACATAGAAAGAACAGCGAGAGAGAAGACTGATGAAGTTGGATGGGGCAGACTGTAGGGGACCTCAACATCCAAACTGAAGAACTGGGACTTACAAACTGACCATATTGAGTGATATGGGATATTCAATAGCTTTCATAGTGTAGCTTGAAATGGCATGAGGCAGGTGCCTCTGCCGTCTGGCTGAAGCCCTCAGAGCCTAAAAAAATTGATTTTCAACATCCTGCAAATGTGTGACAGAATAAAAATAATATTAATTATGGGATGTTTCTCATCCTTTCTATGTTCCTTGCCTGCTAAAGAAGATTCTGGCTCAGCCTGCTTCTGTCTCTTCTCCTTTTCTGCCCTTCAAAGAAGATCTTGTGTCACTTGGGTCTTAGTTGTGGAGAATAAACAGGAAAAAAAAAAGAGGAAGCTGAGAATAGGTGTTTGGGGGGAATTGAACTAGTGGAGCGTTTCAGAGCGGTTTGAGGTGAGAAGCTGGGCTGTGCGAGGCAGTGTGGGAGACAGGAAAACTAAAGGGTTATTTCTTGCTGTCAGGAAATATAAGTAAAGGACTGGCACAATTCTGAAGTCACTGTCACTTGTGTGCAACATGTTCCTTTCACCGTGACGCAGATTAGGTGCTGCACAGCTTGGGTCATGGGTCCCAGCTTTGGAAGCATTGTCCTTAGAGGTCACCTTTCGGCTCTCATTGACCATTAGGAAGACGTATAGGATTTGGGTCCTACAGTCGTCACTGAAGGGAAAACTTCTCGTCAAGTCAAAACTAACTCTCACCCCATCCCCAAACTATGATGTAAAAATGTGGCATCTTTCAGTTGGTCCAAGTGAGCCGGGCTTTCTTCCAGGGCAGTACAGTTCACAGCTTCTTTGGTGGGACTCCAGATGAAAAGTGTTGGCTTGTGTTTAGGGGCTGTGCTGTATGAAAAATTTGCACAGAAATATGCTCAGGAAGGTGAGATGCTCACCTGGGCAATGGACATGGGGATGAAGGACAGAGGGAAGCTCTGATTTACACCTTGTTCTCACACCTGTTCTGGGCACATGCTCACAGAGGAAAATGGGGAGCACTCGCAGAGGCCTTGCATGCTTTGTTTCCTGCCACTGTCTCTCTTGGCCTAGCGCATTTTGTTGATTTGGTGGGAGTTTAATGCATGTAGGAGTGAGCCCATGGCATGGCATTATTATGAATACTCCCAGATGGTTTCCTAGGACTGCGACATGTGGGAGACGGGCAGGAAATCCCTACCGCAGCCTGCCCACAGCCCATCCCGTTGGCACAGAGAAGAGCACGAAGGACGATTCTTGTGGTTGGGGAGAACAGTTAACTAGAGTCTAGACGTATTGTTTACTTCTGGTGCTGGTTCCTAGATTCTAAATAAATACAGCCCTGGGACGCAGACAGCATGGCCGATGCAGAGGTGCGTGCCCTTCCTCTGGATGCCAGCTAATAATTTCTCATTAGCAAGAGCAAGTGAAAGAGAGTGCTGTTCCCCCAGAAGCCTATTGAATATGATAATGGAAGCCGTGCTGCCCGCATCCCTTTTCACATGAAGCCTGGAGACCAAACCTTGTGCCTTCTTGCTCCAGCCCAGGTATGCGACATTCTGCATACATAAGCTCTGCACGACCACAGAGAAAGGAGGACCCCGTCTGCCCCCTGAGCACTGAAAATGGTGAGTGCACAAAGTGTGCACCTTCTTGCAGCTAATGCCAATGGAGATAACCGTTCCATTGTTTCCCTGCCAAATTTGATGTGACCCGTTGGGAGGAGTCTGGCAAGTTTTTCCCTACATGCTACCTTTTTCTGTGCTCGCGTTCACGCCAGTCTTTTTCTTTCACTTTTTTCAGTTCCCTTCTATCTTGCTTATTCCTCCCAAGCGGCCTTTGTGTGGCTGCCACAGGAAGGCTTGCACTTTGGATGGGTGGAGAGAGTGATCTGTCGTCTTCAACTCTGACATTTGTGAGTTCCCTGACAGAGGGTCTATTAGAGGCCTGTGACAAGCATCTCCCTCCTGTTGGAGGCCCCCCCACCATTCAGCTCTTCATCAGGCTGTTACAAGGCCGGAAGAAGCCCCACCTGACAAGCAGCAGGTGTCCTGAGAGGTTGGCTTTCTTAGGGGTGGGGAGGGCTGGGAAAAAATGAGCCCACTGGACCACACCTTGATAATCAGAGAGGGCAGGAAATTCTTTGTGTTCCTAGGAATGCTGACTTCTTTAGGTTTCAGTAGTTTGTATACTGGTTAGGTTGGCACATAGCAAGACTTTTTCTGCAAATTCTGTCAGTGGCCTAATTTTTCGTACTGTTGGATTTAGGGAATTGTATCCAGTGGCGATATTAAAACTACCAAGCCATAGGTGCCAACCAGTCAGAAGAGAAGCCCAGTCAATCACAACAGATGCCAGAAAGGAACAATTGGCACTGCCTTGCCGGGGTTACCAGCTGAGTGCGGCCTTAAACGTACTCCATGCTGCTCATGCCATTTTGCGTGCCATTTAATCACACAGCTGCCTCAGGGACCGGCGGCGTCCGTCATACATGCTTTTAACATGTGTCAATTACAATTATACAAAGCAAAAGACAGCAAGAGAAAAACAACCTAAAATAAAGCTGGCGAACGCACTCACCAGTCTACTTAGCACTTGACGCTCCAAACGGAGCACGAGATGGAAAAGGAGACTTTGCTATTCCTTCAGTTGGTCTCAGATCCTGCATTTCACTCAAAGAGTGGGCAGCCCACCCTGTTTACTGTGGTTCTAGCATTTAAAGAGGCATATTGGTCATAACACATGGCCTTTAAATGTGAGTGAGCTAGAGAGTGAACCAGAAAAGCAACCATCTGTTTCAGTTCTATAGAAAAATGGTCTGTGTTGGGCTTGCTGGGAGATGGTGTTTGGGTGTAGATGGTGTGTGGGTGTAGACATGACACCCTCTTAAGGATAATTTTTAGGGATAATTTTGACCATTTGTAATTTGCACTTCTTGTGCTGCCTGAAGAACCCAACTCCTGTGCAAGTTCCCACTTCCCTGTGTTTGCATCTTGTACTTGGGCTTACCAGCCCACTTTACACTGAGTATTGTAAAGCTGCTTTCAAAGACAATGAATGTCAGCCTGAAATCATGCAAAAGGATTCTCTTCTCAAGGTCACTAATTCTTTCTTGGTTTTTTTTTGGGGGGACCAAACAATCCTACGTTTCATCATGCTACCTCTTCCTGCTATAAAAAACCAAGCTAATCCCTATTTTCCGATGGTTTCTAGCATTGTGTCCACAGAGTAGAAATAATGTAGATTGTATGTTTGACGTCTGGATCACCTATTCCACTTCTCCCAAATGAATCTCTTAGTCTGTTAACATCTGGCCTTCCCACTTGCAAACAAATTCAAAATTACATCGGAGTTTAAATTAGACTTTCATCCAGATACTAAACTACCTCACACATCTGGAAAGAGAAGATTGATTTTAAATGTAGTGGCAGAATGAGGGCTATTACAGACATATCTATTCCATATTTTATTTATTTATGTTTTGGCTTGAATATTTGGGGCAGATTTGATTTTAAACCTGCACTCCGTCTGAAGTTTTGATCCTAAGTAGATTCCAAACAGAATGTGTTCAATAACAAAATCATGTGTCTGATCTGTTTGCTGAACAATACGGGGCCTTTCAGAATGAAAACATCCATTTATTATTGACCCACTTTAAATAATAAGAAATTGGATAGAATCTCTTTTTTTTTGACTCCCAAGTGGATTTCATAGCTAAAAAAGTAGTAATAAATACAAAAAGACAGGAAGAAAATGTAGTTTCTCAGTACTAAGTGCTGTACTAGTCACCAGTATTCAATAAGGCTTGTTGATTTGATTTAAATTGAAAAGAGAAATGAATAATTGGCATTTCTTATATTGGTGACTGCTGTGAAGACCAAAATGAAATTTCTGATGAAGCTAAATAAAGGTCAAACTTTAAAAGACCACTGTATGTATTCTGAAGTAATGAGATCTTCCATGTTCCAAATATGATCCAAGGAGTACACATCTATTACACAGAAATTGTCTCCTAATCTCTTAATAATAACGAACACTTAAACAGGTGCTAGAATAAAACATGATTCCAGGTGGAGTTTAGGTACTTCTTAGAAAACTGAAGTCATCCTGACTAATACTTCTGTGTTTCTAAATATGATGGTTTTTACTTGTGAAGTGGTTGATGATTTCAAAAAATAACTTTGAAACCCACACATTTATATACTGATTTTCCTTAAAAATAAATTATAATTAAGAACCTTTCTTCACACACACACTCACACACACACACCCCTTTATTCTACTTTCTGATAAATGAGATCCATTAGCTCAGTCGCCTTTTCACTCACGTGGTAAATTACAGGACAGTGAACAACAGCCTTCATCTTTTCTCTCAAATTCCTCCTTCCTCTCCTTCCTTTCCTTCCTCCCTCCTTCCTTTAATATCTGGAAAAAGGAAGCCATGATAAGATTTGTCTACCATGGAAAGGATACAGGGGTCTCCTGGAGATTCCTGCACATTTTCCAAAGTTTTCACACCCTCTAACTTGACTTTGTTCCAGCTAGTCTTTCTTCTTGGAATATATTTCTGCAATCTCTTTCTTTCTGGCTAAATCGCACTTCAAGATTCTGCTTAAGCAACTGGCAGGTAGGTGCCCCAGGCTGAGGGAGGCATCCCCGTGTTGGCATTCTCTGCCCTCTGGAGATATTGTTGTGGTAACTTGCTGGTAATTATTATTTTACCCGGGCATCTCCCTACTTTACCCATGTTCTTTTGAAGGGCAGGGAATTTGTCTTTCATCTCGTTATTCTCAGCATCCAGCAGAGTCTAGAACATGGTGAGGCTCAGTTAGATATTCTAGTCAGTGTCATAAGTGATCTTACAAATGTTGCTCTTTTTCTGGTGGGGGTAAGGGTCCGGAGGTAGGCGTATCAGTACGAGGGGAGGGGATTGGGCTGTGCCAAGAGTGTAGTGCTTTATTTCCTTGCTTTGGCTTATTTTCCACAATGATATTTAATTTCTTTGGTATATGAAATAACATATTTAGAGGGAATGCACCATTTTATTTTTTTTGTTAAAGGGGGGTGTTTCATGCTCTAAATATAAGAAAATATTTGGAAATATCCCTTTTAATTATAATAGCAGCTAACATTTGTTGAGCACTTACTGTGATCTAGGCCACCTTGTCAGAGTAGATTCCTGCTGCTGAGTGCCTAAAGTTCACTATTTAAATCTGGCCTGGCTGCATTTGATTGGCTGGAGATGGGTCATGTGCGTGCACCCTAGCTGCAAGGGAGTCTTGGAATGTGAGTGCATGGATGTTAGCCTCTATAGTTGTAGGTGGTTGCTACTTCTCATCAAGACTCATTAGTAGGAATTCACCCAAGTACAGGAAAGAAGGTTCATATTTGGGTAAGGAAAAGAAGCATGGCAAATGGCCACTGTCTTATACGCTGCAGCAGGTGCTCTCAGTGTCCTATCTCTATCCCTGTCCTCACCACTTCATTGCACACTAGCCCAAATTCCAGCATCCAGGACATGTGTTTCTTTGCCAAAGGTCTTTCTCTTGCTGCTGGAGCCTGTTTTACACTGGATGGCAGAGTTTCTGAGAAGGATCTATCTCCAGGTACCCAACCATGCTAATAACAACCTCTGCATCGGCTGTCTCCCTTTCCTGTCTCAGGTCCCCACTCCCCTACTGGCATCTCCTGGGATCACATACAAAATAAACTACTGCCACATATTCATCCTTTAAGCAGTCATGGTGGGGAGAGTAAAAAGCTCTGTTTGAGTCAGCCTGGATCTTGTGTTCCTCTCTATAATATGGTCTTGGGGTAAATATCCCTTAAAACACGTGGACCACAGACAGTGGAGATTTTCCAAAGGAGGTCTTGGGGGAGATAACCAAAATAAGAGAGAATAGATTCTGAGCAGAACAAAAAGAGAATAACACACTAAACATACGTTGGTCCACCAAATAGATGACTCCATTGGGGAAGGGGAGAGAGTGGCAAGAGAGGACTAGAGTCAAATGCCATTGAGAGAACCCGCGGGGAATCCACAAGGACAGCGATGAGGAGTGGGGAGCTGCTAGGACACTAGCTTAACAAAATGACCACAGGTCTGAGTTGAATGCAATTGAGCTTTCCCAATTCAGCCCCTACACCTTTCACACTCTGACTAACCTAGACCTAAGTGTAGGTTTTAGCCAGCCATTGTTCTCTAAAAAGACATTGCTAAGAAGACTAAAACTCTTACATTAAGAACTGTGAATTTACAGGAAATTACTGACATGTGCTTAACTCTTAATCCTCACAACCAAGAATTTTTAAAATGCTTCAACCGTTTTATCCTAATTTTACTTCTTCTCAACAAAGTATTTTCGAGATAATTTTTATGGAAGATGCCATATAAAAATAAATTGGTTTGAAATGGCAGAAGCTTTCAAAGATGATCATAGATTGATAAAGTGGGTCACCTCCTTACAAGTTTGGCATGATGCCCAGAGAAAGTATAAAAGTAAGAAAGAGACAAAAGTTGGGATTGGGCAGGAAGTGTTTTAGCTGAGAAGGGCAACCATGGTAAGAGTCAATGAAAACAGTGACCTTTCAACTTTCAAAGAGTGACCTTTGTCTTCATATTCAAAATATATTCTGGTGGGAAATACTCTAGGAACTGTGAGATTTATGAGAACTAAGAATAGCGTGTGAGTGTGCATGTGTGAATGTGTGTGTGAACGTGTGTGTGTGTATGTGTGTGTGTTGATGTTAAAATAAAAAGCACATTATGAGCAGATGATCGTCTGTACATAGTATTCCAGGAAAGATGGGAAAGGTAGTAAAACTAAGGACCTTGTCCCTTGGGCAGTTGGTACTGGTCTAGGAAACTGCTGGTTGTCAGTATATTGATGCTTCCCTTGGTACACCTGGTGACATATTTGGATGCCAATGAATGTGATTCTTCCCAGCGTAGACACTTTAAAAAAAATATTGACTTAACAAATCCAATATTAATTTGGACATGGACAATAAGGAGCAGAGCATGGCATAAATCACGTCTGATCCCTGCAAAGGTGGACCAGGGTTTCAGAAGCATGCCCTGGTGATAGCTACTGGAGTTATTTGCTAAAAATGCAGTTGCTAGTCTTGGCTAAGACCAAGTGTGTCAGGGTCTTGGAATCTGTCTTTTTCTTCTCCAAATGGTTGAGTTCACTTACACTTTTGAATTCAAATTTTATTTGTTTTTGCACAGACGATACATGTTCATAAGTGGAAACTCAAAAGATTTAAAAGTATATAGAGAGAAATTTAAGACTCGGTCCCATACCTGATTTTCAGGATCCTTGTTCTTTTCCAAGACGCAAATCCTGTTACCAGATCCTTCTAGAGACATTTAATGCTCGTGTAAGCATACAGGACATTCTTTCTCTCTCTTCCTAGTATTATATGACAATATATGAGTACAAACACACACACACACACACACACACACACACACACACACACACACCTCTATCTATTTAAAACAGAAAGAGTAGCAAATCATACATACAGTTCTGATTTTTTAAAACTTAACCCTGGCATAATTTCATCCACCTACAGTCAGAACTATCTTGTTGGGTTTTAGCTATTGACTCGATACTTCATCATTGATCCGTCTCCTATGGATGGACATTTATGTTGTCTCTAATATCCACCTCCGAAAGACAATGTCATAATGAATATTCTTGTTATTTTTATACATAAGGAGAACATAAGCCACATCAGTTGGTCTTTTTAGTTTCAAGCCACAGAATATGAACTCTGGCTCATTGAAACAGAAAAGGAATTTATTAGAGGATCTGCAGATGGCCACAGGACCAGAGAAATCAGGAAAAGGGCCAACATCAGTGTGTGGGAGGAACTTGTATCTGAAGACACGCTGCCAACACTGCTGGGCCCAGGTGCTGTTGCCTGCGCCACGGATACTGTCTCACTGGAAACGGGAACTTCAGTTAGAAGCACCATCACTGCCATTTCTGGAAACTGGGTGTAGCTCTGCCACTGCTGTGGGGACCTCTGCTAGAGGAGATTATGCACAAGCCCTGCTTCATGGTGTCACAAACTCCCCAAGATTCACTTGACGGTCGGAGACCATGTTATGTATCTTAACTACAAAAGAGTCCAGAAAACATCTACTCTGGGAGCTTGTCTCTGACCTCCACCAAGTTTCATAAGGAGGTCAAGTCCTTGAACAAAACGGGGTGTGTTGGCCACATTTTCCCCCAAAGCAGACCCTTTTCCAAGGGCTTGGGTGCAGGGAGTGTGTTTGTAAGACGATCCTGGGAAGCACAAGTAAAGGAGTGGGGAAAAGGAGACAAGGAAGGGAGGAAAGTTGATGAAAGATGCATTAGTCAGTGGCTGACCACTGTGGGCACCTGGGCCGCAATACCTTCTAGGTACTCTTGGAAGGACTGTGTAGGACAAGCTTCAGAATTGACCCACCAAGTGGTGGGAAAGCTGGAACATGATTCCTCTAACTGCCATTCTTCATTGTTTGAGGGTTGTCCTTACAGGGGCCTTCAATCCCCAGCTGCGTCCACTCCCCTGATACCAGAGAAAGCTCCTACGGAAAGAAATGGTTATGAATGCTTGCGGTGGGTGCTCTCAGTGCGCTCAGAAAATGGCCACCTTGGTTCCTGGTAAACTTGGGGGTGGGCCACAGTATGAGATCCGGCATCAACAATGTCTGCTATAATGGGTTCACGTGCCTGGTGGCCAAAAACGAGAGGCTGAGAAGATCTCCAAAGAAGAAAGAAAACGAACTTGTCGACCAAAGCATAAACACAAGTAGGGTTTGTTCATTGACTGCGGAACAAATGCCCTCTTGATACATCCGATCTCTAGTGAAGAATGCATAAAAACATGGATAGTAGCCAGGTCAGTATTGTTAGCCACTTCTAATTTGTTTACTATTGGTAGATGTCACCTAACAGGAGGAAATTAGACACAATGTTTATTTTATAATTATCACTTTGTGGGAATACATTTCTATATGCGAATTTTTTTTTCTGAACAGTACTGATGAGTACACACGGAATTGTGAGTGCACCATTAGTTTTGATGAGTCCATATAATTGCTGCACAAATATTTTGAATTTAATTGCATGTAATGTAGTTAACACTCAGTTATCAGTGCCAATAAGGGGAACAGTGGCACGGATAATTCAAAACAGTGGGAAACCCAAAATCATTTATGTGAGACTTCGGAGGTCCATACTCGACTCAGGGCTACAGATTCACCCTTCTAATCACATTTTGTTTTAGGCTAGTAGGAACATTTATTTTCATTTGATGAAACAGAGACCGATGGGAGAGGAAAGTTGTTGAAACATATTCTGGGTGTTGGTAGAAGTCGGCGTTAGAACTTTCAACAGATATCCACACGTAGGTGATGGAGCACTCAGTGGTTCAAATCTCATTAAAGCGAGTCAGATGATTTCTCTTCATTGCTCGTGTATGTTACGTACCAGGCATGAATTAAGCCCTTTGCAAAGATGATCTCATTCTTTCCTGTAATTAGGGGATGTTGTGTGGTGCAGAAGCATGAAATCAACCCATGGAGGTTTCACATCTTACTTTCCACCAAGTTTTAGTTGTGTGAGATTGGTTCAAGTTCCTACCTCAAATGAGTTTCCTTTTCTGTCAGTAATCACAGTGGCTAACCCATAGTGTTGTTGATGACCCATGGTGACTAAATGAGATAGTCTACATAAAGCATGGTGACCGGTTTATTACTATTAGGTACCATCCGTTTTATGGACAGTGAAGTTTCAAAGTCAGCATTCAGGGCTTGTCCTGCTTATTCCCTAGGCTGAGCTCTCAATGAACCCTCCAGAACGTGCTCCTCAAACTTGTAAGTATGTGCGAATTACCTGAAACCTTGTTGAAATGCAGATTTTGACTCTGTAGCTCTGGGGTAGGGCCTGAGATTTTGCATTTCGAATAAGTTCCCGCGTAACATTTATGCTGTGTTGACTATGCATTGTGCAGCAAGGCAGTAGAGAGTATGGATCAAAAGTTTTAGTTTCAGCTTAATTTTCTTCTTTGCATCCATAAACAAGTTCAGAGAAGAAACAGTGCTTTCTGTCTGCTCTTGTTTGCCGTATGTGGTCCAACTCAGGCCCCAGACTACCACGAAGTTTTCCTCGTCACTCAGGTCCCTTGGATATGTCCTTTTTCTATGTGATTGGCTGAGATGGGAGAGCAGATTTGGGGGTCAGGAGTTCCATTCTAGATGTGTTATGTTTCAGATTCCTGTTATGCTCAGCAAATTTTTGGAGCTGCTGTGGACTAAAGACAGAAGCAAAAGGAAAACACATAAGCATGTATTTGGCCCTTCAAACCTGACCATCCTACTTTAAGAGAACTGTAGGTCTTCCCTCAGTGAATACAGAGTGGGTGGAGATTTCTCAACGGCTTCTTGCTTGCTTGCAAGGTTCCCAAAGGTCTTTACACCTTTTCTGTAAATGGCTAGCTAGTCAATATTTAGATTTTGTGGGCTGTATTAGTCAGCTAAAGCTGCCATAACAAAATAGAATAGACCAGGTGGCTTAAACAATATAAACTAATTTTCTCAGAGTTTTGGAGGCTGGAAGTCTGAGATCAGGGTACCAGTGTGGTCTGGTTCTGGTGGGAGCTCTCTTTCTGACTTGTAGATGACCACCACCCCGTAGTGTCCTTATATGGTGGTGGTGGGGAGCAGGGATGGAACAGAGAGAGAGAGAGAGAGAGAAAGAGAGAGAGAGAAAGAGAGACAGAGACAGAGACAGAAAGAGAGAGAGGGAGAGAGTGCTCTCCCTCTTTTTATGGGGCCACAGTCCTGTTGGATTAGTGCCCCACTCTTATGATCTCATTTAACCTTAATAAAGACTCTCTTGCCAGATACTCATATTGGGGGTTAGGACTTCAACATAAGATTTTGGTGGGGAGGAGGGCACAATTCAATCCATAATATGGGCCACACAACTTCTGTCACATCTATTCTGGTCTGCTGTTGTAGTGTGAAATCAGCCATAGACAATGTGTAGACAAATGAGTGTGGCTATCTCCCAATACTACTTTACAAAACAGGCAGCAGGCTGGATTTGGCCCCTGAGCCCTAGTTTGCTTACTCCCTCATAGACTGGTTTGCTCTGAGGAGTAAGGGCATAAGAAATACGCAAAAGCAATATACAAAACCTGGCATATAGCAGGGGCTCAGAATATGTTTGCTTTATTTAATGCTCAAGTTGATGCATACTCTGTTCTCTAAAAAAGAATGTGGCCACTTATTCTCCTAAACTGTCACTTCCTGCTCTGTCCCATCATTTTCATGTTCCCAGTATTGCTCTCATGGTGCCTTACCTTGCAGTGGAATTGCATCTGACATGTGCATTAGGGTCTAAAGTCAGTGCTAAATTGGGGCTTGATGCAAAGTCATTGTGGCACTATATTGTCTCCACCATGGCTGTAGCCAATTCTCGTCCCATCAACAGTGTATGCTGTAGGAAAGGGGCCTAGGTACCAGAATGTTGACCACTTATTCATATATGTAGCCACACATTTAGGACAGGAGAGAAGTTGATCATTCATCACTAGAACCTGGGGAAAAAGCTAAGGAGTTCCCTGAGGTTCTGAAACTGTTTCTGGAATAGCGGGTGAGGAGTTTTGCATAGGACAGTGGAACCTGCAGTGTTTGGATGGGTTGGTGAGATGGTGATTTATTCTGACGTGACAGCTAAGGCTGTAGAGGGATGTTACTGCTTTGAGTTGTGTTAATACAAACATATTAAGCCTGTTCCTGCTTCTTGCCTGCCTCCGATGGGAAAGATACGACATATAGCAAAACAAGATTTTGTTTCACTAGAAATATCGCTTTACATGCTTCTTTTTCATTGTTTTGTGTTGCTGGGAGAAATCAGAAGGAAAGAAACACGGCAGTGAATGGCAGGAATTGTGGGGAAAGATGGCATATTTGGGGTCCGCAAATGGGTATTGAAAATGTGAAATAGCTTACTGATGTGTGGTTGTATTGGGGCAGGTGCCTGAACCGGTGGTGTTAGTGATGGGATTTTAAACTTCTCAATGGATATGATCCCGTGTGCATGTGAATAAGGCATGTGGTCACCGGAATAGCACCACCCAACGCTCCTGTCCCTAAAAACAAAACTTTCTTCATTACTTGCATCTTTCACACTGTGCTAAGAAGCTTAACATTCACTGCGAAGGGAGCCTTTCCTCTGTGGAAAGAAGTTTTTCAGTGAAGCAGAAAGAACCTGGACTTTGGCTTCTGCTAAGAGCTTCAGGTTTTTTGAGCACTGTATTCGTCATCTATTGCCGCATAACAAATTACTCCAAACCTTAGTGACTTAAAACAACAATGGGCATTTATTGTCTCAGTTTCTATGGGTTAGGAATTCAGAAGTGACTTAACTGGGTAGATCTGGCTTGAGGTCTCTCGTGAGATTGAGGTCCACCCATCGGGGGGGCTGCAGCCATCCCAAGGCTTGATGCTAGTGGACTGGAGGGTCGAATTCCAGGAAGACCCAGGCCTATGGCCAGCAAGTTCGTGCAGCTGTTGGCGGGAGGACTGACTCCTGTCCATATGGGCCTCTTCACAGCCTGATGGATGGCTTCCCTCGGGGTGAGCTGAGACCAGGGCGTAAGCTGCAAAAGGGTTTATGATCAAGTCTTAGAAATCCTACACAGTCACTTCCGCCGTAGTTGACACTGCTCAGCCCTGTTTGATGTGAAGGGGTTCACGCAAGGAGGCTGGTTCCTTTATGTAAAAGCTTCCTGTTTATCCGACACTGCCTGTATGGACTGGATCTCACTCGCTATTTGGAGGAAAAGCAGCAACGTGAGGTGGGATGTCCTGTATGAGACACTGAAGCTCAGAGAGTTTCACTAATTTGTCTAAGGTCCCACAGAGAGTGAGTGGTGGAGTTGGCATCGTAATTTACACAGCTGAATTTAAAGCCTGCTGGTTAACACTGCCTCCCATGGCCCCCGAGAGACCTGAGTTCAAATCCTAGCTCTGCCCATGGCTTGCACTTGATTTGAGAAATGCGACCTGCTTGTACTTGAGCAGAGCAGAGGCAGTCACAGTTTGGAAAGCACAAACGCAGGGCGTGGCCTGTTCAGGCATTCAGAAAATGTTTTGTTTTTCTTTTCCCTTCCCGTTGCATTTTCTAAACTGGGGTACGTGTATAACAGGTAGCATAAGTGAGATAGTTTACATAGTACATATACGAATTTTTAAATTACAAGAGTTATGTGTATATTCTAATGCACATTTGGAAAGAAAATTAATCAATAGTAATTGATAGATCACTTAATTGATCTCAGTTTTGATGTCTGTAAAATGAGCATAAAAATGCTCACCTCTTAGAGTTGTATGGATTAAAAAAGATAATGTATATCAAGGGCCAAGCAATTTAAGGTTCCTCACAGGCATACGATAATATTTATTACTATTAACCGTGATCAATGTAAAATATTCTGGGAAGTATGGAAATGGTACTCAAGGTTAAAACCAGGAACCATAATCACTGCCACTTTCTACATTTTCTCTGTTTTAAGGGAGAATCTCTCAGTGACTTCACATCCATTTAAGATTATGACCCATTGGTAGAGGAAGCTAAGAAGGAAATGAGATTTTCTTCTTAGTTCTGTTAATGGCATCGGTGAGAATTAACTTTTATAGTCACAATAAGTCTTGATAAGGTAAGATGTTTAAAAAGCAAATGTTTTTATATTTAAGAAAACTGGTTGGCTTCGTTGGGTATATAAATGTGCTTTTGAAAAAATTTTCCTTCCCGCTGAGAGGCTGCCTAATTGCCCGATGCCTAGGTCCGCCCCGTGTATCCCTTTGGGTGTGAATTCACACCAGTCTGGGTTACCTTAACTAGGGGACTTACGCTCCCAAAATTTAATTTCCAAGCTCTAATGCAAAGCAGGCTTATTTGCTTTGACAGGCAACTACAGGATAAACAGAAAGGGGCAAATTTATATAGTCAGCTAACTCTCTGCCATTATGACTAAAATGGCTTAACAGGAAAGGAAATGAAGAAATAAAGATCCCAGACACCACGAGATTTCCCCTAAAGGACTTATTTCCAATGAACCCTAGAAAATAGAACCAGGAAAGGCTCTTAGAAGACCAGAAGAAACAAATATTGATTGATTCATTTGTAATTTGTGTCCCATCTTCTGCAAATAATTTGATGTGGTTTATAAAAGTCATTGAATCTCTTTTTTGTTTGTTTTTTGTTTTTGGATATTGTTGCCAGAGGCATTGAAATAACTTTGGAATAGATGGTCAAATTTTAGGATGCTAAGCCAGTGATTTGACTTGCTCTGAATTTGAGATTTTTTCTTAGCTTAGACTCTAATCTTAGTGATGAAAACAATTGGTGCGGAAAGAGGATAATGTGATTTAAAATGCAGTATTTTTCCTTTCATATCAAAGGCGCTACGTGTTTTTTGAAAAGTGTAACAATTAAAAAGTAAAAGTAAAATGTAGACATAAGAAGTCATCCTTTATCGACTGCTGACTTTGTTAATAGTTTTGAGGCTAGAGTAGTATTCATAATTTCTGGTGACTCTGTGCCATTCCCGGTTCTAAAAACAATAGTTTCCTCTTGTGGAATTCCCCCCCCCCCCCAATCTGACTCCATCTTGAGGAGCTGAGGTCATCCTGAAGCTCCCTGGAGTTGCACGTCACGGGCAAAAGATGGGACGGACACGGGAGACACACTTGTCCTGTTCAGCGTACCTTGGGATGATGTTCCATGTTGCCTTTTAGAGTGAATACTTTTTACCTGATATGTTTCCTTGATGCGAGGTTGGAGGCCAAAGTCAGAATGAGAGACCCTGAAAGCGTGGTGTGAAGTTGGGTAGCCCACAGTAATTGTTCGGTACATATTTGTTCAAGGAATAAATGAACCATTGACTGCCGGTAACTCTTTTAGTGGGCCTATTGTAACTCTCAAGTCTGCATTCACCACCAAAGACTGCGGAATATTACTGGGCATACAGTTCTAAAGTTAGATTTATGAAATGATGAACTGCTTCACTTTCCATTTGGTTTCCATTCCTTCTCATTTTCCTTTTGATATCCTCTGCTTTGCTTAGAAATATGCTTCCTCAACGTCGAACTGAAACACAGCATTACCTTCCTTTGTCCTTCTTACGTTAGGACTCTAATCCTTTTTATAGAAAAGATTTGTGAATGCATTTTGATGCATTGATGACTACTAATAAGTATTTATTTATCTTTGTGTTTTGCTTCAGTAGGATCCTTTTGCCTCAAGGCTTTAGCTTAAAGATGTGTCACTGATAGGCTTGCTATTTGGGATCAGGTAGTCATGTCTACCTTAACTTCATATGTTCCCTTCTCCAGTGGATATCTTCTTTTGGAAACGAAGCTAAAACAGGGTAGGTATATCACACACAACAGGCTTCGGTGCCACGATCTCATGGGCTTAAACAACAATTTTTCTTGTTCAGGTAAAGTCTGCTATGGTTTGCACATCTTTTCAAGGCAGCCTTCACTGATTCTTCTCTGCACCTGCAGGCCAGTGAGTGCCTCTGCACTCACCTAGGCAGGAGAAGAGGAGGCTCTTGTGGAATTGAGCATTGGCTTTCAAACGCATTTGCTCACATTTCATTGGTCAAAGTAGTCACATGGGCACACCCAACGGCAAGGAGGCAGGACCGTAGAATCCTGTCAAATGCTTGGGAAGGGAATTAGAAATGCTGGTGAGTAGAGCCAATGACAGCCATTCGTAGTGTCTTGTATTACGGGGGGTTGAGATGGGATATGAATATCGGTGTTTTGGGTACTTTTGAATCCCAATGGTTGAATTCCACATGGGTTTTGAGGTGGGCTTCAATCAGAATAAGATTTTTAAAGGGTTAGCTTTCTTTTAAAGCGTCTACTTACAAGGCAAGTGTGTTAAATAGGGCATCTACTTAGGTTCTTCAGCAGAAAAGATTTATTCTTCCCAAGTAATTTCAGTTTCAGTCAGCATTCTGCTGCCAGAATTCTGTTGCAGCAATTTGGAGGATTTTTGGATTTTTGAGAGAATGAATCATGGAGGGGAAGCTCTTGGGTAAGCCCAAATATTCTGTTTTATCTTTTGAGAAGTGTTGATCACCGTGTAGGAAAAAGTTCATCCCTGTGTTCATAGAAAAGAAAAAAAAAAGAACTGCTTTTGTTTTCCATTTAAAAGTCTTTCTTAATAAGGAATAATGAACATCAGCACCCAGTTATTCAGTAAACCAATTAAATTAAATTAGCATAGCCAGAGAAACAAAGGAACAATCCTTCAACTCCTCCATTTATACTATAGACTCAGCAGTCACAGTATGAGACAGAGCAGTAACAATAGAGTCTTTAAAGACAATTAGTATTAATTTGTTATTTTTTATCAAGTTAAAATATTTACGATGCCTCTCCCACCCCAACAAACAGTCCCAGTATATTATTTTCTCTTTTGTTTCCCATCACGATAAAACTGAGGATAAATTCGCTTTTTTGCATCTTTCATATTACTGGTTTATGTGCCAGGCTGAGTCTTCGAAACAATTTTAGGCAACCTGCTTTTGAGTCTTTCCCATTGCTCACCCTAGTTAAGCTGCCACCAGGATGGGCCATCCCAGTATAGGAAAGAATGCCGGCTTTAGAGAATGGTCTCAGGTCAAGAGTTATTATCGCTTGAGGTCTCCAAGATCTAGTTATGGGTTTCTGCAAACCCTGTGGGCTCTTAGGAAAATGCTTTCCTCCACTGTTATTGTTATAAGGCATTAAATCAGTCAGATTCATGAGCAACAAGAGGTCAATGTCTGATTGAAATTCATAAGGTCAAAAAGGAAACTAAAAATCAATTTATAAGATATGAAGATTTAGGTTCAAACTATATCCATGAGCAATAAAATTTCACATCCATAAATGTAAGAAAATCAGTTATTAAACTTGAGGGGGGAAAGAAGACTTATTAAGTTTTACACACACATAAGGCAGCTAACACATAATTTTATCAGACATTACTGAAATCCTGTGTGTAATATAAGCGATGATGGGCTAAAATGCTAAATGGTTTAGCACTAAATTATTAAGTGATGTATCCCTAAGGTATTAAACAGAGAGAAAATGCAAAGCAGGTGTCCCTCGCAGCAAGACTTGATCACCAGTTTAAGTGCATATTGATAACAAATGCACTTTGGAGGGAAAATAGTATTAGTAATATTTTTGCTGCGTGAAAGCCTGGTGTCAGGATGACTAAAAGCTTCTACCTGACAAAGAAATGTTCATTTCATTTTTTTTTTAAGAAAAAAAATTAATCATGATAAATGTTCGGTCCCTATGGAGCGAAAGGGGGAATTCTGGAGGGATGCGAACATCTTGTCTCTTTCCTTCTGTCATCGCTGCATGTAAAAAATAGAACGATTGGAAAAGATCTATCTACATGGTGCGGTAAAAATTGAAATTATGAACACAGTGTGGCAAAATAAAAAGATAATTTTGCCAGTGTGAGTGTGAAGAAAACTTCAGGAAAGAAAACATTTGGGTAAAAAATTCCAATCTTTTAGAACCATTGCACAGCTTATAAACTAACTCTGGCTTGGTTTCCATGTCCTACCAATAAAAAGGACACGGAACCTTCTGATGGTCTATTTGGTCATGAGAGGCTCTGGTTGAAATTAAATAGCAAAAAAATGTGTGTTTGTGAGTGAGTTGGCTGGCAGTTGCCTTTTGTCTCTTTAGACACAAAAGAAACGCAAATATAACTTCCGGTAGGTTTATGGAAGCAAGATGTTATTGGGTCTCTCTGGCTCTGAGAGTGAGATAAGATTGGCTCAACTCTCACTCCATATGTTGGAAGTTCAGAGCTATCTGCCCAGATTTCACAAATTCCCAGTTGGTTTATATTTTTATCGGTCACCTTGGATAGGAGTGCTGTGTTTGTTGCATAACTTTGGTTTAGGAGTCTTTTCACCATCCTATCATGCTTTGACTTAAGTTGGCCCATGTATTGAACTGAACCCCTTTTCTGAATTATATATCCCGAGGGGTGCCAAAGAAAAGGTATACACGTGGACACTTTGGTCAGCGTTGCTCAAACAGTAGTTCGCTGTCATCAGAAGTGTCTGGACCCTGATGGTAACCACTTTGAGCACCTCTTGTAATTGCAGAAGTCAAACGGGACTTGTATTCATCTTTCGTTATTGGTATATATTGAGTATTATAATTTTAATACAGTTTTCCTTTCTTAAAATGTGTATACTTTTTTAGCACCCTCTGTATATACCTACGCACACACCCTCCACTCAGCGAAATCATGTAGAAAAATAAGTTTAATAGGTGTATGAAGTTCACTTAGTCTTCATTTTACAGCTGTGAAACAGGGCTTATAGAGATTCCAGAAGTTGCTCCAGGCTAAACAGTCTGTAAGTGGAGCTGGGACTCCAACACTGACTGATTCTAAGCCTATGGTCTCATCTACTTCCCTCTTCTAGACTTGATTTCTCCTATGGGTTTAGATATAGGCCAACCAACTCTGTGCCACAAGCCAAATCTGGCTCTCCATCTGTTTTTATAAATAAAGTTTTATTGGAACCCAGCCATGCCCATCTGTTTATATATTGTCTGTGGTTACTTTCACATTGCAGTGAGTGAGTTGAATCGTGACGAACACTGCATGGCCTGCAAAACCGAAGCGATTTATCATTTGGCCCTTTACAGAAAACGTTGGCTCCACTGTGGTTGACTCGAGTGTTTTTCCTTGTATTGGTCTCCCTTTAAAGCCCAGAAGGTTTAAAATCCTTAAGTTCATGCCTCTATTTTTCCTCCCTCTGCTCCATCCCATGTTCAAATATATGTCTAACATTTGGATTTTGATCAGTCTTTCTATAATCCCTGCCAGACTTTCAGTGGAGGAGGAAAGCGTGTTTTATAATTACTAGTATTATTTTATTGTCACATCCAGTGTATATCTCAGTTAATGCTGACATGATTGTTCTGGCTGTTGGAACCTGAATTAGAGAGTTTCACAGTCGGATATTGATCATTCATGTAATTGGATGATGAAGGAAAAACAATTCCCTCTCTGCCTATGAGAAATCAAAACAGTGAGGAGAAAGAATGAGGCAAATAAAAAATCAAAACATATGTGGTATTTTAAGAGGCACTGTCTTTATTATTATTTTTTTCCCTTAAAAAGAGAAGCTATTATTGTTTAGGGAGTTTCTATTATAATAAATATCAATAAAATTGTTTGTTCAGGAGTTAAAAAAAATACATGTTCATTTGAAATGAGTTCCAGGTAAAGTTTTATAAAATTACTCTTGCTTTATTTTACTATGTACATTTTTATATTAAAATATAAATTATATTACATAGCATTATAAATTGTTATTAAAGTGATCTGCAGCATACCTAGCAGAGAACTTAAATATAACTGTAAAAACTGAAATAAAAATCTATTAATGCAATAAACCTACTTAATAAAAGTAACTTTCATATTCAAAAACAAAATATTAAGGCCGGCTTCAGATCTGAAAGTCAAAAATGAGGGAATAAATTAGTGAAGGTTAAGAACCTAGTAGCAGCTGACTAACAAAGCTCTAGGGGATTATAAAATTTCATGCTCTTGTAATAAAAAGGATAAAGGATTGGCGAGAAGACCACTAAAAGTTGAAATAAATGAACATAAAGGAGATGAAAAAGTCTGACATGACTGAGACCACTAATGTGTAAAGACTAAAGAGACGGTATTAAAGTGTTAGAGGCTGGAATTAAATGTACAATGAATTCTGGTAGTAGATTAATAGAAAATTATAAAGGTAAATGAGTTCAGTTTCATGGTTTCAGAAAACTTTATATATCTCATTATTTTTCTTAGCACTTGAGAAGAGGCAGAGTAAGACAAATTAAAATCTGGCATAAACCATATTGGAGTAGGTGGAAGTGCCAATTATTCCCCAATGCCAGTCTCCTCTTATTCCCTAATAATTGACCTTTAATTGTTAAGTGGCATGTGGAAGCCCCAAATAAAGGAAGATTTCTCAGATTCCCTGGCTACTAAGCGGGACCATGAACCTGAGTTCCTGTCCAATTAGTTGTTGTGACAACCTCTGGGAAATGTATTTAAAAGGAGGTACTTCTTTGCTCCTTTCTCCTTCCATCTTGATGGCTGGAATGTGGATAGAACAGCTGGTGCTCCAGCAACAATTTTGGGCCATGAAGTGATACTAGGAATGGAAACTGTACAGGGGGCAGAAATAAGACAGAGACTTGAACCTTTCCATTCTGCAGCCCTCAGGTCACTCCTTGGTTTCCTGGTGCCAGACTTAAGAAACTTCCCCCACTGCTATTTTGGATTTCCTATCCTTATAGTCAAAACTCATCTGAGCTCGAGAGAATGGGTTTCTACTATCTCCAGGTAGAAAAGGGAAAATATCGATATTGTGTGTTCAGCAAATGCACAAGCCACAGGTGGAACTCAGTATTAAATAAAAACAGCTTCCATGTTGGAATTGGGGGATGGGCATCTGAAGATGGGACCACTGCATTTATGGGTGCTGATGCTGGAAATGGATAGTTATATGCCAAGGTCTGCTCTAAAATTCAGTACAAGAACAACTAGGTGGTGGTGGTGAGATTTGTCCTGCAGCTGGATTTGTGTAGAAAGGACAAATCTGCTGTTTGGATTGCATTCCAGATCAATGTAAATAGCTGTTTTGAAAAGTTGCTTTTCATCATATTTTCCTAAGATCGAGAAAATGTCAATTTATGAAGTCAGAGATATTTTACTATGGCTTATTTGGGTGACTTTTGAAGATAATGGATTGTATGTGGTGGGAGTCAGGCTCAAACCCTCCAGGGCCCCCTCGCCCCTAGCCCGTCTCGGCCCCTCCGCTGCCGTGAGCATATTTTCTCTTATTTCGCTTTGCCTTGACCTTTCCCAGCTCAATCTACCATAACAGTTGAAATGGCACTTGGTTGCTCTTAAGGAAATACCCAGTACCTTTGCTATAGGTAGCATTTGCCCTTGATCCAAAGTAGATTTTCCAAACCATTAGAACAACTGCTGACCTATACAGACATTCTTCTTAGGGTCTGAAATTAATGATGGTGGAACTTTCCCAGAGCTGTGAGGAAAGCGTCTTACAGCCTTTGTCTTAATATGTTCTTGAGGAAGTCTTCAAACCCTGTGCCTCTCCTCTCAGCAACTCCTGCCTCCTGTGGGTTCCCACAGGGCACCCTCACCTCTGTCCTTGCAGTTACTAGGCTGCATTATAGTGTTTCCCTCCCGTCCGTAATCTCTCCCTTCCTCTATTACTCTGTCTTTTCTCTCTCTCTCTCTCCTCTCTCTCTCTCTCTCTCTCTCTCTCTCTCTCTCTCTCTCTCTCTCTCTCTCTCTCTCCCCTCCCTTTCATCTCCCCTTTCTTCCTTCCCATCATAATGTTTATTTAGCATCTACTTTATGCTACACATTTTCTAGGCACTAGAAAGATGGCAGGCAACAAAACACACAAAAACCAGTACACCCTTTCATAGTTTTGCTAACTTGCTTGTCCCTGGAAGGCCCGTAAAAAAGAGTCATGTATGACCTTTGCTGAGGTCCAACTTCAGTCTATTAAAGTGAGGTGGGGGTGCAGAAGGGAGCTACTTAGTCAACTCCAATGCAGGATTTTCCTGATTTCCTTGATGTCTACTCTTCTCACATACCTGGAAACTCTTGTGGAATTAATAACAGCAACCACTAAACATTTGCTCTTGGTGACAAATATGACGTGAATAAGAAAGCTTAAAGGGTGATGAAAGTTAAAAGCGCAACTGAAGATATTAGGTTGGTGCAAAAGTAATTGCAGTTTAAAAGGTTAAAGAAAAACAAAGAACAAAACCAAAACCAAAACTGCAATTACTTTTGCAACAACCTAATACAAAGAGATGATCACACTTTTGTCTATATTTTATTGGCGAAAGCAAGCCACGTGGTTATGCCTACTCTCAAAGGGAAGTGGCGGCTTTGTCAACCTACTGTGTGCCTGCAAAACCGCGTCAGAACCCAGTGGTGAGCAGCAACAATGTCTACTACAATTCATGTACTTGGCCTTTCAGGATGCCATGTGCCCCCTTCACAGGCAGCTCCTTAAAAGCACAAACTCCATCATACGGATCTCTGGACCACCCATCTCCAGCCAGGTGCCTGGCACATAGTAGTTTTTCAGTACATGTTTTTGTATTGAATTGATCTCCACTCTTCCATACTTCCCCAAACCTCTCATGATTTATTGGTAAAATTTTCACCCTTAATTAGTGATAAAAGACACTCTTTCTATGAGTTTATAAATTATTTACCTTACAAAGCCCTTCTGAGCTCTTCAAGGACACTGTAAATAATTTACATTCATACTTGTGTGATTTCAAATTTGTTTATTAATATTATCTTGGAGATAGAAAACAACCTAAGTGAAACCACGCTCTCTTATTTTGTAGATCATTTGGAATGAGAAAAAAGAACTGCTTTTCTTCTCATGTGAATGTCTTATTGACCCACCATTAGGAGGGTGTGAAGGCCTAGTTCTTTTCCAATGGTAAGCAAAATATTTCTGCTGATCTAAGTTTATGCATTTACCATTTATTAAACTCTTACTATATGCCAGTCCTGAAAGAATCCACACTGCTCAATATCTCTAGCGTGGACCTTTCTCCCAAACCTCAGCCTTGTTTCTCCAATTGCCCTTTTGACGTCTCTACATGGATGCATTTTATAGTCACCTCGCACTTGTCCAGAACAAAAGCCTTGACTGCCAGTCTCCCACCTACCAGCTCCAGAAAGCTTTTTTCATCTCTGTAATTGGAAACTCCAGCCATTCCATCGCTCAAGTGAGCAACTTTACGTACGGCCTTCACTTTCTGCATTTTCTCATGCCCCATATCTAATCTTCTGAAATCCTGTTGGCGCTACATTCAAAATACATACATCCAGAATCCAACCACTTCTTACCATCACCACTGCTATCACCCGAATGCAAACGGCCATTATTGCTCATCTGGTTTATTTCTGATGATCTAACTGGGCATCCCGTTTTCACCTGTGGCCCCTGCACTCTTTGCAGAGCATCCAAAGGAAGACTTTCATAATGAGAGTGATTCCTCTGTTTAGAACCCCTCAGGGGCTCCCATCTCAGGACAAGGAAATGCCCAAGTCCCCAGAAAACCCTGTATGATCTGCAGCCGATCCTCCACATGTTTCTCTGGTTCTGTCTCCTACTGTTCCCTCCCCACCTCCACCCTGTGCCAGCTGCAGATAGCTCCTAGCTTTCTCAGAATATTCCAAGCATGCTCCCACCTCAAGACTTTTGTACTTGCTGTTTCCTCTCACTTGGAGAGTTTCTCCCAGATAGTCTCGTGTTACATCCTTCCAGTTCCTTCAGGTCTCTGCTCAGATGTCACCCGAACCCTGAGGATGTCCCCAAACCTACCTACCTAATTAAATAATCCTTTCCTCAACTCCCACCAGCATGCCCCATCCTTTACTCGGCTTTCTCTTTCTCCATGACGCCTGTCATGCTTGTTTCTACTGTGTATTTACTTGTTTCTTTATAGGTTGCTCCTCTCTACCCTTTCCAGAATGTAAAAACTATGAGGACAGAGGATTATGTTGATTTCAGTACTATACTTCCAGCCATCAAATAGGGATAGCACGTAGTGGGTACTCAAAAAAGATTTGCTGACCAAAAAAAATGAATTTTATGTCTATGTAATTTCATTGTTCATTAATTGTTTCTTGTCATTAAGTATGAGCTTTCCAACTAAACCACAGCTCCTTGAGGGCGTAGAGTACTGTGGATTCTTTGGCATTCTCCTTGTTTCCAGATGCAAAGATGTCAGGGAGTAGGATTCTGATAATAGGGTTGGTTGATTTCTTCGACTTTTCCGGGGGATCCTACAGAACAGGAATCCCCCAAGACAGTCTTTAAACACTAGTATTTGTGGCGTGGAGTCTTGTTATTCAAAGGTACACATGCAGAATCTCAGGCCTCATCTGGGCCCTGCTGAGTGAGGACCTCCATTTTAACACGTGGAGGCCCGTGCTTCCCTCACTTTAATATTCGTGTGAACCACCTGGGAGCCGTGTTAAAATGCAGACCCTGCCTTTCCAGCCAGCTCCCAGGTGAGGCTGATGCAGCCGGGATCTGGAGTCACTTTGAGCCTGTGTGCTCTACCCATCCACCTCTGAGACACTCACAAGGCGCGTCCACATTGCAGGCTCTGAGAGGTCCCAATTCATAGCGTTTCAAAAGTCGTTATCAAGTCTGGTGTTTCCCAAGCTTACGTGGTGACACCAATGAACATGACCAGGGCTGACATTTCTGGGCACACACTTTGGGCTCCTTGCACTATTCTCTCTCCTTGGTCTTCCTCTCCTGTTCTCTGTCTAGGCATGATGTGGACTTTAACATTTCCCCCCTCATTTTAAAGATCCCTCTTTTCATAGGATGTCTGCGCGAAGCCTGGAGATAAGGGCTCCCGTGTGCATCCCCTTCTCCCTTGAACCGATGCTCGTCTGTCCATGTGGCTCTTTCGTGACTGGTTTCACTCACACGTCTTTCCTCTGGAGGGGGCCCTCCTCTCATCTTCATTTTTCCTGCCTTCTAAACATCTGTCAAGTCTCAGTTTGGGAGCTGTCTCCTTCACGAAGCCTGTTCAGTCTTCTAGAGTGGACGAAGCAGCCCCTTACCTTCACTCCAGATCTCCTGGGAGATTCAGCGTGCAGGGTGGACCTCTGCATTGCACTGATCCTGCCCACTGTGATGTTTGTTTAGATTTCTGCCCCCTCCCCCCATCCTGGGAGCCCCAAGAAGGCAGGTTCAGGGGCCTCATATCTTTGTATCCCCGGAACTGAAGACCCTTCAAAGCACGTGTTGGGTCATGATCTGCCTTGCCCTTTAAAACCAAGTTGAAACCATGAACCAAACCTGTCCTTAAGAATCTCCAACTAAAGGCAATACTAGTAAAAACAAGTAAAGAACTGAGTAGAACTGATTTAAAAAATAGTTGGCATGAAGAACTCAGGGAAACATCAAAAGCCAATTGCTCAACAATGTGCCATTTTTCAAGTCAGAAGAATTTAATTTTAGGAAGAATAAAGCAGGGATGCATTGGAAACTGTCTGAACAATTTGAGCATAGACTGTTTTGCTGCAGGGGACAGAGAAAACAGAGGACAGAGACTCCCCAAGGATGAATAAGATGGGGGTTTATGTGGCATAAGGATGGGCGTTCTTGGTTTCAGTAATATGCATGGACTTGAATTAGTATTAGAAAAACATCTGATTATTCCCAGTTAAGTTCATACTATCACAAGGTTCCTGACAATGTCTTTCTTTAAGAAAAAAAAAAATGAGGTCAAAGAAAAAGTGTGAAGAAAAAATACTGTACATGGTGTTTGGGTGGCTGGTATACCAATGAGTGATGGTGGGAAGGCATTGTCTTAAGGACCTGGACCAGTGATTGAGAAACCATTTTTCTAGCCTTTTGGATGCACGCGTTTGCTTTGTGGAGCTTGCTTAGGGTAACTGCTTAGCTGACAATGGCCGTCCTTCATGTTTGAATTACTCGATGCTGCCCCCTGGTTGGTGCTGATTGGATAAGGGTGTGCCCCCACCAGCTTAAGCTGGACCAATCAGATTCTCCTTTCAAGAGTTTAGCATTGGGATTCAGGGAGACCCAATGAGGTTCTGAGTATGGTTTGTACTGTAAACTTGGTTGTTCTGGGCTTTTTATATTTTGCTATGTGGTTGGAGAGGCTGAGATAGCTGTGAGAGAAGGAGACAGGGAGAGAAAAAAATGAAATAGGTGCACAGTGAAAAATAGAAAGGAGGGGTAGAAGGCCCTGGTCCCTCTTATTTTCCAGGTTCCAGTCTCTTCCTGGTCTAGCTGCATTCTTGCTCTTGCGTTTTATGAGACTGCCTGGCATTCTGATAATAAATCTCCACCTACCAACCCCTTTGTCCTCCACTCTGTATTCTCTGGCTTGTTTGAGTTGTTACTGTTCCTTGTAGCAAGGATTTTCTATCACTGAATATTCAGCAGGTCATTGACTTTCACCAGGCCTCAGTCACTTCATCTGTAAAATTGGAGGAGCTGATTGGTGTTTTCCAAATTGCAGGATAGGGGCCACTGCAGGAAGATGAGAAGATCTTAGATGTTACTGAGATCCAACATCAAATAATATTGAACCACATAATGATTCCTTTGCTGATTGTCTTCCAGTTCTTCTGATTATATATCAGGAAGAAAATCAGTTTGATTCTACTTTTTTTTTTTTTAACACTTTTCTAATGCCTGTTCATCTCTCTTTTCAACAAAGAAAAAGAAGACATCAGATTGGGAGCCTTCAAAGGTCACAATCCATCTAGAAATTGGTGCACATTTTTTAATTGAATTAATTTCTTTTTTACTGTTATTATTTATCAACAAAGCCCTTGTTTTAATCCTGGTTTTTCGTTTATGGCAGTGAGGCCAAACTTCCTTTAACAATAACTAAAAAGGGGAGGAAAAGGAACGGTTACTCTCTATAGTAGAGTTCTAATTATAAATGTGGAATGATGGAAATTGACCCTCACCGTTTGTCACCCACCACAGTAATAATTATTGCAGGCCACAATCATCAATGGATGCTAAAAGTAGTGGGTGAAATTAAGGTGGGAAACAGGATATTTGCAGAGGTCTCAAAGAATCCCCTCACCAGACACATACTAAGTACAAAGAAAGAAATAGTAACTTGACAGGGAGAAACTATCGATGTTGCCCAAACCAAGCCAGCCAAGTAAACAGCACATTGTGTACCCCTGACACGATGCCTGACAGGGACACACCAAACCCAACTCTGGTGTTCTTGTCAAAAATGCATGACTTCAATCTCATCAGGAGAGAACAGCTGGCAGACTTAACTCTTTCACTGCATCAATTGATTTCAGGTTTTTTATTTTTTTATTTTTTATTTCAAAATGTGTAAAAACTGCACCAAAAATAAAAAGTTGATATTTTGACTATTTTATGCATTTAATAACATGTTGAGCTGCTTTGCACATAAATGACATTATTTTTATCTCAAACCCTTGTTATATGGTAATATATTTGCCATTAGATTGAATTTTAGCAAAAAAATACTCAAAACATACTAAGTGGCATCCATTAGATTTAAGTGGAGGTACATTAGAATCCAATGGCATTGATGACATAAGAAATTTGTCACAAAATGCTATGCAATATGGCATACAAAACATCTTTGTTGTTGAGAGTGCAAGTCACAGGAAAACATATCCGAACATCGCTGCAAAATTAAATTGAGGAATGTCTTGCAAAATAACTAACGGGCCAGTGCTCTTGAGACAGAAGGTCAAGATAGAAGGAATGAGGAACGGGCATAGATTGGAGGAGACTAAAGAGACCAAGACGTTGCATGCAGTATGTGACCCTGGATTAGCTCTTGGACCTGCAAAAGGATGATATTTGAAGAAGACCTGTACTTAAGAGCGTTGTATTGACATCAATTTCTTGCTTTTAGTAATTCATCTATGATCGTGTAAAAGGGAAACATTTGGGGAATCTGGGAAAAAGCATATAGGTATACTATTTTTGCAACTTTTTTTTCCTGTCTGAAATTATTTCAATATGAAAAGCCTAAAACTCTATTTTTTCTAGATCAATGGTTCTCAATTAGTGACAGTTTTGCATGTAAGGAGACAACTAGGGGGAGGGGTGTTGCTGGCACTGAATGAGGGGGGTCAGGGATGCTGCTAAATATCCTACAAGGCCAGGACATCTGCAAATAGCCACAATTTATCTGGTCTAAATGTTATTAATGCTGAGTTTGATAAACTCTGTTCTAGAACAATTCAGTTGCAAAAAAGAAAAAATATATACAAGGAATGTTAAGAAAAATAACAGCATAAGAGTTACACGAATATTATTGTGCAACTGGCATGCAAGTGTCCAAGCCTTGTTAGAATCCATTCTCTGAATTTCTACTTGGGTCTAACATTTTGGATTCTGCGAATTCAGGAGCAGTGCCATTCAAGGGCAGAGGTGCCAGGTGGAGAGCTTTGTGACTGTGCACCGTGAGTGGCCATCATTAGTAAACTATTTCCTTTCGTTTCCCTGGTCCAAAGTGAGCACATCAATCTGACCACTTCTAATGAGATATAAAATAATACTGTGTGGATGACTTTCTGTCAGCCACTGCCTGGTGGGCTTAGCAAAAGAAGCGATCCTTCATTAATTAACCTTCACTTTCTATGTAGATTAACTCATTGAGATGCAGGTAATTAAACCAAGGTCATTTCAAGGACTGACAGGGGAAAAAACAGCCGTTGGAAGGTGGTGGAGTTTTTTGGGTAGAGGACTTGGAATTCTATTTTTATCCTTGTGAAGGATTGCGGAATCATCTTTTCTTGACTTTTAAATAATCTAACCTCTTTTCAGTTGCGTATCTCTTAAGTTCATCTGCAAATCATATCGTAAGAATTTTTAACAATTTAGGTTATAGGTACCTCCTGCTAGTGTAGAAATAAATGTTAAGGCAGAAATTTAATTTGGTGGGGACAAGCCATGTAAAGGAAAGGACACAGAATTATGTTGGAGAGGGGAAAACAAAGAGAAAAACACACTCCTATGGAGTGCAATTGCTATTATCTATTAGTTTGAACTACGCATTTTCTTATTTTTATTGCTTGTAATATTTGGCTTGTATGGTACACTATCCTGGTTAAGAAGATGGTGTCCATCGGAATGCTAACTACCTCTTAAGTAGTGCTTGCTGTATACCAGGCACTATTCTAAGCCTTACTTGGACCAACTCATTTAAGGCTCCCATCAGCCCTTTGAGTTAGGTCCTGTGTTTGTTTCTGATTAATAGATGACAGAGCTGAGACACAGAGGTCAAGTAATTTGCTCCCGGTAACATAGCCACAAATAGCAGAGCTGGAATTTGAACGTAGGCAGTCTGGTTCTAGAGTCTGCATTCTTTAACAACCACTTGGTCCGATCTCAGTCAATTGTTGGCTTTTATTAATCTCATTCCATATCATGCCTTAAAAATATTGCTAAAGTGAATCCACTCAGGAATACTTTATTTTGGGGAAAAGAGGTAGTTCTTGGAGGGTAGAACTAATAAAGTCTTCGAGGCCAACAATAGATTTATCACAAATATCAGGAAAAGCTCATTTTACTTTATAAAAAGTATCTAATAGCTGTTGAGAAGCATCGCCACCTAGTGGGAAGCTGAGTCATGACAAGACAGTGTTGACCACCCTTTGGGATTCTGCGGTGGATTCCCTTTTCTATCCTGGCTCCTAAAATTTACTTAAAAAAAAGAAAAAAAGATGTTTGCCATGTCATAGTCTCAAAGCCATTTCAGATTCTGACATGAATGCATTTGGAATTGAGGTGTTATATTTAAAGTTACAGTATTACAATAGAAGCCAATGACATTTTGGCTTATTAGTACCTCTTAAAGGAGATTGTATGAATTTCTCAGCTTGCCTCGCTAAGCACTTTGCTTGAGTCATAAAGGCGGAATGCTTAATTTGTTAAACATATACAGAATGCGAAGTCGGGCCATTCAGTATATCTAATATTGCTTGCAGTTATTAAAGTCAGTTTTTATCTGTTTAAACAGGTCATAAAAAAGTAAAATCTGAAATAAAGGACTAACTCTTTCCCTAGTATAATATTTGACACATGCTCGAATTCTGATTAGGAATCAGTGCAAACCAGGAGAGAGAGAATAACTTAAAAGGCAGAAATAAAGTTTCAGCCTGACCGGCACTTGTGGTCTAGTCAAGGTTGGTCAACCTTTAAATGATGCAGTGTTTTTCATTAACTCACACTAAAACCGTATTGAACTGAAAATTTTCCCCACACATCCAGATACATTCCTAGACATCTTCTAAAACTGGCGGTTCAGTTCTGCCCCCTGTGTACTCCCAACTATATGGAAGCTGAGGAAATTGATCTAATATATTGCATTTTGGTTTCTCTTATTCTTTCTGTTATCCATATTCCTTTTTCTAATTCTTCCATTTGGTGATATTACAGGATGTAAACACACCAGCTTATTAGAAGCCAACATTATATGCATAAAACCTTTGGCTCTTGTAACATAAATGTACACTCCTTGCCTTATAGGAGAAGTACTATTCTTCTAAAATTCATTTATTTTAATAATTTAAAAATTAATAAGAGTACCACTGCATGACTCGGTAATAGGTAAAGCCATGGGGGCATGTATGAAATCCCCTGTACCCCCTCATTCTCGATGTTCTGAGAGCACCAGTGGTTAAGAGCTTGGTGCTCATGAACCTGTACTGTACAAAGACGCACAAAAACATATACACGTACTTAACCTCCCTGTACCTTGGTATTATCATTGGTAAACCTGAGGATAATCGTACAGATCTCCCATGTCTTTCCCATCATTCTGAACCTCAAAAAGGCTCTGAAAATGCAAAGTTTTTTCATCGCTCATCTGTAAGCAAAACCTGATCTTAACGAACAGGCAGCTATTTATTGTCAGTAGTTATCCCATTTAGCAGGAGTATTGAAAGGTTTTGATGCAGAAATATCAGTTTGTTTTTATTATTATTAAAAGGTGCTGTCCCCGAGCCCACTGTGGGCATTAGGGAATTAATTCATGGTGTGTGCTTCTGGTGGTGGTGGTGGGGGGGAATGGCCGCCAGTGAGTCTCATCTCCTGCTATTCTCTCCTGTAAACTCTCCCTTAAATGTAGGCTGGACATCTTGGCTCCGCTGCTAACAAACGGATTCTAGCAGAGGGGAAGGAATACCGCTTCGGAGATTAGAGTAGGTGGGATGTCACTTCTGCTGGGTGCCTGCTCTCCTGGGACTCTTGGATTGCCTGCCCTGGGGGAAGCTGGCGGCCATGTCGTGAGGCAACTAAGTCTGGAGAAGTGCAATGGTCACCTCAAGCAGGCGCCAACCTTGTGAGTGGGATTGGAAACAGATCTCCCTGACCCACTTCGTAGAGTTTTTGTGCTAATGCAATGAGGTAATACTCATACAGCGCTCAGAATCGTGCCTGACACATGAACGTGGTCAATACCAGCTATGATGGTTCTTACCAAGACTTTTTTTCCTATTTATTTAGTAAATGAGATTATAGCACTGCTTCTGCTGTTGCTATTGTTGCTTTTACCAGCACATGATCCTATATTTCCAACCCAGCTGAGTAGTCAGAATCCGATTTTTTTAAAAGTCAGGGTTATAGAGATATAATGTACATACAATAAAATTCGACTCTTTTAGTGTACTGTTCTCTGTGTTTCGACCAATGCATGCAGTTGTGTTAACTACCACTGTAATCAAGCTATGTAAAAATTCCATCATTCCCCCAACAAATTCAGTTTTGCCTGATATCTTTTGTTTAAAAAATAGCAACTGAAAACACCATTTTCGGCTATCACCATGTAAACCATCTTTCCTACTTCAACATTAAAAGAAAATCCAGCCAAACTGGAATGGTTCTTTAATTACATTCAAGTTTTTAAACCTTTGCCAAAAGTGTTTGAGCTTAATTAAGTTAAAATATTTCAAAGGGAGCCCAGTTGTAATAATTTGTTTATAATACAAGTTTCTCTTTGATCATGGATGTTCACTTTTTTTTTTATTTAATAGAAACCCTGTTATCCTTCTTGGGATAAGGGATAAAGTAAATTAACTCTGTGTTGGAAAAAATACAGGAAATAAAGAAGTACCTGAGGTGAACTGCCTTATTAATAACAGAAAAAGAAGGGAGGGGGTTCTTTATGGAGCCAGTGGGCAGAGTGGAATAGAAATACAGAAAGTCTGTGGGGGAATAGTGTGAATTGCTTAGATAGTATGGGTACAGTTTATTAAAGAGATAGTTTAAAAATGGGCTTAATATTCCCTCTTTCAGGTCTCAGTGTGAACTCTCCTGGTTCTTGCAAAAGAAAAACATTGCCTTGAGAAAGTGAATTTAGTGAGCAGTAAAATGGGACTCATATTTTCTTCACAGGAATATAGGAAATAGCCAGAGAATTAAGGTGTGTGAAAGGGCTTTGAAAACCATAAACCACAGTATACGTGATAGAAGAAACGTGTTGAATTTAAATCATAGGGTTTGGTTTGGGTCCTGGGTCTGTCCCTCACTAGCTACAGCACCTCCCCAAGTCTCATATTCTTGACAGATGAAATGGGGATAATACCTTCTCATTAGATTGTTGTGGCTTTAATGGAGTTACTGTATGTTAAAGTGGTTTGTAAATTCTAAAGCAGGAGTTGGCAGACTTTTCCTGGAAAGGGCCAGGTAGTAAATATTTGAGCCTTCGCAGGTTGTGTGGTTTCTGTTGCAACTACAATATTCCCCACACCCCACCCCTCTGCAGTTTTCCTTTCCAAGGTTTCAGTTACGCGTGGTCAGCTGTGGTCTGAAAACATTAAGTGGAAAATTCCAGAAATAAACAATTCATACGTTTTAAATCCTGCGCCATTCTGAGTAGCGTGATGAAATCTCGTGAGGTTTTGCTCCATCCCACGTGGGTGTGATGGTCCCTTTGTCCAGCGTCTCCAGCTCTAGACGCTCTCCTCCCGTTAGTCACGGAGTAACCATCTTGGTTGTCTGATCGACTGTTGGTATCAACATGCTCGTGTTCAAGTCACCCTTCCTTTACTTAATAAGGGCCCCAAAATGCAAGACTAGTGATGCTGGCGATTCGGACATGCTAAAGAAACCGTGCAGTACTTCCTGTAAGTGAAAAGATCACAGTTCTCAACTTCAGGCATTGTATTGTCTCACATCAGCACAGGAAGAAAAGGGTGAGTACAGCACAATAAAATGTTTTGAGGGACCTCATTCACGTAACTTTTCTTACAGTATAATTGTTTTATTGGATTATTAGTCATTATTGTTAATCTCTTACTGTGCCTAATTTATAAGTTAAATTTTATTATAAGTATGTATGGATCGGTACAGACATAGTATATAGAGGGTGCAGTACTACCTGGGGTTTTAGGCGCCCATGGGGGGACTTGGCATATATACCCCGTTTGGTAAGAGGAGACTACTGTACTTAATTCTGCCTTTGGAGTGCAGAAGCAGTCGTAGGAAACACATAAATGAGTGGGTGTGGCTGTGTTCCAATAAAACTTTATTTACAAAAACAGGTGGCAGGTCAGATTTGGTCCACAGGCCATCCATAATCTGCCAGCTCCTGTTCTAAAGTATAAGATGCAGCTTTGCTGAATTCTAATAGCAGATGATAACTACCGCTCATTTATTTAGCCCTTCAGGTTGCTATAGGGAAATGGAGTGATGTTATGTTAGTAGAATGTGATCTCAAATGCCAGTGAGGTGGGAAATATGAACTATTCAATAAATGGAATGGGGCTTTGAAGGAAAAGTTTCATTGGATCCATACCTCAGATTTGTACGAGAGAAATTACAAATGATTTAAATAGTTAAGTATTAAAACAAACAAACAAACAAACATAGAGCACTGGAAGGAAACACAGGATAATTGTTTTGTAACTTTGACCTGGGAATAGAGGTTTTAAATTCAGAAACTATAAAAGAGAAAGGTTGATAAATTTAAGTATTTTACTAAAATAAGCATCATTAAAAATACCAAAACAAAATAAAATGTCAAATGACAACCTAGGGTAAATTGCAACTTAGAACACAAGCCAAAAAAGTTAATCTTTTAATGTATAAAGAGTTCCTAGAAATTGATAAGAATATCACCAACAACCTAAGAGGAAAATGGTTAAAAGATATGAACAGACAGTTCACAGAAAAAGAACACCACAAATGGAAAGCTGAGAGAATAGACGCTAACGTAAGCCCTGAGATTGAAGAGCCACTGAATTATTTGACTTTGGACATACCTACCTCCTGACATTATTATGTGACATAAAAATGCATATTATTTGAACAATTTTGATTCTGCCATTCAGCCAATTAATACCAAAAACATCCTACTGATACAGAAATTAATGGCCAGGAGACAGTCTTTCCCCAATTTTTGTTTAGATAAAGTCCTCTAGAATTTAGATTCCATGACATCCCTACAGAGAAAGAAGTAAGATTCCTAAAGTAGCTGAATTTAAACCAGGGCGTGGCAAATCAGTCACTAATTTGAGAATTTTCTTAGAAAGAATACATTGATTATCTATCGTTGCATAACAAATTGCCCCAAGTGTTAGTGGCTTAAAACAAAACAACAAAAACAAAACAACAAAACAAAGCAAAACAAAACAAAATAAAACAAAAAGCATTTATAATCTCTCCCAATTTCTGAGGGTCAGGAATTGAGGAGTGGTTTCGCTCGATGGTTCTGGCTTGCAGATTGTCATAAAGTTCCAGTCAAGATGGTGGCCCAGGCTGCAGTCACCTGACAACATGGCTGTTGACTGGAGGCCTTAGTTTCTTGAATATGTAACATACTCACTACCCACACCCACCCACAGGCTATTTGAGTGTCCCCACAGAGCAAGTGATCCAAGAGGAGCAAAAAGCAGAAACTGCAGTGGGCTTTAGGACTTTGAGAAGTCGTACACCTTCATTGCTGCAATATTTTGTAGGTTACACAGGTCAGCCCTATTCTGTGTCAGAGGAGATGACATAAGAAGGCATGGGTCCTTAGAGGATATCTTGGCAGCTGGTTACCACAAGTGACTAGATTTAGTGTTTCTGTTATTGCTCTGGGTTAAGCTCAGTTACAAGAAAATAAAGGAAATTACATCTGTATCTGTGATTGTAAAATCTGTGCAATAAATTTCTCTTAATAGGCTTGTGATTGGAACTGGGTCACAGACACTTAGAAAGTGAATGTATCTTCTAATGAAATCCTACTGTGAAATTTCTAAAAGTTTTTGTTGTGATCGGATTCATACGGTTTGCTAGGTGAGCAGGGGTAAATTTTGTATCATATTTTATACATTTTGGGAGCTTACTTTGTCAGTCTATCTCACTGTTTTAAAAATGTGGACCTTAGACTCTACAAGCAAAGCCAGAACTCCTCTCTTCTCTCTTTCCCATGCCCACTCATAATTTCTGGCACTATCTCTGCAAATAAATGATTGATCAATTAGCTCCTGAAATCCCCACTTTACAGAGCAGGGCCCAGGTAATTTTATGTTGAAAAATTTTCACCATGGGTGTTACTGTCACCCAGTGCAGTTGTAGAAAATCTCAATGATGCTTTTGTGAATCATTTAGATTTAAGCGATGAGCATCATGGTGAACTCACCGGAAGAAATTACTTGCAAAATGTGCCCCAAGTAACTAAGTGAATTAACTTGCTATATGGGATTGTAGGTGTTAAACCAATTAAATTTTACATAGCACCTGTCAGAAATAATGATTTTTGTTTTTTAGAGTAGTTAATATTAAGGCATTTCTAAAAGTAGTTAAACAGCAGGGCTAACAGTTAGATGGATTCTAAATTGTGTTAAGAAGATTATCATCAAAGGATTAGAAGATTCTTGTTCTCATTTGTGCTGTAGCGTCTATTCATTCAGCCAACAAATATTTTTTGAGGACCTACTATGTGCCAGGCACTGCACACAGTAGTATGAAGATAGATAATTCCAAAAGGCTTTACACAATTAGAACAATTAGGACAATATTTTCAAGTAAGAGGGAGATAGGAGCGTGGGAGGGAGTTTTAACAAAGCTGTTTTTTATAAAACAACTTCTTAACACATCCGATTCTCCATAGGACCATTTCTGATAATCCTTTTTATTAGTTTTTAGAGGAATACATACATACAGAAACACACACATACATACATGTGTGTTCATAGTGGTTTTTTCCAGGTTATCATGAACATGCAATACTTTTATAAAAAATTATAAAAATGGGAAAAAATAGGAAGAATACAATATTTACCCCTAATATCACCACATAGCTACTGGTAATATTTTATTTCTATCTAGATATTTTTTCCCTGTCCTTTTAGAAAAGCATAAAATTTAAAGAAATTGGCACCATACTAAATTTGTTATTTTGTAAGCTGTTTTTAAAATCTAGTGAATTATCCATGATAATTTTCCAGTGTCATTAAGTAGGCTTAGAATATTTCAAATGGTTTCATTAACTAGTTATTTGATTATTGCCAGGTTCTTCCTATTATAAGTAAGGCTGCAATAAATGTCCTTGTAAACTATCCTTGTGTGTATTGGACACACAAAAGTTTCTAGGAATGGGTATAAATAGTTTAATATGTTTTAAGGAAACTTGTAATTATGGTTCCAATTTAAACTTCCAGCAGCAGAGCATGAATACGTATCTCAAGGTGGTACCCTGGACAGTAATAAATACCTTTTTTGTTCATGTTTGCCAATTTTACTCACATTCTTTTATTTTGGTTATTGACTACAGATAAAGTTGAGACTTTTTTCATGTTTATTTGCCACATGTGTTTTTCTTTTACGAATTGTCTACTCATGTTCTTTATTCGTGTTCCAAAGGGAGGTATTCTTTTTCTTGTTGCTGATAAGTAAGAGTTCACTCTTTACTAAGATCACAACCTTTTTCACATGTATTGCAATGCCATTTAATTCCTGGCAATTTGCTTTTAACTTTTGCTTATGGCATTTATCACATGTATAACTTTAATGAATTAAATCGCACAATTATAAATTTAAAAGTATAGATTATACTAAAAGTTAAAAAAAATCTCAAATTTGTTTTATTGAATACATTTAACTTGAAATTGCCTCCTCTCCCCAATTTGCCCTGACACATTTATTGGATAGTTCATAATTTCACATAGATGTAAATGTTGGCTAATTATGTACTAAATTCTTTTTTAAAATTTATTTTTCAATTACAGTTGCCATACAATCCTCTTTTCAGGTGTAGAAATAGTGATAAGACATTTATATAACTTACAAAGTGATGTACAAAATTCTTATATATGCTGAAATTATTTCTGGGTTTCTTATTTGGATTTGATAATAACTGTCACAAAACATTAGTCTTTGTGCTTACTTATTACTTTTCTAATTAAAAAAATGTTCAGTCTTCACTTATTGGCTTATTCTTCCAGACTGTTTTTGTTGGGCTCAGAGACCTATTGAAATTAAGCTCCTGAATTTATTGGGGGCAAAGACCTACTGAAGGAGGGAATTGATTAGGACGATAAATGTGACGTAGTGTTGAAACTGAATGGGTCTTGACTACCCTCATGGTCTCATGGTCCAGCTCTTGGCAGAACTGATGGCCCTTTCGCTATGGTTGCCCATTCACCCAGTATTTACTTCCTGTTAGGCTTACACAAATATCTCTTTTGTCTTATATTGGAGTGAAGAACTGATTGCAGCCGGAGAGGGAGCGAGAAAATGAGTCAGGGGTTTATACAGGAAGGAAATGGCAGTACCTTGGACTAGAGTGGTAGCCATAGAGAAAAATGCTGGCCAGATGTGAGATATATTTTGAAGATTTGAGATTTGAGACTTATCCTGGCAAGACTTGCTGATAGGAAATGAAGGGTGAGGAAAAAGGATGAATCAAGATTTTTATAAAAATCTGAAAGTAATGCCTATTTATTGTAGAAAATCTGACCATAAAATAAAAGCACACACACACAAAAATCTCTAATCCCATTATAAAGATTTTAGTGTATTTCTTCTCAAGCTTTGATGTATGGATTAAAATAAAATTAACTTCCTGACTCTTGGTCTGGATTGATTTAAACCAGATTTAGAGGGTGGATTTAGGATAACCTCCCATAAAATAAAGGCTATGTACTATTTACAAAACTCACTTTTGAAGGACAGCTTGACAAAACCAGTGTCATTTTTTGGGAGAGTTGAAACTAAGGTAGAACGTGTGACTGAGTGAGTGCTGGCTAAGAGAGATGCGTACTTGGGGTGCCAAAAAATGTCTACAAGAGGACACTTTGGTCAACGTTGCTCTAGCAGTAGTTTGCTGTCATCAGAAGTGTCTGGATGCTGAGGGTAGCCACTTTGAGCACCTCTTGTAACTACAGAAGTCAAACCTAACTGGTATTCATCTTTTGTTATTGGTATTATAATTTTAATACAGTTTTTCTTTAGTATTACAATTTTAGTATTACAATTTTAATACAGTTTCCCTTTCTTAAAATATGTCTACATTTTTTTGGCACCCTCTGTATTTACTAAGGTACCGTGGACAGAGAAAACAGGTGGCTTCCAATATGGGTCCTTGGTTAAAGATCTCAGTTGTACAGCCTCCTGTGTCCTGTGTTGCTTATTTTCATAACGTTTTCTCACCTGGGCTGGTGTGTAGAATGTCACAGGTGAATTTCTCTTTAATGCTGTTTGTCTAATGCTGGTGAGGGTAAATAATTTACTTGCATCGATCTCTTTCTACACATCCATTTCCACTTTTATTTCAATATTGAGATAATTGTGTGCATAGGTGTATATGTGCACCAAGCCTGAATTTTTCATCGACATTGTATCATAAACATTTCCCGATTATTGCTGGCATAGTCTCAGCATTTATTCTGTAACTGGTCAGCTGGCTGAACTTTTACTTCTAGTTGTTTTCCCATTGATCCTCTTGAGTTTTCTAGAAAATGGTCATGTAATCAGCCAATATTTTTGTCTATCCTCTCCAATGATTGTATCTTGTCTAACTTTATTAGCCAGTTTTTAAAAAAATGTTTAATAATATTGGCCAGAAGAGAGGCTTCTTTTATTTTTTTTCTGTCTTGCTTCTAGTTTTAGTGGGATGACTGTTAGGGTGTTCAAAGTATGATCTTGTCTGTTGATGTGCGATAGACATTCTTCATTATGTTTCAGAAGCTCACGTTTATCTAAAGTTTATTAAGAGTTTATCATTATTCACTCACAAGTTAATCTTGGATTTTATCTAAAGTCTCTTCAGATTAAGGTGATGGAGGTGATGATGCTTTTCCTGGTTCATATTTGTATTTTAGATTTATTTTGAGTTCCAATAATAATGCTTTTAGGAAAACAGTAATTTTTATTTTAAATATGCAGAAACTTGTTTATAAAATACTTATTGCCAGTCTCCTGCACTTTAGCTCCTGTGATGAGTGCCCAGCGTATAACAATGAACAAAGTAGAGGTGGTTCTTTCCCAAACGGATTTAATAATCCAGTGAGGGGAAAAGAGAAACACAAGTGTGATTTTTGAAATTTGCTGCTTTCTCGGACGTGTTTTCAAGTGGCCAACATTGTTTTCAGAAGAATAGAGCTCGAATTTAGAACAGGAAGACAGTGAGACGATAAGATGTAACACAGATGATCTTGCTTTTAAAGTAAGTGGTTTTAGGAATGAACTTGCCTTATGATGGAAAAGACCTATTTAAATTTAAATTAAATATTTTCAGAGCTATATTTAGGACTCCAGGAAAGGCAATGCAACCCAAATTTCATTGCTTCCCTGATGTTTGAGGAGCATTGATTGCAACCAAATTAGCATTTCTGTTTTGATGTTTTGGCTAGCTCTGCTTATGATCCTGTTGAAAGTAAACATGTCTCCAGAAAAAGAGGTTTTAATATATTTAATGCAAGCGATTCTCTATTAAGAGATGACTCTCATCCCTAGTGCCTGATATGATAGACACTGCCAGTTGCCTGCATATTATCTATACGCCCTTCTTTGATACTAATAAAACCGATTTTCTTTGTGGAGGAAAATAATGCCCACTTAAAATACATCCAAGACTTCCTTGAAGCTAGGGATGGCTAATCAACCTAATTTCAACTAGTGAAATATAAGCAGCAGGGTTTCTGGGATAGGTTTTGCAAAAGCAGTTAGATCTGAGTGGCATATTCTTTTTCTTTTTTTAAGAACAGGACTTTATTGGGGAACAACAAGTTGTCCTTTCAATCTTAGTTCAGCTTCAAGTTGTTGTCCTTTCAGTCTTAGTTGTGGAGGGCGCAGCTCAGCTCCAGGTCCAGTTGCTGTTGCTAGTTGCAGGGGGCGCAGCCCACCATCCCTTGCGGGAGTTGAACCGGCAACCTTTGTGGTTGAGAGGACACGCTCCAACCAACTGATCCATCCTGGAGGCAGCTCAGCTCAAGGTGCTGTGTTCAATCTTAGTTGCAGGGGGCGCTGCCCACCATCCCTTGCAGGACTTGAGGAATTGAACTGGCAACCTTGTGGTTGAGAGCCCACTGGCCCATGTGGGAATCGACCGGCAGCCTTCGGAGTTAGGAGCACGGAGCTCCAACCGCCTGAGCCACCGGGCCGGCCCGAGTGGCATATTCTTTATGGCTGTTGCCCCCATTCCTTTCCTAGAACATAGTCATGATGCCTGGAGATTCAGAAGCCACGTTATGACCAAGAGGATAAAACATACACTCTCAGAATGAAGAAGCAAACGGTAGAAGCCTTGATCTTTGCTGATATGCCCACGCAGCTGACGCAGCTCAGGATCGTCTACCTCTGAAGTTCTTGTTACCCGGAAAAAATAGGCCTATATGTTATCTGAGCTTTTTATTTGCGGCCAAACACTTTCATAATCAATAAACAGACATTCTGTAAAAATAAAAGAAAGAAAACCCTGCCACAGGGTGAAGATATCGCCACCAGGACAAATTTTTTCTGAACAAAACCGGCCATAGGAGAGCACATATTTTCAAGTACACATCTCTGAAAACTCTTTGTTAAGTTTTCAGGAGCATATTGGAAGAGGACATTGGGAGAAAATCCAGAATAAAAGGAACCCTAGGGATGGATGCCATTATTCTAAAACAAAAAGTTACCTCTAGCATGGCGAGCTTAGCTGCTTTTCGGTGACTGGCCCAAATGAAGGGGCAGTGTTGACATAATACCTTGTGTACTGAACACCTCATGACAAACTTCTGCTGATCACACAAGCAGTTTATCTGTAAGTCCTAATCGCCACTTCAAAGGCTCATCCCATTTAAAAGGATTTTTTTCCCTCCAATTTAAAAGATATAAGATATCAGTGAACTGTAGACACCTCCTGCTGCTTCTGGTTTTCATCTCAGAACAAACAAACAAACAAACAAACAAAGAAACCCACCCACCCCAGGGAACTGTGTCAGGTATTGTAGATTTAAAAACTCATTTTTGCAAGGAAAATCTTTCTTTTAAAAGTTGCCTGTTAATAATTATAGTTTATAATTGATTCTTTAAGGAACACAAATGACTTTTAAATGTTCTCTTTAAATGTATCTCAATGGATGGTACACTCAATGGATGGATTATGTAGGATATCACAGGTAGAACCCTAGGCTTATAAATAAGGCGGAGATGAAACCATCTATATGAGGCAAAATTCAAGTCTATATTAGATAAACAAAACAAAATGAAACACCATGAATGATTACCGAGCCAACTTCATAGAATTCTGAACAATTATCTTTGGTTGTCAGGGTCATGAAAACCACGTTTCTTAAATTCTTTCCCATGAAGAAGAAAGACCTACGTTTGCACGGTTCCTGGCTACATAGCTCCTCCATAGGAATCAACAACGTGCTTCTGGTGTAGACTGTACACTGGCAAAACATTTCTTAGTGTAACATCTGTTTCAGCCAAATAAAGAAGTTTCTTGTAAAAAATATAAAATGTAACCATGGCTATGAGCATATCCTTATCAATTCTTTATCTTTCTACAGGCACAGAAAGGATAATTTTTAAGAGAAGGATAAGAGATATCCAGATGTTCTCTCCCCAGAATAGTATCTTACAAAAATGTGTTTACATTCCAGGTTGTTTAGATTATTAGCAAATCACAGAGGAACTGAAGGTCTCTCGACTCATTACAAGGGTGAGACCTTCACGATGACACTGGGAATATCTCAAGGCTATTGGAAAAGAAACATGCAAGGAAAATAAATGTTTGCCAAGTAAGAAAGGGAAGTCCTATTAATGGGGCACCTGTCCTACGGTAGGAACTTTGCAAAGTGCTTTCTGACATTGATCTGCACAACGGCACTGTGAGGGAGGTACTAGTGTCTCTCTCTTCGTGATGGAGACATGGAGGCTCAAGGTCGCGACTAGTGTGCAGCTGAGCCCATGTCCGTGAGCAGGTGGATGGATTGCGGAATCTGCATTCTTCCATGGAGCCATGTTGGTTCAATCTCATTGTAGACGTCACAGCCTAGTTGGGGAAATGCCGGATGAGCATATGAAGTGTTAGGGATACGTTACCAACGACAACGTTGTGTGAAGGCAGTGTGTGATGAATTGGCAAGTGAGCGTTAGGAATTTGTGCGTTTGTGGTGAACCAGAGCACCCTGCAAAGGTCTGGCCTTTCTGTAGGACTTAGGTCCACGTCAATCCTTGGCAGCTGGAAGGTGAGAATCTTGTAGGTAATACCTTGCAAGGTGTGTGCTCATTGCATTGTTATTAGATCTGTTTGACTGTAAAACCAATACGGCAGGTATGTGCTTGGGGCAGGCCAGATGTGTTAGGACTTAATTTTTGCCATCGGTCGTTCACCAATGGCAAAGGGGAGTTGGAGAATAAAGACCCCAGTTCGCTCACCTCTTTGTGGGCCCGTTTTGAGGTTTCCAGCTGCACCGAGCTCCAGTTGTCTGCAGCAGTAACCTGCTTGTCAATGCATGCTCTATTGCCTTCCCTTCCTTCTCTGTCACTTCCCCACATTGTTTTCCAGTGCTTACTAACATCACTTTCCAAATAAATCCTGTTCTAAATCTTTGTCTTGGGTTTGCTTGTGAGGGAACCTAACCTGCTCTTGATTCCAAAGCATTTGAAATAAGCATTCATTTGCTAAAGATTCCTATAACAAAATGCTAACCTTATCTTGAAGTGAATAAAATAGTTCTGCAGAATTATTAGTACGTATGTGCCTCGATACAATGGGCATGCAAGGATTATTCTTAGGCAGATTTTTGGTTCCTGAATGATCCTGAATTAGAAGTTAAAAATTGCAGTGATTAATACAATTTTAGACAGCATGCTTGTGAGAATGGATATTTCTTGCATTAGCATTATTGAAGTTGAAATACAGAAAAAAGATTAAATAAACAAACCTGGGATTACATCTTTCCTCTATTAAACCAAATATCAGCAATTTCATTCCAGCAAAATAACATCATCTGTCACATTAAATTAATGTTGGGAATTTAAATTTTATTGGTTTTGTAGTTGTGTTTGAATATAATTTGAAAATTTATTCTGGATTTATAGTTATAGCAAACCTGTCAGTATAAGGATTTTATAACTAGTTTTATGTTTATACATATTGAAATTAAATTATAATGAATTTTTAAAATTACATTGAGGGTCCATGAGAATAAATAAATATAAATATATATATATATGTATACACACACACACACACACACACACACACACATATATATTTTTTCCTTTATAAAAGAAAGTACTCAAGCCCAAGGTAAATCCTCTTGAGGTGATTGGAAGGCTTTGGAAGGTTTTGATCAACAAGGTGACCTTGTGAAAATGGTATTTCAAGACAAATTAATGGAAGACAAATTTAAGTAGAGAGCAGCAGTACTTGGAATATAGTAGAGATACAAAAGTATTTTCTGAGTAAATAAGTTAAAGTAAACCAAGTTATAATTTCGCTGCAGCAAACTATTTTATATATATATAAATATATATATATATATACACACACACGCACATACACATATACATACATACGTGTATGTATAAGTATCTCGTCTAACCTAGGTTACTGGAGTCAGAAAACGCAGAGTTAAAGAGCTTTGGTGACTCTTTGTATGTGGGACGTGCATTAGTTCCAGTTGTGCCAAACCTGAACCCTGAGTCAAGAGTTTATATTCAAGTGCTGTGTGTATTAGGCAGGTACTCCCAGGAGAAACCAGGAAAGGAGCAATTTCAGGCAAAGCCCCAGAGAGCAGCTGAAGACTTACCCCAGAGGGGAACCCTGGGATGTAAGTCGTCCTTGCCAGTTGACCCCGGTTTGAGCCCGGGGAGCTGAGCCTGCATACTCCTCCCCAGCCAGTCACAGGCTAAAGGCTGCCCCATGGGATGGCAATTTCCAGTTTTACGTAGCCAAGAGAGCAGTCTTCTAAGAGAGCAGCAGGTGATAGCCGAGAAGCTGACGCACCCAAAAGCCAGGGGATAAGTGCCCAGAAATGACGAAAGGGCCCAGGGCCTCTGTGTGGAGGGATGGCAGTGTCCAGCACCTACCATAAGGAAGGTACCAAGGTGACATGAGTGCGCTGAGCTGTGATGTAACAAATGGACATCTCATGAATAATCTGAGAGGGCTTCTGGGTAGGAGATGGGACTTCTAGGAAGAGTGAAACACTGTGAATCCAAGTCCTCAACCAGCATTCTGTTCCAAGCAGCCTTCATGTCGCAGCTGGATCACAGCCCCACTAATTTGCTTTCTTTTGCCCAAATAGACCACCTGTGTGTTTACACCTCTGTGCCACTTTATTCCCTCCCTGAGAGATGGCTTTTTCACCCCTTTCCATCCTTTTCGTCCTTCAGCAGTCATGTCACATATTATCTGTTGTGCGAAGCCTGTGCCAGTCAGTCAAGACCTCCTTCCTCTTCCCACAGTCCTTGGACCTCAGCAGACCTGAGATCCCATGCTGCGTGTCTATTCATGTTTGTCTCTTCTGGAAAGGGAGACTACATCTTATTCTTCTTGTATCCACTATGCCCATGAGTGATCAGGGCTCTGCTTTCACCTGTGAGCTTCCAACTTCATTAGCTGCAACCCATGGTATGAAATACATTTTACGCCATGATTCACTATATTTGCACATGCGAGTGTGCGTGCACACACACATGAAACGAAAGTTTCACAGAATAAAATCTATGAGAGTGCGCCATGCACTCTCGTATTTTTCTGTCCTGCTTATTCTGTTTGTCATTAAACGTGTTCTGGCCGAAGCCCACCAAATCTATTTACCTACATAATTCTCAGTTTGCAAAACTCTAAGCATAAACTCAAGAACTATTTATTCATCTGAATTGCAAAACATTGGCTAGCTTCGAAGCAAACCTCAAACACCATGTAATTTTGTCTGTAAAGAGTATGCATTTCTAAAACATAAAAATTATTTTTTCACACCTAGGAAATACAATTTTCACACCTAATCTAAGATAATTTCTTGATTTTATCAAGAATCCTTCCAGTTTAATTCCCTCAGTTGTCTCAAATGTTTTTTTTAATCTGATTAATATTTCTCTTAAATTTCTTTCAATCTATTAGTTAGATTGTCTTTCACCTTCATCACAACATTTTAAGTCTTTTATAATGTGAGTTGTCTGTATTTGAATATATTAAAATCTGCTAGACAAAATAAAGTAAGTGGAATGGATGAAACTCATAAGACATGTTAATTGTAGACAGTAAGTAACCTAGTGGTTTATGAGGTATAGGTGATACTCACAGGTTGCGTTAAGAATAAATAATCAGTAAGGAGGAATTTTATGGGACATAGGTAAAATTCAGGAGATGTGCTAAATATAGGCAGTAAATTGGTAATCTCTAAGAATGATGAAAATAGAATAAATGGAGTGTTTGATGGAACAGACATGAGTCTTATAAACAGAAAGAGATGCAAAGATCACGTCAGAATGAATGATCATGACACCTCTGGGCTGACAGCCATGCCATTCTTTTTTTTTCCCCCTTTCTCCCCCCTTTTTTTAATTAAAATTTATTGGGGTGACAGTGGTCAACAAAAGTACATAGGTTTCAAGTGTACAATTCTGTAATACATCATCTATATATCACATTGTGTGTTCACCAACCAGAATCAGTTCTCCTTCCATCACCATGTATTTGATTCCCTTTGCCCTCATCTCCCTCCCCGCCCCTCTTACTCTCGGGTAACCACTAAACTGTTGTCTGTGTCTGTGAGGTTTTGTTTCTTTATTTGCTTGTCCTGTTCCTGTGTTGCCTTCAGTTTTATATCCCACATATGAGCTAAGTCATATGGGTCTCGACTTTTTCTGTCTGACTTATTTCACTTACATAATAACCTCAAGATCCATCCATGTTGTCGCAAATGGCACTATTTCATCTTAGGGCAGAATAATATTCCATTGTGTATATACACCACATCTTCTTTATCCAATTATTCATTGAAGCACGTTTTGGTTTTCATGTCTTGGCCACTGTAAATAAAGCTGCAATGAACATCGGAGTACGTATATCTTTACAGATAAGTGTTTTCAGATTTTTTTGGGTAGATACCCCGGAGAGGGATTGCTGGGTCCTATCGTAATTCTATTCTTAATTTTTTGAGGAACCTCCGTACTGTTTTCCATAGCGGCTGTACCAATTTACATTCTCACCAATAGTGTATGAGGGTCCCTTTTTCTCCACAGCCTCTCCAACACTTATTATTTGTCTTGTTGATGATAGCCATTCTGACTGGGGTGAGGTGATGTCTCATTGTGATTTTGATTTGCATTTTTCTAATACGTAGTGAAGTTGAATATTCTTTCATATATCTGTTGGCTATTTGTATGCCTTGTTGGGAGAAATTTCTGTTCATGTCCTCTGCCCATTTTTTAATTGGATTGTTTGTCTTTTTCTTGTGGAGTTGTATTAGTTCCTCATATATTTTAGATATGAGCCCCTTATTCAACCATGCCATTCTTAAATTGAAGACACCCAGAATAGTCTGTTCTGTTCCTGCCTGTGCTCTCCCCAAGGAATGCATGTAAAACCCATAGCTGCTCAGTAGGCTAATTGGCTAGTGATAGCGGTGGACAGGCGTATTTGCCAAGTGTGTGTCATTGATCTTCCGTCTATGGTCCCCTTGCTCAAACCTCAACTTTGGTTCTTGTAACCCCACTGTAGGGTTGGAGGAGGCTCAAGTGGTATGGTTCTTTCACTTGCTTTCACTCTACCCTACCCCATCTCTTTCCCCTTGCTTCTTTTTTTAACTGAAAAAATGTCATAAAGACTTTAGTTTTTCAGAGAAGTTTTAGGTTCATAACAAAATTGAAAGGAAGCTACAGAGCTTTCTCATATGCCTCCTGTCTCCCCTACCCCCACGTGCACAGCCTCCCCCAGTATCAACACCCCCACCAGAGGGGTACATTTGTTACAGTTGATGAACCTACATTGACACATCATTGTCACCCAAAGTTCGTAGCTGCCATTAGGGTTCCTGCTGGGTGTTGTACATTCCGTGTGTTTTGACAAATGTATAATGACATGTATCCATCATTAAAGAATCATACAGAATAGTTTCATTGCCCTAAAAATCCTTTGTACTTTGTCTATTCATTCAGCCCCTCCTGCCACCCCTTTGCTTCTTGTTATGTGTTTAACTGATTTATTAAACTGTGACTCCAGCATCTTGGGTCTGTGAAACCTTCTGCTCTGTGACCTCTGGGATCTGGCAATGTGCTTGGAGTTCACCATTAAGGTGATTTCCTGCACATCTTTGATGCAACCTAATTTTAAGACATTGCTTGTAACTCCTTTTGAAGTCCCTTGATGCTGGACCCTGTCAGTTGCTGATCTAATTTCCTTGCCACCCCTACCTCTACTGCCCTTTTTATAGAATCCTAGTTTTGTTCAGATATCCATGCCTTCCCACTCAGTCAGTTGCCTCAAGGGGAGCCAATCCCATCCCAGTTCTTCAGTGAGCCTGTTTGGCATAAAATCTTCTCATTCAAATACTCTTGCCAGTGATTGGCTCAGGAATGATCACATGATATAATTCTGGCCAATGAGTTGTGAATGGAAACCTACTGGGGTGGTGGTCAGGGGGAGTTTCTGGGAAAGTGTTCTCCAGTCCTATGGGAAGAGACACTTCACAGAAAAGGAAGTCTCTTATTCTTCTATATATTGAGCCAAGAAATGACAGGAGCCATCTTGTCAGTAGCCCCATGGCGGGATGCAGAGAAGTGAAAGATGGACAAATGCTACCTCACTCATACAGACATCACTAAACTCCTGAATCAACCCATCAAAGCCCACATTACCTTGTCTCTTCCTGTTGTTAAGGTTTCTTCATTCTTGAAACCAGCTTGAATGCAAGTTTTCTTTTTCTTTTTCTTTTTTTTTTTGCAAGTGAAAGCTTCGTTAACTGGAATACCTCCCAAAAGCTATGGTTTAAATTACTTAAACTGGCCATTTCTTAATACATGTTTGTAGACTATCAACACTAGAATCAGTTTAGGATTTCTTAAAATACACATTGGAGAGCCCCACTGCAAACATACTTAACTGGGATTGTAGTGAGGCACCTGCGTTCTAATACATGCTAAAGCATCAGAAATAATAGCGTAGAACTCTGTGAGGTTAACAAACAGTATCCACAACTTGATAAGGATGACTCCTTGTCTTTTACTGTGAATGTTGAACAGACAGACTGAAGAATTATTTAATATGTAGGAGAATACACCTGTGTTCAATTTTCTATTTGCTATTTGGTTAGAACCAGATAATTTAAGATATTTTTAATAATAACTTGTAGATTTCCGACTAGGAGAAAAATAACCTCAACCTCTTACTTTTTAGTGACTATAGGACATTTCTCAGTTTTGAATTTCTCAGCAAATTAATGTCAGTATCCTTTTGACCAATTTATAATATAAATCTGCATCCCCTGATCTGTCCTTTGAACCACTCTTGCCGTCACATTGGTCTCTTCATTAATTAACGAGTTGAGTAAGAATTTTTACTCATGTCAATTGATTAATTAATTTAATTAATTTCTTTATTTGTATGTCAGGCATACTTTCAACTTTATGAAGGTTAGATTTCGATGGGATGCTTAGCCATTTTGTTCATTTTTCCCTTCCCAAGGAGGCATCACACGACTCCTTTCTCATTACAAATAACAGTTGCTGATCTTGATATCTGCAGGAAAATGATGGTAAGAAGAGGGCTCAGTTTTTCCATTTGTGCAAGTGTTTCCAAAAGAAACACTATTGAAGCTATTGTTCCTACTTCTGACCACCCTCCTTGGCAATTGTAAGTGATGTCTCAAATGCATTTATGTGCTGAGCTAGTTAAGTTTTACTGACCAAATGGTGGTTCTTTTCTCTGGAATACATTGAAAGCATCCAGGGCAGCTGTGACCCAATGTTTTCATTAGCTGCTGTTTAAAACTCCGTTTCCAGCAGTTTGCATAGTCATTTGGAACACATTTCTTTGGAGGCAGTGTCACACAGGGGAGAGTGGTCAGCCACGCAGACCTTGGTTCGAATAACAACTCTGCTGCATAATCATCACATGACCTTGGGCAGGTTCACTGAAGTCAGTTTTCTTTCACATGAAAAGGGGGTAACAGCAGCTCCCTCACAGCACAGTTCTGTAGATGAAAGGGGAGAAGTTGATTGGAGTAGCTCAGAGCTCATTTCTGAGGCCACGTGCTCAGGTTGGACTTAGGTGCTGCCATACACAGGCTTGTGGTTTGAAAGAGGTATCTAATGTCTTGGACCATCAATTTTATGCCCAATCTTGCAGGATTATAGTGAAGTGCCATTTTCCCCATCACTAGCTGTTCGAGTCCCACCGTCACATATTTTGCCAGATCTCCCTACCATCTTGCATGCCAACCACAAATTTTGCTGTAGTTTTAGGTACCACTTATACTATCTTAAAGTTTTTATTGAATTAATTTCATGGAACAAATGTTTACCAGCCATCTACTTGTCTAGGCACTGCTGAGATTTTGGAGACACAGTAGTGAATAATTAAGACCAAACTCTATGACCTCATGGAGCTCATGTCTTCAATAAATTTGTTTTGAATAGACACTCGGTATCACCTGCGTCAGTTGAAAACCACTGTAACTTGAAAGAGAAGACAGTTTTAAAAATGAACATAGAAAAGCAAAACAAGGTTGATCTCACAGGTTCTAGTTTGGCGTGTCTGCCCTTCTCTTTGTCCACAGAAGAGATTTTCAATGGTTAGTGTGGTGCTTGAGGCAGACTAGCACCTTACTGAGACTTTCTCCTTCTTGTAATTGGGGGGATCAGTGAACCGCCAGAGAAGGGGTGACTTGTCTCAGTATGGGATTCAGTGTTGTGTAATTCTATTACCCAAGTTGACTTCCGTTATCGCTAGGCATACAAGGACCACCTTTGGAGTCACCACACAGACGCAACCTAACATACTTGGCACCATTCCTGGCCCAGAGGGTAACTGTTGGCCGTAGCAACGTTCACCTTAAAATAGAACACGTCCCTCTATGCACCTGCTCGCGTAGGAACGGTCTGGGAAGCCTGGGCAGAGTTATTAATTACTCATAGATTTCACAAAGGTTTTCATGAGGCTGCCACTTCTCCGTTCCATCTTAGAATATGCCTTCTAAGCTCTGAGAGCTCCTGGCGTCTCATCTTTGTATCACTTGGCTCCTAGTACTAAAAGCCACATCCTGTTATGTTTGGTTGCTAGGTGGAGAAATGTTATCATGGGCTTCAGCAATAATTTATCCACAGAGCTCAAGGAGTTGTCATGTTCTCCTGACAGTGAGCTGTAGCACTTTATCAGCTCGCCTGTAAATCAGGCGTGTGTGGGTGCGGATGCCAGCACTGTTTGATCTCTCTCAGACACTGTAATAATCTGCTTTTGTCTGATTGATTCCTTCACATCACCACGCACATTGCAACAGAGAGTGGAGTGCCCTCTGTTTATCTCGGCTGGTCATCTGCAGGAGGCCAGCAGGGCAGAAAATGCTCTTCGTGCCGAGATGTAAGAGTTTTTGGAATTAGGGCCTTTCCATCATATCCCTGAGCTGGTTTCGTTCAATAAATCAATGATAGCAGAATTGAATGCACCATAAATACCTCAAACCATATCTCTTACAAGAATGTAAGAGTAATTCATAGAAACAGGAAAGGTAACTTTGTGGGAAAGAATTACGACCCCTACAAGCCACAGACATTCAGGGCTTTTTACTGCCTGTGTTCACATCTCACCCTTTGAACTTTGGGGGAGGGAGACTACACTGCTGGCTGGTGTTGGCTTCTGGAAAGTGCAGGGGGTAAAACTGAGTAGAAAGGGTCCTGTCAAGACCGATCACTGCTTTTCAATCTAAAAACCAGTTTTTCTGAATTTCTGTCAGCTCCTGTTACGACGTATGGTCCCTCCTTAACAAAGGCTGCATTGCATCTCTAGAACTGGACTCTGCCCTTTGATGGTTTACGCATCACTCTTCTGTCACCCCCACGCCAGGCCTGCTCTTGTGCAAGCTTGGCCAACCTTTTTGATGCTTAAAATGTCTCCCTGTCTGGCAAGCCTGGTCCCTATTTCCTGGGCTCCTAATTGCTGACAAGTAGTTTGGGGTGCATTTTGGCATCCCCAGTCCGTAAGAGTCAAGCTGAAATCCGTGAGCTGATGACTGCCTTGGGTACGGCAGCAGCCTGCTGTGCTGTGACCCAGGAGCAGTTGCAGACGTCCTCGCCTGCCCGAGTTGAAAGCAGAGGTCAAGCTGGATTGCAGATGTGATTGACTAAGTCCCATCGGAGAGGAGGATTTTGTTGTGGCAAACCCCTCTTGGATGGTGGCAAGGTGAAATTACACAAAGAAGTCTCTCAGCTCAGAAGTAAACATAGCTCTGGGGACAAAAAAGATAGCTTGAGTCGTTTAGTGGCAAGGCATAGTTTTCATTTTTATAGTGGTAGTCAATAATATTAATGATTGTTTATTCCACTCCTATTGTATGGTCAGACATATTTTGACATTCAAAATACATATTAGAAGTAATAAAACTTAAGTGTTTAGAGTAAGAGTAGGCAACCATAGCCAGTGGGCCAAACCCAGTCAGCCACCTGTTTTTGTCAATAAAGTTTTATTGGGACACAGCCACATCCATTTATTTACATATGATGTATGACTGCTTTCTATTTCAACAGCAAAGGTGAGCTGTTATGAGAGGGACTGTATGGCCTGCAAAGCTGAGAATATTGGTCACTGATGGCCTTTTACAGAAAACATTTGCCAATCCCTGAGTTAGAGGGTTGGCTCTCATGCCTGTTCAAATCCTGGTGTTACCATTTACCAGTTGTGTGATCTTGGGCAAGTTATACCACCTCTCTGACCCTTAGCTTTGTCATGTATAAAATAGAGATTAAAATAATATTTATCTTATTCAGTTGGTGGTGATCTGATGAGCATGTCAGCTCTAATACCTGAGTAACAGTAAGCTTTCTGAATGGCTGGTTACCTGCTTTTTTGCACCCACGCTGGGCAGGTGCACCTGACCTTCACCTGGCATTTCACTGCTGATGTTCTGCACGGGCCATCCCGTGCATTTGTCTGTATGAATTTATGGAAGTGGACACTCAGAACTTTTGAAAAAGACCAGGGCAGAGTTACAGCCTTCTCAAACAGTGATGCCTTTCCAGGGACTTCAAATATGTTCCCAGAGTCAGAGGCTTTATTCCAAGGTTTGCATACAGTTGAGTTGTTCTGGCTGCTCAAACGGGGACGATGGTGGCCTCGGTGGTGTGACAGGGTGATCTACAACACGTTTGAGAGTGCATGCTTGCCCTTTACAATTTTAGGAGCACGTAGGCGTAGTTTACACAAATTGAAGGTTGAATCACCTTGTGAAAACCTGTGGGAAACCCTTAGCTCCTGAAGGCCTGTTCTGTACTTTCCCGTACCGGTCAGCAAACTGTTCCTGTAAAAGGCCAGAGAGGAAATGTTTCAGCTTTGCATCTGTTTGACTCGATAGCACAAAAACAGCCATAGAACAACATGTATATAAATGGGCACGATGGTGTTCCAATAAAACTTTATTTACAAAAGCAGGTGGTTTTTGCAAACTTTGCTATACCATATCCGTCTTAATAAAGCTCATATTTCGTTCTTGTTCTCAGTTTATTAATCCTAGCAAGGATTTTCACTGATGTAGGTAGTATATTGATAGCTTCATCTTCTACCTTTGCCGATGAGGAAGTTGAAGGACAAGGAAATGAATTTGCTCAAGGTCACACTGCTAATAAGTGGCAGAAACAAGATATGAACCCAGCTTGTTTGGCTCTAGAGCCTGGACGTTCATCCACTATTCTATCCTGCCTCCTGTAGTCTTAGTATAAGCAGTGCTGTTCTTTATAAGAAAACCATTCCAGCCTTTTAGTTTCTTTCACGTACCCATATGGACTCCTTTGTAGAAAACAGTATTTTCGATTTCTTAAAGTGTCCCTTGTTGGGTCAGTAAGCAAAAAAGAGGACACTCGGTCATCATGGATGCTAGCAGTGAGAGGTTGCTTTTTGGACATGCAACCAGTGCATGGCCCTAGGCTCCTGCACTCAGAAGGGCCCCCATGCTTGAGGTGGACTGCTCCGTGGTCTCCTCCTTGACCTCCTTATTGTTGTCTTTATATTTCTGTTTTGTAAGTCCAATGGGATGTCACCTGTGCCAGGTCCTTGGAGCCTCTGCTCCCAATAGATCCACTGCCCGTCTGCCTCCCCGGGTGGGTTCTTGGCAGCCCACTTCCCGGCACTGCTCAGGGATGGCTGCTGCCCTCTGCCCTGCTGGGGTCCTCCCTCCCCTCCCCTCCCCCCAGCACTCACAGCACCAGCGTCCCATGCTCAAGGGAGCATGGCATAAAAAAAGCAAATCGAAAAGCATTATGACGAACAGAAAGAGAGACTATGGAAGAACATCCAGGGGCCCCGCATTTTCCTTTTGCCCGGGGCCTCACAGAGCACGTGGCGGGCCCTGGCTGACTCTCTCAGTGGCAGCATCACTGGCAGGACTCTCAGGCCCCACCCCAGACCTGACGAGTCAGAATCTACATTTTTCCAAGACCTCCTGGAGATTCCTGCGCGTGTTCAAGTCTGAGACACTCAGCTCCAGTGATGGCTTCCAAATGGGCCTGATTATCTGAAGGGTTCCAAAGGCCTCCCAGGGGTTCTGAGGCTCAGGCAGGTCTGGGATCCACTGGCCTATCTGCACGTTTCCCAGCCTTACCTGATGATGAGACTCACCCAGGGCAAGTTTTGCAAAGCAGATGCGCTTAGGCTCCATCCTCCATTTTCTGAGACTCTGAAGGGGGGCCCTGGGAATACAGATGTTTAACGTACACTCCAGATGACTCTTCTTAGTCATCAGTTTGGAAAACACGTGATAAATGACCCCAGGGCCTAGAAGCATCCTGAACACCTAACTCATATCCATATCTGTCACTTACCTGTAGGCCCTGGCTTCACCTCACTTGCAATTTATAAGCATTTTGACTAGCGCTGCTGCATTTCAAGCCTCTGGGTGTGTGTTGGTAGCAGTAAGAAGTCACTTCAGTGGATGACATGAAAATGGAAATGCCTGTGAGAGGGAGTTTTGGCACCCAGGCCTCATATCGTAAAGATATCAAGATAAAGCAAGACCACCAGGCCCCTGAGGGTGACTTTTTTTTGGGTAACCTCTGCTGACATTAGGAGGATTGAGGGGAAGAGAAACAATGGTACTTCTACACAACAGTTTTGTGCTCACTGGGTGTTCTCAAAGCTCACCATTGTGTGGTGATGGCAGCCAGGCAGGGCAACAGAGCATTAGATGACATCAGGGATGCACCAAGGATGGCAGGGCCTCATCCGGTGCAAAAGCATTTGTATCTGGATCTGGGATACAGGCATGGCTGCTTCTGTACCCCAAGATGGACATAAAGAAGTGGAAAGAAGCTGAGTCCCGCAAGGAAGTTGGTCATTTTTGTAGTAGATGCGGTGGGCAGTCACCACCCAAAGTCAGACTAAAGTACTTAGAAGTTTTCTGTCCCATGTATGGACTCTGGAAGAGCCATGGCCGAAAAACAGAAACATGACAGCAGGGGTTGCAGTCTCCAAAGCCTCCAGGGGCCAACGGCAGGACAGCTGGTAACCTGTCCTCAGCTCAAGCCCGTGGTCACCATGAGGGGATGTGGGCTCAGCCGTCCCTGGGATTCTGACTTTTTGAGAGTAGCCTGAAACCTGGATTTTCATGTTAAATTTCCTTGTTTTAAAATAATGGCAATGAATCTTAAATTTAAGGAAAATTTTAAACATTGTTCAAGCCAAACAAAACTTATTTATGGGACAGAGCTGGCTTACAGGAACAGCTTTCACTCTTTCAAGTTGTGTAACGAGGACTGTTACTATCTGTCACAATGTCACAATGGGGTCCAGCTTTGGTGCTATTGTCAGGGAAGGAAAACTGTGGCACATGGATGGTGTGTGTGAATGTCTAAGTCCTTTATTCTTAAGATACTGGATACTATTCTCTCTCTCTCTCTCTCTCTCTCTCTCTCTCTCTCTCTTTCTCTCTCTCTCTCTCTCTCTCTCTCCCCTCTCCCTCTCTCCCTCTCTCTCCCACACACACACACGCTCATGTGTATATGTTTATGTGTACATTTATGCATGTGTGCATGTATACGTATATATGCAAATATGTTACATAGTTATTATACACCATTATGGCCAGACCATTCACAGCTTTCATCTATTTTGATTGGTCAATGACCATGCAGTGCCAGTTGTTAAAATCTGTGTGTACACACATATAGAATAATTGTTTTGTTATGTCAATGTATACCTATATATGAAAAAATATAAATTATATATGTGTAAATAATTTTATATTATAGAACATTATATTATATCATATTATACATATATTGACATATATCGAGTCCTTTGAAGTGTCAGACACTGGCCAAAAGGCCTAGAGCTTGGTCTATTCTGGACCATCCACTTCTAATTTTTCTGTTAAGCAATAACTGTCTATGCTTTTCAAGGTGTGGTCCTTGGACCAGCTTCACTGATATTCCCTCTGAGCTTGTTAGGAATGCAGAATCTCAGGCCTTACCCCAGACGTATTGAATCAGAACCACCAACAATCACCCCAGGTGATCATGGCCACATTAAAATTTGAGAACCACTTGTTTAAATAGGCCAAACTTTGATTTTTCATCTTGGGCCTTTTCCCTAAAATGTTTTTCCTAATATTATTTGCATTGTGCCAAATGCTGAGGGTTCACTTCTGCTCAAAATCGGTTTGTTTCCTTGATCCTTTACCAGTAAGTCCCTTGAATTTTACCTGCAAACATGATGGCTCAGCTAAAGACTACATTTCCCAGCATCCTTTGAACTGGGTGCTGGCCAATAGAATGTGAGCAGCCGTGATAATCCGATCTTTAAAGGGTGGGGGCATTTCTTTTAGTCTTCTTCTCCTTCCCACTGATGGGAATGCAGATGGGAATGGTGGGAACTGGATCAGCTATCTTAGCTCATGACAAGTTGTGTTTTGAGGAAGAAAATCAACAAGATAGATGAGCCTGTGTTCCTGCTACCAAAGAACTACTGTATCCAGCCTGGATACTGGCACTTGGGCTGTTTCATGGGAAAGTATCTCTTTTCTTTAAGCCATTATTATTTTTGCCTTTGTTACATCAACCAGACCACTTCCCTCATTTATACAGTGGCTAAATGCCATGCCTGGAAAAGTTAGGTATTTAGTGTTTTGTTTTTAGCTTTCTGATCTTTAACGGCATCTTGACAGACTCAAATTGTTTGACGTATGTAATATGCTCAGCACAATGGCATGTAGTAAATTCACAATAAATGGAGTAATTATTATTTTTTTTACCTTTTAATAAGAATAGAACCATTGTAGGCCTAGGGTGACTTCTGTCACATTTAAAGAGCTTTGTAAATTGTAAACTTCCTAACAGCACAGATGTTTTAAGTTTGTGTCCTTAGCACACAGCCTAGTGATGGGAAAATACAGATGTGCAATAAATATTTGATGAATCAATGACTGAAAAAAAAACATTCATTCAACATTGCTGTGTGTTCTCAAGTAAGTTAATTAACATCACTGGGCCTTTATCATCTCTTAAAACCCTAAACTAGGTGACTTAGATTATTTCCAGCTCTAATATTTGCTGATTCTATGAGTTTTTCAGCAATCTTGGAGTTTTTTTCCTTTTTGCAAAGCTGTTGGACACAGAATACCTGGGTAGGCAGGTACATAGAAGTTTGAGTGAACTATACCTGGGCTCAGGCCACCTGGATTTCCATACCTGCTTGTTACCTGTGTGACTTTGAGCAAACTGCTTAACCTCTTGGGGTCCCGGGTTCCTCACTTGTGCAATGGGAACAGTATGGAGAATGGATATCTGTTGCTTTTACCTGTGCCTATTCCCTGGCCCTTTCAGCTGGTGACAAAGCCCATTTTCTCTTGGAACTGCTCTTCCCTCCTCTCCCTGTGATTTGGTTGGGAGTGACTCCGTTCTTGCTCCAGGGGACCTGGGGCCTGGTGGATCAGACCATCAGCTCCTCCTAGTTACTCAGATGTGTTCCTATCATATGCAGCCAGACCTGACCAACCAAGTGTCCCACTTCCCCTGTCTCGGTGACTGGTTCAGGACAGGCAGTGTTGTCAAGACAGTTGAGTTTCTGCATCCATCCCTGCCTGAAGCCAATTGTATGCAGGAACTTTCAGTTTTGTGAGCCAATAATTTTTGCCTCTTAAAAGTCATTCTTGAAACATTTCCTTAAGGTGTTTTTTGTTTGTTTGTTTTTTTGTTTTTTGTGATCTAGTTTAAATTGAAGTTCAATTCCCTTAAATCTGAAAACAAAAAATACTGATACAGTAATAGTTCTTACACTTTGGGATTGGGATTTTTGAGAAAATAAAATGAGATAATCCAAGCGAAATCCTTAGCACAGTGCTGAGATACTAAGTGCCTGATGAATGCTAGATACTCTAGTTTTTATTGGCGAGAGAAAATGTAGACTCATGTTACTTTTTCAGGCACTGAATTGTACCTTAAAAGGCTTTATGATGACTACAGGAAGACATGATTTGTAGAACTCCACTGTCAGTTCATACACCTGTCACATTAGCCGGTGCCTGTTTGACAGGAATTGTACCATGGGGGACGTACACAGAGACAAGATACAACCCCATTCCTGAGGCTGTTATGAGGGAGGCCAGAGCAAGTGGTGGCTGACAGCATGGATTCTGGAGCCATGGAAACTTACCTCCAAATCCTCTCTCCCTCGCTCATTATTAGCCTGTGGCGTTAGTCAAAAGATTCCCTCTGTGCCTCCATTTCGTCTTCTGTAAACTGGAGATAAAGTCGGTATGTGTATCAAGTGAAAGGGGTGAGTGGATGTGATAGCAGGCCGGTATCTGGTATTTAGTAAGTATTCAATTAATGGAAGCTATCATTTCCTATCGTATCATGTATCCTGTTACATGACATCACATTGTAAATTCCTAGGCTGCAAACTCTGTTGTGACAACAATCTTATTTACCTGCCCTATTTGTTTTATCTCTGACCCCAGCCCAGTAGTTGACATGGGGTAAAGCATGACTAACGTTTGTGGTGTGAATCGGTTTTTCTTTATCAAATCCTTTTCAACTCAGTTACTACAAATCACCTCCTGAATGGATGCCCTGCATCCAGCCTGGTCCCCTTTGACCCATTCTCTACTGATTCATTTATCGACACATTGTCATTGAGTGTCTACCAGGGCCAGCTCTTTGGGCACTGGCATTAAAACAGTGAATAAGACAGAGAAGGAACTCACCTGTACGGGGCTCACGGTCTAGTAAAACAAACCCAACTGCTGAGCACACGGATGAATGCTCTAATATCAGGAAGGAGTGAGTCTCTGGAGAAACAGAACAAGGTGAAGATAGGAAGTGGCAGTGGGTGTTTCTTTGATCAGGTCCTCAGAGACGACCTATTTGAAGAGGGGACATTTGAGCAGAAACATGAATGGAGTGAGGGGGTGAATGAAGCCATGTGCCTATGTGGGGTGAGCGGGGACAAGAGACAGCATGTGCAAAGGCCCTGGCTTGTTAAGGGGGCAGTGAGGGGCTGGTATAACTGAGCATAGTGAGTGAGGTTGGAGAGATGAGTCGGAAAACTAAGCAGGGGCTTAGACGTATTTTAGAAATGTCTTTTAAAATTCTACGTTTGATTTTCACAACAGTAATCACATTGTATCAGTCACCAAATCTTTCTGTGACTCCCAGTTACTCTGTGAGTAACATGTGACATGGATTTGGAACCTCTACGAAGCCTCTACCTGTCAATTTCGGCGCTTGCTGGGCTTGGAAAACCGCATCTCCACGCTGCCTCAGCGCCTTTGTACATGCCATGCTCACTGACTTGCCTTTCTCTCCCCTGACCCCCGAACACCTGCTCATCTGAGACTGCCTCAGAGATTTCCTTGACTCCATCTTGAAACTAGATCGGTTCTGCTGTGACACATTCTTAAGGATTTTGTTCTCCTTTGAAGCCCTTCTTACACCTGCAAACAACTAACATATTGAACACACTTGATTTAATGCCTGTCTGCTCTGATGGCTTGTGAGCTTCCCAAGAGCAGTTTTCCTGGACGGCTTATTTGCTATTGTCCTCAGCTCCTGGGAAAGTGCTAGCAGGTCGCACTCAATAAATATTCATGTATTGAATGGATGAGTGGGTATTCTGAGGCCAGACTTGCACCCACCGCCACTCATCGGCACCCACATATGCAGGTAACATACTGGCATATCAAATGAATGCTGTGGGTATACTGGCAGGAGAAAATGGCTCCTGACATCCTATGGGGAGGGATGAAGGGAGCATTTGAGAAAGTTCGCTGGAGGTGATATGCTGAGCGACAACTGTGCTGTGGGGCTTTGATGAGGCTGGATCTCTAGGATTAGGGGTGAGATGGAGTTAACATTTTCCAATATTAAGCATAGAAAAAGTCTAAACCATGAGAAGAAAAGAAACATGTACCCCAAGAAATGCAACTCCATTGCCTAGAGAGGAGATACAGAAGCCGTGGGCCAGCCCATGCGATCGTCTAGACTTTGCTTTGACTGGTGTCGTCGTAGTGTTTTCTAACCTGTTACAAAGCCTCCTTGTGGGAGAACTGACCTTTTAGTTTATATCTGAGTGACACTGGCTGCAGCATTTCTCATAATGAGAAGGTGAATGGAAAAAGAATGTCTTAAACCCTTCCTATCATGTTTAATGAGAGATGAGTTTTTCTCACCCTTTCTTAACGAAATACTTCAGAAGTGACTTTTAAATCGGAAAAGGAAAGCCGATCACTTCATGTTCTGTGATTGTGCATTCACTGCGCAGATTTGAGCCAAAGGGATTGTAACATGACAAGGGAGACGTTTCTGTGACCACTCCTGGGGCGGCGTGTTTGTTCTCACTCTTCCTGCTGAAATGATGGCCTCTCCTCTCCCTCCCCGGCTGTCCTCCCCCCTCCCACCCCCCAGATTTGTGTTCTTTCCATCTCTGAGATGCTTCATGACTCCATGGCTGGCATCATCTGCCTATCTTCGGGGAAATGGCAGAGTGAGGTTTAGAAAGAAATATTTCTAAAAAGCTCACATACGAAGTGGTCCAAGAAGCACAGAAATCGTTTTAGACAATCCAAAATCGTGGCCTATTTCACCTTTTGGCTCTATGGTCACTGTTTTCATCTCAAAGGGAGCCAGCAGAAGAGCATCCAGTGCTTAAATTTTCACTTTTTTCATGCAAGATTACTAAAGTACTATGTTGTCCCCCTCCCCCACAGTTCTCCCCCCCCACCCCCCCGCAACGAAAACCCAAACTCACTCTTTGGATTTTTTTTTAAGTAAGAATAGAGGTGTTTATTTTTTATTTCTTTCCTCTTTCCTCTGGGTCTGTTCCCGATTAACCTCATAAGCACTTCATAAATCTTGCATCTGGGTAATATAACACTGTACAGTGCTTTTTAACCAGAACATTTTGTTTTCCGAGTGATCTGGCACTGACTCTCGGAAAGTGGCAGTGCTGTGAAAGGTAGACAGTCGCCGAGCCCTGGCTGGGGCAAAGTCTGCCAGGACACACTGGTGCGTTTGGGGGGCACCATCGGTGGGTTTTCTGGTGCAGTGGTGCAGAGAGGGGTTTCCGAGTCACCGAGACTTATCTCCCATTCTGACTTCTTGCTTTTCTAAATTTTCTGAGACCTAGGAAATAAAAATGAGTGCTTTTGAAGATCTGTTTTTGTCTTTCTCCAAAACAGAGGTGTCTCATTTCCTCCCACACCCCTCCCTGCTTCCCCACATACCAAGAAATTTAATTGAGGATTTATGTAGTATCTAATCAACGTTTAATTTTGCTTGCAAATACAAAGAATGTATTTATAACCTGCTTTGTCCTAAAAGGAATATGAGGTACACACACATACACACACACACGTAGTAAACAAAATGAAAGTAAGTATAGAAATTTAGGATCAGAGAAAATAGACATTAAAATATTAAATCAGGAACATATGAAAAAGAATTTAGTAGATGCATTACCAAGCTCAACTCAGACTGAGCTTTAAATTTAGCTCTGAGTTTCTGGGTAGCCAAAGAAAAAGGGGTGTGGGTGGCACAGTAGTTTCATAATTCTCGTTACTAAGAACATTCAAAGGCGATGCAAAGCATTTTGCAAAGCATTTTGTAAAGCATTTTTGTAAACAAGTTTGGAAAGGCATCTCACATAGGGTCATGGAGGGATAAGGGATAGATGAATTAAATAACAAATAGGATGGTGCTTTTCATGGGACAGTACCTTACGGAATCATTCAAGAAAAGCCATGAACATGACGTTAAAGCAACTCAGTGATGGGTTCCCATACAGGTATCATGGTCCAAGAATAAGGCATATAAATAGAGGGAGTAATTGGGAAGACCTGTTATGTAGTATGGTTACCTAGAGAAATGAATGTCATGTCACTTTTATGGAAATTGTCCCTTGTGGTGGCCAACAAGAGACATAATGAAAACCATCTGTCTAGATTGTGGAAGAGGTAGATGGTCTTGCTTTGCTCGTACCTGGGAACACTGAGCCCACATGTGATTCATAGGGACACGCTTGACCTCTTGGGTAGATTAATGGCTTACTTGATAGGGACTGCTTAATTTCAGAGTCATATTAGGGGAGTTTCTCAGCCAGAGGATTGCATGTCTGGCTGCGATTGAAACTATGCCTCTCAGGCAGGGCCCAGAGCTTTTAATATGTCTCGGGCAGATTGTTAAACATGTTGTCATGCCTTAAAATTCTTAATCATTACTAATGATGAGATTAAAAATAATGACAATATTCAAGTCAGAGGTGAATAAAGGCAAGACAATGGCTTGTAGAGTTGGGCAAGGCGTCATGGAAAGAAAGCCCAGGATGGAGTTGGCCTCAGTCCAAACATGACACGTAATTCAGGTGACTTTTATGTCTTCAGGTTTTCCTGTTTTGCAAGTAAGGCTACTGTCGTGATTCTCAAGGTGTTGGCCTCTGGCCAGCTGTATCAGCATTAACTTCACCAGGAATCTAATCAGAAATGCAGATTCTGGGGTGCCACTCTAGACCACTGAGTCAGAAACTCTGGGTTGGCCCCCAAGAGTCTGTTTTTAGCAAGTGCTTCAGCTAATTCTGATGCTTGCTAAAATTTTAGAGCTAGTGGACCTTGGGTTAGGTTTCCTTCTCTGTGTGGAAAATGGCCCCACATCTAAGCTCCTCCAGAAGGAGGGAGCGTCTGCATCTTCAACCCTTGAATATTTGCTGCCCTTGTGTTTTGCTTTGACCAATAGAATGTGGCAGAAGCAATAGGGTGTTATTTGCAAACCCATCATGTCTCTCTCTTCCTCACCCTGCTCCCTTTCCCTCCTTCTCCCCCCGTCTCCCCTTCTCTCTTTCTTGTCTCCTCTTTCAATTTCTCAGAACCCTGCTATACCATGAGAAGAAGCCTGGGTATTGCTTTAAGCGACTGGGGTTTGTGGTTGTTGTACAGAATTATTGTGGTAACAGATAATGATACAGGATGGCAGTTCTACCATCCTGCAAATCTAACTGTCCTGACTTCAGCAATCTCAGAATCACAGATGGCAAACTCAAGAGTGAAGGCAATATAACTTGATTTTTTCCTTGACTAAATTTGTTTCCTCTTTTGAGCTCCATCCCATCATGAGGTAGGAAGTTAGTTATTTAATTCCAGGTAATCTAGGTCAGTATGTTTATGGGAGCTGTTCCTTCTACTTACCCCTACTGCCAGTTCTCTCCGGAGTGACAGGAGGATGGCATTTCTCCACCTCCTTGAAGTTAGGTGTGATCATAGGACTGTTTTTGGCCAATGAAATGTGAGCAGAATGGTCACTTCTGGGTGGAAGCACTTAGGAGTTGGTAGGCAGTTGTCCATGTTCTCTCTTCCTCTTCCCTTAGTTGTGGAGAGGTGTTGATACATAAATGCTATAAAGTTGAGGTAGCCTCAAGTGTTCTGCTCCCATGTGGAGATCAGTTGCCCCACAGAGTTGTCTGGACCTATAGTTGGCTTTTCATGAGCAAAAATGAAACCTTTGTGTCCGGCCATTAAGGGTTGGGATTGTTTGTTATCACAGCATAGCCTAGCTTACCTTGACCGATGCACTGAATTTTCTCAGGAAGTTCAAGGTCTTCCTGTTTCAAACTCTTTCTCCCAGTCTGTGAGTTTGCCATAACAAAATGACATAGACGGGGTGGCTTAAACAATAGAAATTAATTTTCTCACAGTTCTGGAGGCTGTAAGCCCCAAATCAAATCGTCACCAGGTTTGGTTTCTTGTGAGGCCTCTCTCCTTGGCTTGCAGGTGGTCACCTCTCACTGTCTCCTCACACGGTCTTTCCTGTATGTGTGTGTGTCCCCAGAGTCTCTCCCTGTGTACAAAATTCCTCTTCTTATAAAGATACCAGTTAAATTGGATTAAGGCCCACTCCAACAGCCTCATTTTAACCAAATCACTATTTTAAAGACCCTATCTGCAAATATAGTTACATGCTGAGGGGTTGGGGGTTAGGACTTCCACATATCAATTTGAGGAGACACAATTCAGTCCATATCACCCTTGAAATGCATGTATGTTCTGAAGGGATTAAGGAGGACTGCAGAGTCCCTAGATGGTTGGGATGGGGACAGTGCATTGAGTTTTATCGCCATAATTTATCCAGGCTGTCGGAGCATAAAGTATCTAATATTGCAATTTGGTTTCTGGTTGTGCGGTCCGCACATATTGCTCCTGCATTCTGCTTGTCCTGACCCAGATGGCTGCTTCATCTACTCACTCTGTTCGTCTCATTTGCATAATTCCTGGCCATACAGAGAAAAAAAACACAAACTAACATTCTGGGCATACTGGCAGGAACAAACAAGCATCCTGGAACTTCTCCAGGCCGTTTGGTTTGCAGGGGATTTGCCGGGCCAGTTCTATTCCATTCCTCTCACACCAACAGAATACCTATGGTTGTCTTGCTACCCCTTTAAATTTCACCTAGGGAGCAAAGCCCAATACTCTCTCCTTTTGGGTCCCTCAAAATTCTCTGGGATTTCTATCATTTCCCTCATTTGGTGGCTATTCTGGAATTGTATGTGGGCCTAGGATTTGGGGACCCTTTCTAGGGACTTACAGTTCCATCAGCTTCTAAATCTGTTTGCTTTGGCTTTTTCTCTCCTAGTCTCTAATTGGGTGGGAAAAACTTGCTCTACTAATCATGTGTTCTTTTATAACTTAAAAAAATTTTTTCTTCTTCTCTGAACCTTGACTTTGAAACTCAAAACCTGAGGCTTTGACGCCTCTGTCTTTCAGATCCTCCGTGATAAACCGAACTGTGCCATTTTCTATGCACATCTCAAGATATGACAAGATAAATAAATCTTTTTATTTATAAAAAAGAATAAACTTTGAATGGAGTAGAGCCAAGAGGTTGGAATAAATTACCAGGAATTAAACACACCTCGCTTAACATATCAAAATATTTAGCCCCTGCATTAGAATGCATAAGTTTGCCTGCTAGGACTTTTTTTCTTCTAACATCAACAAATAAGACTGAATTCCACCTTGAAAGAATTCAGTTCTCATAGTGAGAACTTAACAGTTTTGGTTTATAAAGCAAAGTTCAGGGTCCTGAAAGAGGGAGAAAGCGACTTGATTTTAGCTGACCATTGGGGAAAGTAAAGTCGTTCTCTGGATGCAGTGTTTGAAACACAGAGCAGAAAATGGAGTATATCAATATAAGGGCAACACTGATCTTACATGAACGTTATGAATGGTCCCCAGCAAAGTAAGAACATTTTGAGTGCAGAAATGAATTTGTGATTGATACAAAGAAAGATGACTAGAGAATGATAGATCAGCGTTTGTCTGAAAACTCATAAAAGTGGATCTGAATACTGGTTTTCCCCAGTTTTATTAGTTGTGAATCACTATGTGAAGAATGCATGTCGAAGTTAAACATGAGGGCCTACGGGTTATTTTAAACAAAAAAAGTTCAGTTCTCTAGGATGGTTTTCTCCTTATGATCTTTGGGTCTTTTTTGTTGTTGTTATTGTTGTTGAGATTAGGGTATTTAACATCCCCCATTTTTTCTTGTGTGTTCTCTCATTTTTCTTTGTGAATCTTCATTTTCCATTGTCATTTAGTTCTTCCTTAGTTCTTCATGCCTTCTTGATTGCTTCCAATTTTTTTGTTTTTGTTTTTTTGTTCTTTCCATCCTATTCTCATTTTCTTCCTCTTACGAGAAACACACGAAACTGAAAGCAAAGCAAGGAAAGATATATTTAAAAAATAAAGGCTGGTGTGGATGCAAATATTTAGAGATGAAGACCATGCGGAGACTAATTATTAAAGTTTGCAAAAGGTGGCCTATAGCCAGATTCACCTGTAGCAGTGGTTTGCAACAGGGGGCCATCTTATCTCCTATGGGAAACTTGGAAATGTCTGGAGATATTTAAACAAAAATATTTTTATTAGTTTCAGGTGTACAAAACAATACAATAGTTAGACATTTCACCCCTCACAAAGTGATAACCCCCTCCCCAAATCTATTGCCTCTCTGACATTGTATACATCTATTACAATTCCATTGACTCTATTCCCTATGCTGTACTCCATATCCCGTGACCATATATATATTAAATTTAGTTGACATACGATATTATTCAGCTTCAGCTTCAGGTATACAGTGCAGTGGTCAAACATCTACACCGTCCGTGAAGTGGTTTTCTGGAGACTTTGTTGGTCATCGAAATTTGTGGCGAGGGTCAGCTCCCCATAATAAAGAATTATACAGCCCCCAAATGTCACTGTTCCCAAGGTTGGGAAACCCTGAGTCATAAGCATGCTTGTTTCGATCCTCCCAAATTTATTAGTTTTTTAAAAATTTGAATGAATTGCCAGCATTTTACATATGAAGCGGGAAATAAAGATTTGTTTTTCTTTTTTTTAAATCAGGGGAAGGACCTGGCAACCCTGAATCCATATCCCACAGGGCTAAGTAGAAGTTACCCTCCTTAGAGAGAATACATGCGCCCCAGTACACCAGTCTCCTAATTTCCAGTTGTATAACACAGAGCTCACTTCAATTTTTTGTGTTGCTTTCCTGGTGCTTATACAAAACTGATTTTGCAACTTTTTAATCCTAGGGTTTGCAAAGGATTTATTTTCTTCTGATTATAATAGTTGTATTTGTTTCTTAACATTTGGCAACTATTGACAAAATATACATAATGTTTGATAACCTACCATTTACTGAATGTCTCTTTTAGTTAGTACTGTGCAAATCATTATATGTGTGTGTGTATGTGGATATTACACATATACACATATGCATAATCCTAAACATTCACGACAAATCTTTGAGGTAGCTACCGTGTTTCCCTGAAAGTAAGACCTACCCCGAAAAGAAGACCCAGTTAAGATCATCAGCCAGATGGACGCTTTTAGTACATTATGACAATGTTCCAGAAGAAGCTGACATGACTGTATTTGAATGAATGTAGATTGTTGTACATGGAAAAATAAGACACCCCCTGAAAATATGCCCTAATGCGTCTTTTGTAGCAAAAATTAATATAAGACCCGGTCTAATTTTCGGGGAAATCCGTTAGTTTTAGTCAGGAAGAAGCTAAGTGACTTGCACGAAGTATATATTAGAATCAGAATTCAAGCATAGAGTTGTTTGTTTCCAAAACCCATATTTGATTTTCTTAGGGCACCACACTACCTTATAAGAAGAAAGAAAAAATCATCACCTGTAGTGTACCTCAGGGAAAACTACTGTTACCTTTTGCTACATTTCCCCCCACTATGTTCTTTTTTCCCTTCTATTTTTAAAAGTATATTTGAGATGACGCTGCAGATAGAACTTTTTTTTCCCATGTTACATTATTAAGCATCATTTTAAAATCTCTTTATAAGGATCACTGTAATAGTATGTACTATTTCTTCATACAGGTATACCGTGATTTAGTTAACCAGCTCTCCTCTGTTGAACATTCTAGTTATTGATCGTGTTTTACTGTTTTAAATAAAGAAGTAATGGACACCTTTGAGTATCAGACATCCCCCCCCGCCATAAAACTTCAAAAATATGAAAAGTTATCAAGAATTTTGGAAGTGCTGTTCTGTAAAATGGGTGGTTGAGGCAAATGAGACATTCACTTTGAGAGCAAAATGTAAGGGGTGCCCAAAATCTTATTTATTGGGATAAAATAGTATTTTAGTGCAATATTTAGAAAAAATATCTAATTAATGCCCCAAATCCAAATCCACGAAGAACAAAATACCAACATTTTAAATAAAGGCAGGATCCATATTCCTGTTTGTTTTTTCCCTTTTAGCTTTAGGCCGCAGTGTGGCCCGGTACTGGTTACTGGTGCTCTTACTGATACATTCCTGCCCTTGGGGAGATATAATCTGCGTTTGATATGAGGTATTCAGAACCACTTATTAAAAAAACTATTATTATTATGCCTTATGGGAAGTCGTCTGTTCGGTGCTTTCTCCTGAAAGATGGTGCAGTGTGATGGGTATAATAAACATGGGTGCTGGTGGTGGTGGTTGGGGGTGGATTGCCTGGTGTTCAACCCTAACGGTGCCATTTACTGCATGAACTTTGCCAAAACGCATGTGCGTTCTGAACCTCCCTTTCCTGCTGTCTTCCATGGAGACGATCATAATCGTTCTTGCCTCCTAGCTGATGGGAGGACTGAGTGAGTTATGGGTGGGCCCCTTCCAACAGCGCCTGGCTTGTAATAAAGACTCAGTAAATGTTTGTTCTTCTTCTGCCAAGTCGCGAGCCTCTGTCCCTGAGCTGAAGGCAGCCTGCAGACCTGCTGGCTTCCACTTCCACAAAGCGCTGTTAGATTTATTAAAATTAGTTAGCATCAATGTAAAATCATGAGATTTTACATGGAGAAAAAAAAGAAAGATTTTCCTACAAAAATCAGAAAATCTGGTAACCTTGCCCTTGCTAGTGGTATAATAACATTTGGCCCAATCTGCAAGCCAACACGTCTTTTTCGATGGGATGAGTTCTCTCCAGTTCGCCCTGGACCACAGTTGTCAGATTTTGCAAATAAAAATATAGGACACCCCATCATTAAATTTGATTTTCAGATAACTGAATAATTTTTTTTTTTTTTAGTATAAGTATATCCCATACAGTATTTAGGGTATACTTATACTAAAGAATGTATTTTTAATTTTCCTAAAAGTATGGGACATACTTATACTAAAAAGTATTTGTTGATCTAAAATTGGCATTTAACTGGGCATCCTGTATTTTATGTGGCAGCCCTCCTCCAACCGTCCCCCTCCACCTACAGCTTTTGGCTTCCCTGGTTCCAGTGATCTCTGCTTGACCTCTGTGTCAGGCACCAGTGTGGATGTCCCCAGGATTAGAGATAAACTTCCAAGCAGAGGTAACATTTGACAAGTAGTACTTGCTGTAGTCACTGAAGTGCAGTTTTCAGCTGTTTCGTGAATTTTCCTCCAGTTTCGAGGCCTTCACATGCCTTCTCATGATAACACCAGCACAAGGAATAAGACTGTCTAACAGTGTCTCAGCAGCGTGGGGCCGGTTCTCTGAGCAAGTGCTCATGTGCAGTGAACGACGTGAGATGAACCCAGAGCTGTGGGAGCATCTTTGCTTTCTCTCGCTGCTGTTGGTGTGCTTCCAGGCAGAGAACTAGGCCCAAAAACATCCCCATGCAAGTGGCAGCCATCTTTTGGGGCGAAGACATGAAGGATGGTGACGGTTTCCTTACGTCAGGTTAAGAGGCCCTGCCAAGGACGGCAGGAGCATTTCTGTAAAGAACTGCTTATGTCTCCACCCGATGGAAGAGAGACATAGATATCTAAGACAGCTCCTCCACTGACCGAACATTCTCCGTCTGGCTTCTGTCAAATGGAAACGTGCAAGCCTCAGCAAGAGAGGATGCGAGACGCATTAGAACAGGACGTCTCAGCCTCCGTATTAACACTTGGGGCCCAATACTTGTTTGTGGGGCGGGGCCGTCCTGCACACTGTAGGATGTTTAACAACATCCCTGACCTCCACCTACGAGATGCCAGTATCATGTCCCTCCCCCACAACCCCAGCTGTGACAGCTGATGTGTCCACACGTTGCTGAAGAGCTCCTGGGAAGCAGATTCACCCCCACTTGCCAACCACCACACTGGAACTATCATCACGAGGATGAATTAGGGCACAAATGCCTCAAGGGCCAGGCAGTAACTTGACTGTGAGAGTCAGGTTTAAGGTCACAAGCGGGTGGGGGGTGGTGAGGGGGAGAAGGGGAGGGGAGGTGGGAGGGTGGAGGGGGCGGGGCTACAGCTGCAGAGTTTAGGTCCCACCTAAAGGGCTCAAATTCAATTATGAAAATGGTTGGCCACATTAAACATGTCTGTGGGCAGCATTTGGGTTGTGGAAATCCAGGTTGCAACACTCAAAATGGAAAAATTAGCTTCGTCGTTATTTGGTTGATGGTGATTACGTGTTTCACTTCTGTTTGTGCCCAACTAAATCGAAAGGATCGGGCATCTCCCACGTTCTGGACAACTCTCTTTCTCTACTCATCCTTACTCCCTGAACCCCACATATGCCCTATAGACCACTGCTCCTCAACTGGGGTGATTTTGCACCCCCCCTTTAGCAATGCCTGGGGGCGTTATTAGTTGTCACAGCTGGAAAGGGGGTGCTACTGGCACCTAGTGGGTAGAAGCCAGGGATGCAGCTACATTCCCCACAATGTGCAGGTCAGCCCCAGTTCCACAAAGAATTTTCTGACCCCAAATGTTCACAGTGCTAAGCTAAGAAACCTGGCTGCTGTAGGTATGAGTATGTGCTCACCTAGTCAACCCAGGAGAAGAGATTTTCTTATACACCCCAGGCACCTGGGGGTTAATAGGACTCATCTTGAATCTGTAGCTGGGGAAGTGTCAGCGTAGGGACTCTACAGAAGCACATTTTCTTTGCTTTCCATTTTGCACTCATGCCCAGAAATAGCAAGACCAGCAATTCTGTAAGGATATAGGTTCTTATGCAACCTTTCCCTTCTTTCTTTGGAGGTTGGATATTTTACAGAAGTTCACCTGGGTCTTGGATTCGTACCTGATCCTAATCTCAGTTGAACACCATCAGATAACGAGATTCTCCTCACGTATTGAGGACATAGAGCAAAGAAACTGTGTGGGGAGGAGAGACTAGGGGTCTCTCCTCACCGGGGAGAAAAATAGACCAACTCAATTTCAATGTACCCTACATCATCCCAGCATTGTTATCAAAACACCATTTCCACTATTTATGTGGTTGCAAATGTGGAACAGCCTTTTTATAACCTATGTTTGAGTCAAGTTGCTGATGCGACCCCCCCACCCCCAGCCCTTTGCCTTCTGTGCCCTTTGAAATATTATTTGGTTCCATTTTTTTCTCCCGGTACTCTCTGTCTCTCTTTCCTTTTTTTCGTGCGTGCGTGTGACCACAATTGTAGTTTCAGTAAATAAAACGGCTGCTTGATAACGTGGAACGGCCCAGCGCTTAACTCTGCCCTTGGAGATCCTTTACATCAAACCAGCGATCAAAAAGTGGTGCAGATAAAATTTGTCATCAGGGATTTCCTACAAAAGAATTACAGTGGAGAAATGGCCTGATCGATACTATGGATTTTCACTGCGAGGGCTGGTGGTCCAATTGCCGTGAGACACTCACACAGATAAAAGGGCATGGCTGCCACTCCGTCACAGACTGCTGACTCAGCAAAAGCTTGGCAGGTATTTATAGTCCACAGTGATACAGAATTATCACCTTGCAGTGCCCGCGCCTGTTCCTTCGGAGATTGCCTTCCTTTATGGGATTGCTAAATGCAGGTGAATGGAAAAATGATGGCTAACAGCTGTCAAAATGCAACAGAATGAAGTACTTAAATCTTTTTTTATCCATTAAAAGGGTAACAACCATACATATATCATGGCACAGACATTGTAATGATATTTGGGGGCTGGTAAACCAAGGGGTAATAAACAATGTAGGTTCTGATCAGAACAGCAGAGGAAATAGACTTGGGGGGGGGAAGGTACATCTTCCCTGAAGCCTTATAATTACTGTAATGGTTGAACATTATCTAACAGAAGGAAAACTTAATTACACAATTGCCTTTGCATTCCAATCTTTGGGAGCCCCACTTTCCCCTCGTGTTGGCATTTTGAAGGCACAAACTAGTCCCTAAAACACTTAACCAGGCTCACTGAATCCTGAAATTACTGAAGTTTATGGGTGCCAACTTCATTAAAGTGCATGGAATCACGGTAATTTATTTGTCAGATTCCCCAGCTTTAAGGTCTGGGGTCCAGTGAGAACTTCCTCTTATGTTGTGTTTAACCTCCCTGCTCCAGCTGAACTTTGAAGGTGGAGAAACATGCAGAGACCTTCTTTCCCATGGAATGAGATTATTCCTGGAGAAGTTCTTTCGGCTAGTCATCCAAGCTCTGGAATTCTTTAGCCATTACTTAACATAAAGTTAGTGATTGCCCCTGGTTCTTAATTAACATTTCCTCAAGGAATCCCTTTGGTAAAATCTTACCAATCCATCCAGATCCATCCATGAAACGTTTGTCTTATTTTTGTTTATTTAGTGAGCCTCAGCTTCCGGAAATATTCAAAATACCACTTGTGATCTCCCTGCAGCACTTTGGCTGGTTTGAAAATACGATGCATTGTTTCTTGTGCTCTCCTCTCCCTAATGCATTTTACGTAAAGGTTTGGTGAACCAATTTTGGTAAGCTCGAACATTAAAAAAGAACATTTTCCTTATTCCCTTCAATATTTAAAAAGTATTGCAAAGCAATAGGAAAATGGACAAAATATATAGAATGTCATTAGTAACAAGGCATCTCTACATTAATGAATTTTCCATTTCTTGAACACCTGCAGGGAAGTGGGCCTTGTGCAGGATGTCCAAGGAACATGAGTGACACAGGCTTTCAAGGAAGGAGCTTATGGAAGGGAGGACAAGGAAAAATATTTATTGAACAAATACTTTGTGCCGGCACTTGGCCTAGGTTACAATGAAACAGCAAACAGCTACAAAATGGGAGACCTATTTCCAAGGTGCTGTATTAACTCATGTGATCCCTGTAAGAGCTTTATGAGGTCGTGTCATTACCATCCCCACTTTACAGATGAGGAAACTAAGGCAATAGAGGGATTGGTAATTTGCCCGAGATCATGTGGCTAGGAAGCAGAGGACCAGGGACATAATACAGGCTCTTTGACTCAAGAGTTTAGGCCACTGAGCTACACAGACTCTCACAGTTGGGAAACTTTCTCCTTTTATTCTTACAATAACCCCCACAAAGGAGGTGTTCCTATTGAACAAATAAGAAAAGGGAAGCTCATAAGAATCGAACATTTTGTCCAGCCAGTTCGTTGAAGAGCTGGGACATGAGCACAGGCATGCCTGCTTTCAAATTCCCTGCGAATTTATCCCACCAGGTACCGTGCACCTACCGAGCAAGCCAGGTTCCGCAGCTTCTAAATTCAGAAAACAAAATGCAGGCAGTGCAAGCCATAACGTGCAGTCCAGGGAAAAGAATTTCATTTCAGGAAGCATGCCACTGCCTGGAAGGAACATTAACAAGACTTTCAGTACCCAGGTCGTCCCTGGCCAGCGTCGGGTAGGACTCAGAAACGGAACCTGCACCTTCCGGAACCGTCCATGGGGAAATCATCTTTGTGCCTGTTTGAACTGCCTTATCCTGGTAGAAATCATCCCCCATATCGTCACAGGATTGCTGCAGGGAACTTTACTGTCACTGGCAATAAACACAGATGAAAAGAGGGGGCAATAAGAAAACAAAAGCGAAAAACAGAAGCAAAAAATGCACCGGAGTGAAAAAAATATCCATAAACGAGTTGTTTTTTTGTCTCTCTAGTTGCTCTGATGTGCACAAAGGAAATAGATGGAATAAAATCACATCTCAGGAACACCAACATAAATTCCCCCTTGCTTTGACAAGTACGTAATTTTCTTCAGAGATGCTCTTCACGTCTGGAGAGTTATGAGGCAATTTCATTCCCATCTGACAAATTTACAAAGAAACATTAGAGAAAAGGGATTAGGAAAGCGAGAAATCTTTATAGACTTTTTCCTCGGGCTGTATTTCCCTTCCATCTTTTGGCTCTTCCTTGAGGACCATGCATGAGTGACTCACCGAGTGTGGACCCCATAACTGAGATGCTTAGGACAGAAGCAAAATGTGAAATGTGCTTTCAATCAACTAATTGTATTTATGTTATTGGGGGTAGGAGGCGGGGCTGGGGGATGAGAAGAGAAGAGTGCTATTGACAAATATTTAGATGAAGTCTCTAGGGGATAGATGCAAAGTGGTATTTGTAAAATTAGACTTTTTGAAAGAAATACAGAGAGAGAGAGAGAGAGCGAGAGAGAGAGAGAGAGAGAGAGAGAGAGAGAGAGAGAGAGAGAGAGAGAGAGAGAGTTAGAGAGAACTGAGTGGTCTAAGAAGGTTTAAATGGAGATCTCTATTCCAGGATGATAACAATAAAAGATTAATAATAGCAGAGTATACATTTTTTGTTGTTGTGGGATCATAGATTCTAAGAGCAACTTAGGGTTTTTAACCTTTTAAAAAAATCTGCATTGCTAATTTCATTCTGCAGCTGTTAGAGTGACCAATTGTTCAGCTTGCCCAGGACTGGCCTAGTTTTAAGACTGAAAGTCTCACGTCGTGGGAGTCCTTCAGTTCTAGGCAATTGGGGTCATTGGTCACCCTACAACTAATTATCATGATTTCCACATAAGTTACTTGAGTTTTTGACAGTCATTCATTCTCTTAAGTGTTTGCAGCCTTTAATTTTTATTCACTTTTTGGCTCTGTTAACTAGCAAAGTTGGTACACGCACACGTATTTTTATCATTTGGAGAATCTAGTTAAAGAATCTCTGAAGGTCAGTGTGACCTTAGAATTTTGATGGAAAAATCATAATGGAGCTCAGAAGTTCAGGAAACATATTCTTTCCCTGGAGTTGAGATTATACACAACATTAATGCAGATGCTGTCGAATACAGAGCCCAGGTGACAAATGTTTTATAACTGGGACTCAGGGAACCGAGGGAAGGAAGGGGTACACAACTTACAGGACCTTTGCTGAGAACCGCGAAGCACTCAGTACTGGAGATATAATTGGGCAGGTGAAAGGTGAGGGGAGTGTGTGTTTGTGTGGTGTGTGGTGTGTGTATATATGTGTGTGATATGTGTGTGTATGTATGTGTGCCTGTGTGTATATGTGTGTGTGTGTATTGTGTATTCTCCAGAGAGTCCAACTGGATCTGTGGCAGCCTTGTTTACAATTCACTGGCCTTATCAAAGAGTGAAATGGAACCTCATTTTTGTAACTAATTTCACCTTTCAGTTCTTAAAGTTTTCCCACTCTAGTCACTATTCAAGTCATTTGCACTGGGAAAGAAATCCATTTTTAGCAGCACTTATTATTTTTCTTCTTTAAAAATCTCAAGAAAATACTTACTGTTTACCTTCATAAGAAATGGTGATTCATATTAGAACGGGACGTCCAATCCCTTCAGTGTGGAATAGAGACCAAGCATTTGTTTTGTGTGAAAAATCCACAGAGGTCTTGAATTTTGGGGTTTAAGTTTAACATCCGAAACCCAAATGTTGACATTTAATTTCGATTAGATCTCTCTTGAAACTCTTATAATCAAATTCTCCCTTTGGTCTGCCTGCTAAACACGAAAAATGGGGCTTCTTTGAACTGCCAATGATTCTTCATGCCCAAATTTAGGGAGATAAACAATGATAAGAGAATGTTCCTGTAAATTTATATGAAGTCTTAGTCCAGAAGAATATGGAAGTTGTGAGGTATCTGAACTGCTCGCCCTCTGTAAATCCTGCTGGATGGGGGCTGGTCTCTCCTCATGGAACTGATGGAACGTACAAATGGCTTTTTGCTTACAAGCAAGCTTAAGTACAGTGTTGTTGAGCAATGAGATCGATCACGATGAGACATATAAAAATTTAAAATATCCGCTGGTGGGGAAAATTTTTTCTTTTTATTTCTGCATTTGAATCTTTTAAATACTGTAACTTTTGGGGGAAAGTTATTGAGACATAAAAGGAACATTTGAACTGCTTTGGAGTTTATGATAACCACTGTATAATACATTATCTTGAAAGCCTTTATAGTACGCAGTTACAAACTTCCAGGAAATCTATTAAAATACAGCATTAATTAACATAAACTTTTTATAGTGTTACTAATATTCTGCAAACAACTAAGAGTTTAAAAGCCCCTTTTTACAGGCAATTCTTGCTGCCTATACACCATGACCAGAGTGAATTATAGGAAACACTAAAGGAAAAGAAAGAAGTGAATTTTCCCTGATTGTCCTAGGTGGGAAATTCACCTCTATATCTGCCTTTAATTTGAACAAATGTAAAGATGTGACAGTTGCCGGTTTGCTTAGCGTCCTCTCTGTAAGTGCATGCAGCTGACCAAAAGCAAAATGCTGATATTTCAATATGCATCCTCCCCAATGTTGATAAATAGCATCTTTGAAATAACTAGAGATCTAAGCATCTTCCTTGAATTCTGTGAGATGCTGTGTCCCCTTACAAAATGTTTGCCATCTCACCAGTGGGTTAGTCCACGCTACAGATTACATTTAGACACGATGTGTCAGGCGGTTACAGAAATTGAAGCAGTATTTTCAGTTTTTGATGTCTGGTTCCAGGTTGCACTGGCAAGTCTCCCAAACCTGAGAGTCGTGACCTTTTTTAGAAGGATGTTTTCATTTCTGTTTTGAATCCCAAAGGGGAGGAGGCATTTCAGTCTCTATGCCCAAAGGGCAAAACTGTCTCTATTCAGGAGGAGAATGAAGATGAGCGGGCTCTGAATTATCCAGCCACAATGACTCCCCAGCTCTCCATGTTTCAATGCATCTGCTCAAACACGAATCGGGCAGGGCTCCTTGCTTCCTCTTTGCATTGCCAGGCCTCTTTTGTAAGTCCTAGAGTGGTGATTCCAGCCAAAGTTTCCTTGCTTTCCTAGGTTTTTGGTGTCATCTGGATAAGACTGATGATTTTTCTATTTTAGTACCTACTTCAAACTACACTTTCACTTTACTCTGTCTTTTTAAAAATAGAATATTTTCCTGGTCTCTTCCTCTTGGATGCCGAATCCTTCAAAACTTTCTCACCATTCTGCTTTTCCCTCTTCCCACATCATCACCTGAATTCTCAATCCATATGGAGTGAGATTCTACCATGATAATCATAAATATGCATTATTACGCATATACCTTATTGTCTTTGTATGTTGTCTCCATTAATTCTTTTGTTTGTCTGTTCAACAGGTATTTATTCAGTGAGTATTACATACCAGGTATTGCAGAAATGCTGGTGAACCTGACAGATGAGTTTTTTTCCTCCTAAAGTTTATCTTCTAGTGGGGGCAGCCATGCAAAGGGTAAGCAAACAAAGGAATAACAAGGTGATAAAAGTCTACGGAGGAAATAGACTAATGATGCGATAGAGTGTGACTGATGGGGTACTTGAGGCAGCGAGGCCTGGGGTGTCTTCTTCGAGGAGGTCCCATCTTAGCTGTAACTTGAGTGATGAGAAGAAGACAGTGATGCAGAGAGCTGGGGGCCAGTGTTCCAGGCCAATGAAGTGGCAGGTGCAAAGGTCACGTGGGCACTTGCTCGGTATGTTTTAGCGAGTGCTCAGGCCAATGTAGCTGGTGCAGAGTAAACAAGGATGTTGGAGAGGTGCGAGATGAGCAGTACCTGTAATGATAATAGCTACTTCTTACTGATGGCAGCACTTAAGATGCTTTACCTCTCTATCTTGCAAAAGCTTGGAAGGGAGACATTATTATCATATTTAGGAGGTGAGTAAATAGAAGTTCAGAGAGGTAATGTGACCTGTCGAGGGTCACACAACTAGTAATTGTCAGAGCTGGAATTCAAATGTAAATGTGTCTGAGTCCAATATTATTTGTTCAAGAAATATATACTATATTGAATACTTACTATGTGCCTGGTATTTTGTAGGAACTGAGGGATGAAGTTGTGGACAAAATTAAATTCTTATCCTTCTGGGGCTTACCTCTCTCTAGTCGAGGGAATCAGGAAAGAACTAACTATACAGTTTGTCGGATTTCATTGATAAAGGATACATCTGAGCCCAGACCTGAAGGAAGTGAGAACACGCCGATGAGTTTTCTGTGTAGAGTTGTCCAGGCAGAACAGCAGCAAGTGGAAAAACTGCAGTGGGCAGGTGTGCGACCTGTTTGTTCACGCAAACAAGGGAAAGACTAGGAGACCTGGTGGGCTGTTGTAAGAACTGTGCCTTTTACTGTGAGTGAGATAGATAGGAGTCATTGGGAAGTGTTGAGAAAAAGGAGAACATGATATACATTTGATTTTAATACAATTAATCTGAAAATTGGGTAAAACATAGACTGTTGAGGGGATAGGGTAGAAGTAGGAAATCAGAAGTTCATTGCAATAATTCAGGCCCGATATTCTGGTCGCTGGGATCAGGGTTGTAATAGCGGATATGGTGAAAAGGGGCAATTTTATGATATATTTCAACAGTAGAGCCAACAGAATTTGCTGTTGATTGGGCTGTGAGGTGTGAGAGAAAGAGAAGTTAAGTCAAGGATGACCAAAATGTTCTCAACAAGACAGATGAGTTATCATTTACTGAAATGGACAAAATCAGTGGGGTGTGGGCATAGTTTTGGGGGAAAAATAGGCGTTTGGTATTGGTCCTTCTGTTTCATTCCATTTATGTATTTATACTATCATGGATACCTCTTGTTTCTGCTAAGTGGGTCAACTGATGTGCGGACATTATTTGACCAGAGGAGTGTCAACATTTCTCCTCTTAAAAAATGGCAGTAAACTGTGCTAGTGCATTAGTTGGCTTTGCTGTGTAACAAACAGCCCCCCAAATCTCTGTGGCTTACAATCACAGACAACAATTTTTATTAAACTGAAACTGTGGGTTGGCTGTGGCTCTGCTCCATGTACCTACCTCTTCCTTCTGGAACTTCTGTTTGGACACATCTACTCACATTCCACTGGCGAAAGCACATGGTCAAGCCCAACAGTGATGAGGGAGGGGCCATACCCCTCCCACCAATGCTATTCATGCCATTCATGCCATTCACTGATGCCATTCACTGATGCCACTGATGCCATTCAGGCTTCACTGATTAAAGCCTGGTTTTCATCCTGCAAAACCAAATAAACTAGGTCCAGACTGACCAAGCAGCTGCCTCAGAGGGGATGGGAGGCCAGAGCCCCTGAAATCCAGTGAGCAATTATCTTGGTTTGTGTCCCTAGCACCCAAGCACATCTACATTGGAGCAACTTTCACTTAGCAATGACCCTGTTTCTTCGCTGATTTCTCCTATATGATCTTGAGCTTTTGAATGACTGGCCCTGTGTCTTTATTCACTATTTTATCATCAGTGCCATTCTACATGTAGTAGGTCTATTTTTGTGTGATTGGTTCAGATGTATTGCATCTGACCTTCGAGTTCATTTTGAGGTTGGTTTCTTTTTAGAAGAGTAAATACAGAAATGGCAAAAAAGAAAAGGAACAAAGTCCAGAAACAGCAAATTCAAATATCTACAGAGGTTAGGCAGATAACATACATGTGTGCCTCAGCTGGGTTTAAGACAGATGAGAGTCATGGGGCATTTAACAAACCTGAAGAGTGCACACCCCAAAATGGTAAAATTAAAACTATTCAAAACAAAACAAAACATAAACCTGTGCTAGTCAAATCAAACCCTTTCAAGGGCAGGTTTTCCCCAAGAACTGCTAGCTTGGGAATCTAGTAGTAGAGCTTGGAAGATTTGGGCATACCAAAGAAAAGTGTTTTGTTGTTTTTTAAAGCACATATCTGTAGTATGTCAGTTATCTCTCCTAACCTCTTTTACTAGGTAGTTCTTTGGTTAAAAAAAAAAAGAAAAAAAAAAGGAATCTGTCCATTTGAAACTGGGCAAGTACTAGCTGTAGGGAATACCTTTATCTCTTTTGCCAATGATAACTCTTAAGATTTGTTTTTAATTTGCGTCAATCTTTAGGGACCCAAGTCTTCATACAGGAAGCCATTTGTAAGTTCTAGAAAGCAAATTGGGCACAGCCTCCATACTGTTTGGGTTGTGGAAGGAGGTGGAGAGCAAGGAGGAAATGGAGAGACCTTGATGCAAAACCCTGACAGTGTGGAGCGAACCCTTGCTGGACCATCTTAAAGGCAAGACTTGAAGCCCACGCTTCCTGCTGGAGGGTTGTTCTTTGACGTCACCCGGGACATGCACGGCCAGGGTTATGAGATCCTCTGAGCCACGGGGACGCAGTCTGTCACTAGCACTCAGGACTGCTTCTGCGATCTGAGTGGGACCTGTTTCAGAATGTTCTTCCGTCACCATGTTTGGGAACGGGGATCAACTAGGACGTAGGTCAAAAATTAGTGGTCCCCAGTAAATTCAGCTTGCAGATACATTTTGGCTAGCCTGCACAGCAATGATAAACTTATGTATTCAAAAATTAATCACATATGTGTCAATATTTAAAAAATGGGAGATTTTACATGAAAATTAGAACTTCTGCTTTCTTCTGAAATTAGAAGCTCTGTCCATATGGGGCCTTGTCTGCCTGGCCACAGTCGGTTGAGAAACATCTGCCCATTTTCATAAGAGCGTGCTCTCTCTGGTTCATCTCTGTTTCTACCCAGCCCACTCTGCTCAGTTTTTTCACCAGCCTGGCTTTCCCAGACATCCGGGAGAGGACTTCTGACTTATATATTTATGTATAATATCGATATTATGTATAATATCGGTGGACATATATTGCTGTAAATGCTTCAGATATCATCTTTAATTTAAAGAACAGCCTGCCCTTTATGTAATCAACCTCAGCTTTTTAAAACCAGAATTATTAATTATCCTGGCAGTTATTTTCTTTGCTTTTGACCTGATAAAGTCACCGTTAAAGGATATGATGATTTTGCGGGTTAATCCTAAAAGGTATTCTTTCTCTTTTTTCTGCCCTTCTGCTGTTTTCTCTTTACTCACACCCTTCCTGCCAACCAATCCAACATGCAAGAAACCCTTCAGGTGTTTAAAGGAGTTGGAAAATATTCCAGGAAATGCTGAAAGTTTGCCACGTTGTCAGAGGATAAAAGCACAGTGTTCCATCCAAAGGCTTTGTGTAGTTTTTTTTTTTTTTTTTTGATTGCAAGTTCCAAGTTAAATTTTTGGATGCTTATCTTCTCTACATTTTAATGAGAGCTTTAGCTAAAGATTTTTTTTTTTTAAACAAAGGCACAAAAGTTTAAACCCTTTGCACAATAGCAGTGGGTATTGAAGTGACATGCTGTTTTTATATTTTGAAAAACATCAATGCTCAAATAATCAGCAGGGGCAGGAATATTGGACAAGTAAATATGGAACATTATACTCACAAGCATTAACTGTGTCTATTAAATATGCAAACTATGCAGCGTCGTATAGATTTTTTTCTCACTGCATCATTTTATAGGTATATGTGTGTGTACAACTGGGTATATAGTAAACTTTTATGACTTAAATCATTTTATTCATTAGTTTTTGTTGTAATTACCGAGATGCTTATTGTAAGTTCTGATTGATCTTCAATGGATTCTGCCTTGTAACAGTTTATCTTGAAAATTCTGTGCCTTTAGACCTCTTAGTTATATAGTGAGTGATTTGTCTATAAACCTTTGGCATACTCGAGTGTTCAATATTTAAAGGGATATGTTTTTAAAGTGGAGAATGCTTTTATAAAGCAACTAATACCATGGTTGTTTTGCATTTAGGAATATTAGTCACGTTGACCCAGATGAGAGAGTCCTGTCCTTTCATAGCAGTTTTACGATGCATAGTTGCATGTTAATGTCTCAGTTTATTTCGTGTCTATCTTCCCAATAGACTGTCATTACTATGAGAGCAGAAATCATACCTCTGTATTTTTTTATTTCTTTAAATTTTTTTCTTTTAAAATTGTAAAATATTCATAACATACAACTTACCATTTTAACCATTTTTTAAGTGGACAGTTTAGTGGCATTAAACACATTTACCTTGTTGTACAACCATCACCACTATCCATCTCCAGAAGTTTTCATGTTCTCAGACTGAAACTCCGTATTCATTCAACACTAACTCCTCATTCTTCCTCCCCTCCCAGCCCCTGGCAACCACCTTTCTATTCTCTGTCTCTATGAATTTGATTCCTCTAGGGACCTCATATAAGTGGACTCATACAATATTTGTGCTTTTGCAACTGGCTTATTTCATGCAGCATAATGTCTTCAAGGTTCATCTGTGTTGTAGCAGGTGTCAGAGTGTGCCTTTGTTTTGTAATAACCACATACCTAGACTCTAGCTCAGTGCTTGGATATAGTAGGTGATAGACAACATATCTGTAGAATGAGTACATGAAAGAAAGAATGAATCAGCCAGCCACATTCTATTCTTCTTCATAGCCTATAGACAGACACACAGTAGGTCCTCAGTAACTCTATAAGGCATAAAAGAACTACTTGCCTTCCAGACTGCCAAAGCTGACCCAAAAGAACAATTGAGCTACTTTAAAATAGTCACCATCTCCTCTTGCACGTGTTGCTTAAATCCCACGTACAAAAGCAACTCTGTGGCTTATTTTCTTGGGCTTGTAATTTGGGTTGCTGTATGCTCACTGCTAATTAACCAGTTGGTGATATGCCATTGTCTTTTCGTCTGCCTCTGAGCTGTCAAGAGTCACTGACAAGCCCAGCGAAACTGGGGGGCACTCTGATAATTAAGGTTTAGAGGGCTTCTTACCGACCCCATCATGTACCAATCGCTTTCTCTGCCTCGACTGATGGGGAGCTGACATGTGACAAAACAGTGGCCTTCTCTCATATACACAGCAGCAGGACACTTTCCCACCTTTTAATGGCTGAGCGAATTTCATCCCAAGCAACTCTGACACAATGAAAGTGTATTTGTCAAAGTTGTTTGTGAAGATGGCTGTGTTTAGAAAAGAAGAAAAGTCTTGATACCTTTAGAATTGCCAGACACACACACACACACACACACACACACACACACACACACAGTCGGTAACCTTAGCACCTAATTGCAAAAAGTAAACAACAGAAAGGTTTATCGGAATATTTAAATGGCATCAGGAGAAATGGTTTGGTGTTCTGCATTCTTTTCTTCTATAACATTCACACTTATAGGTCAGTTGAGCCTGTGTCTTATCCTTTAAGGAACAAAGGGGATAGAAGGGTGCTCAGTAGTTTCTCTAAAGTTGGTAATATCTTAATGTGCAGGGTCTGTATCTGTCATGTAAAAACGTCAAATAATTGCAAATCGTGTGCTGGGGGCTCTGGACGTTCCTATTTATATTTCTTTTAGGCTTCCTTGCATCTCCTAAGCCCAGTGTGGTTTGGCACCAGCACCCAAGACCTGCTGAATCAACTTGCCCTTTAACTAGAGCCCCAGGTGGTTCATATACCCGGGAACATTTGAAAAGTCCTGGAATGTCACCTAGCCCTACAGTTCTCTGCCTTCACTGTATTCTTATTCGGTTCCATTCCAGTAGAGCCCAGGCAGAATTTCACTAAAAAACAAAACCACAAAGAAGTTCTTCGGTGGTTCTCCTGAACAAACAAGATTGAGAACCACTGACCTAAGCCCAGTCCTGGCCATCGGCACCTTGTCTGTTTTGTTCTTGCCTCAGAAGGTGCTTGGAACACAGAGGGAGATCATTGTATGAATGGATTGTTATACAGAACCCAAGGCTTCAACAATGTGTTCACCATATAACCACATATTCATTCATTCATTCATTCATTCATTCATTCATTCATTCATTCATTCAATCGACATCTCTATTGGTACAGTTGGCGGAACAAGTGTCAGACACAGGCACTGAGCTAGAGTTTGGGGTTTGAGATGTTTATTTGGCATCAACATCTACTGAGGGATGAGTGAAGAAGTGAGATTGGACAGAGAGACCCAAGTGGAGCTGTGATGCAGCCTACGGTCTTGGCCAACCCAGCAGGGAGCTCTAGAGCATGTTCTGTCCTCCAACGTGTCCTGTGTTGGGCCCAAATGGCAGCAGTGTATACTGATGCCTTGGTGTCACCCTTGGCAGGGAGTGACCTCAAGGAGGTGGCTTTCGGCTTCTGTTGACCCTAAAGGAGTCAATATCTGTCTGTCTGTTGAAGCTGGGTGGGAAAATCTTCCTTGAAGGAAGATTTGGGCAGCACTGGGCAAACAGTGTTTCAAGATGTAGCTCTAGAGTGTGACTTCCTAGCTTTGATTTCTGGACCAGCCACTCCCTGGCTGAGTGACCCTGTCTGTGGGTCCATCTTCTTATCCATATTATGATGTTAATTGCATCTACTTGACAAGATGGTTTGTGACTGTGGTGCCCCAAATGGAGTGAAGGCACAGAATGGCACTTCATATAGGTTAGTTATTATGATTTATATTATAATATTTTATATAACATAATTAAACTTTGTACTATTAAATAATACTATAAAAATTAATGGAGTCTTCCGTTATATTTAGGAGCATGTTGGGATGATAAAATGTTAGTGAGAAAGAGGGCAGTTTTATCCATACCAAAGATAATACAGATAAAATTTTTATCCCTCTGGGTGCATGGAGTGTCTTTACCTCCTTGCTCACTAAACAAAATACATTTGTTTGTGGTCTGTGTGCATTTTTCTTTCTTGTCAGAGAAGCAAGACTCTTGACTCTTGTGTTTGAACGAAATCTTTCGGGTGATGATATGATGATCAGATTTTTGTAATTTGCCCCCTTTTGGTTCTTGTGGGATCTTGGGCTCTATTCCAACTGCATTGGCTCACTGCATCAAATCACTCAACAATTTGGCGATTTCTTTTGGTTCTCAGAAGGGCTCAAAGAATGCCACCGACAAGTTTAGTAGTGAAGATGTAATGCCAAGAGTAAGCAGGGTTGGTTACATTTGTAAATGAAAAAGGCTCAAAGCTTTGTTTGAGCAAATTGATGCAACAGATCTCAAGTGGGATAGAACTCTTGCAGAACTGTAAAATTTCTATGGAAAACCCCACATCAGTGACTGTTAAAGTTCTAGAATTAGCAATCCTACTGTATGCTGACTGTGCAGATCATTACTGGTATTTTTTCTTTCCAGTCTCCGTTCCTCCTTGTGATAATAAAACTCAAACTCTGTATAAATTAGGATTATGGTATGCTTTGAGCAGGACCCCCAAAATAGTGACTTAGACAATATGATTTTATTTCAGTCTCTCAGGAATAAAGATCCAAGCTGAGAGGGTGACCCTGTTCTGAAAATCTGTTAGGAACCCTGGGTACTTTTATCCCATTACTTTACATTATTAGGATACTTCTATTGTCCTTATGACCCAAGATCACTACCCTTGGGGGTTGTATTCCAGCCAGAGGGGAAAAGAGGGTGGATAGCACCCCCTTTCTTTTAAGGGCAAAATATACAAGGTGTACATTATCACTTCTGTTTACATATCATTTAACTACACGGCCACACCCAATTGCAAGCAAGACTGGGGAATATGGACTTTATGTGGCCGTGTGTTCACCTAGGAACTCTATTACTATGAGTATGTAAAGGAGAATGGAGATTTTCCTTTACAATCTCCAGCAGACTCCCTTTGAGGGAACTACCTCCCTTCCTCTTTCAGAGGATGTCATTGCTGTGGGGCTGTTCTCACCTCTGACTTCCTGGGATGGGCATGTGAGCCAGACTTGCCTCATCAACACACCCCATCATCATGGCTGCAGGGTTTAGTTTACAGTTGCCCAGGCAACCGAGAAGGACCAAAGAGACGTGGTTCTTGGTCCTTGCTCCAACTAATGGTGAAAAGACCCCTTTCTTCTGGGGTGGCTTCGCTGGTTGGATGTAATCTTGGAGTTGCTCCTGGTAGTTTTCCCTTCACTTGGGACTATGAAGCCAATGCAGAGGAAAATAGAGGAGGAGATACAGAAAAATGGACTCCTGATGACGTCATTGGAGCACCTGGATTCCGTTGTACCTTGGTCGAAGCCACCACCATCTCTCACTCAGGTTTTGCAGTGGTCTCCTTACTGGTGTCCCTGTTCTACTCTTGTCTCCATGTCTGTCTGTCTATCTATCTATCTATCTATCTATCTATCTATCTATCTATCTATCTATCTATCTATCTTCTATCTTCTATCTATCTATCATCTATCTATCATCTATCTATCATCTATAATCTCTCTATCATCTATCTAAATATACACAATAAATATCCAAATAACCGCCCAAGGAATCCTTTTGAATTTAAGTCAGGCTTTGTACTCCGAAGCCTCCAACGGCCTTCCATCTTCTCCCTGGCCAAGTCCCTGCAGTGACTGGTATGGCCCTCCATCTCCCTCCTCTTGTGGCTACCAACTCATTTCTTAACACCTTCCCGCCCGCTTCTGCTCCAGACACATTGGCCTTTTTACTTTTCTGCTCACAAGCTTGGCATGTTCCCACCTCAGGGCATTTGTGCTTGCTGTTCCTTTTGCCTGGGAAGTTTCTTCCCCAAATATAGGCCGGGCTTGCTCCCTTTCTTTCTTCACATCTTTGTTCAACTGCCACTTTTTCTCCATGGGCTCTTCTCTGCCCTCCGAGGTGCCCCACATTTGTCATGTCCCTGAGAATTGTTTCCTGCTGCAAGAACCTGCTTCTCTCCGCCTGAGGGCTTTCTCTTCCCCTCTGTTAACCACTTCCATGCATTGTCTAATCTAAGCCATATATCAGGACTAGGAGGTAGGGACTATTTCATCTCCATTTTGCAGTTGAGGAAACTGAGGCTCTGGGAGTGAAATTGAATTGTGCAGTATCCCAGCATGAGGTGGTACGGAAGGAGATGCCAGGGCTCAGGCCAGGTCTGACTTTACAGGCTGTTCTTCATCCCTGGGCTCCTCTTCAGACTGCTAAAGTGCTTCTTCAAGGGGCTTCTTCTCTTGGGACCCACATGGCTCTCTAGCGCTGAGTCCCCATTGCCAACTTGGTCCTAGGGTTGATTGGCATTGGTTGAGTCACATTCCCAAAAACCAAATGATGTTAACGGCTTTCACTGGAATGGAGTTCAGCCAACTCATTGGTACTGTTAATTATAGCTAAAGGCACAAGCTTATACGGTCAAGATTTCTTTATGCCACATATTTTCCCCGTATTTTCATTCCCATTTATGTAGTAGACTGGGACTTCGGGCAGTCATAGAGTCCATTGGTTAATTGTGTGGTCCTTCCATGGGTATTAGCATCATTATTGTTCTCAGGCCCGGCACCCCACCCATCACCATCCACTGTCAACAGATTCTACGTTCAGAGTTCATCGACCTCTGGCAAGACCAAGGTCCCCACTTGTACTGTATCCAGTCTCAAGGACACTGCCTTTATTTGCTTTCTCACATCCATCCCTTTCTCTTCAGACCCTTCTTCTTGGGCTGGAGCTTTTGCACCCACCCTGCCTTTTTTTTCTTTATCAAACAGTGTCCATATTATGAAGACTGAGAAGCTGAGATGGGTGTGCAATCACATTAGTTGGACACAAAAGAAGTTTGTTTTTTTGATTTTTTTTTAAGTGATGTCTCTATAATCACTTGACTGTCTTATCTCATACGGATTTTGCACCACACAAGCATGAATCTCTTTATATTTTAACTTACATTTCCACTTAAAATGTAGAAAAAGTCGTTTTTATCTCCTCCATGTTGGTCAAATGGCCTTCTGATAATGACGCAATTAGTGAAACTTACAAGACAAAGGGGGAGCTCTCTCAGTTTTACAAAGTCAATGAAGTGGCAAATTTTGCCACATTTGCTGTATGTGCAAAAGATTTCTCACAGCTCTACTGTAGTAATGTGTTTTTTGGGTAGCTATAGTAGTTGCTGAAGCTAAATTATAATAATTTGATGACTGTGTGCAAGATGAATTTGCTGAAATACTGCCTCCTCGATGGCTGTCAGATTTGGTTTGGAATGGAGAGTGGCTCTCTGTCACCCTTGGTCTCACCCAGAATGTGTTCTGTGCTGGGGATTTCCTTGCCCAGCCTCCCTCTGCTACATTTTCTCTAGAACGTACCCAGAACTTTTACCCCCCAGAATTCTGTTTTCTGGTAAACAAATTCTATTAAATTCTCATGAGCTTTAAAAAGTGCTTTCTTCCTTTCCCACCTCAGTTGAATCCCCGAGGTCACGATTTAATCAAGGGAAGGTATTTACCTCCACCTTCTCCGTATCCTTCTGGGTTGGGAAGTTGGATTTGGGGTTGGTAATATGTCACTCATATGCACCTTTCAGATGACTGTTCCTATACCTTCATGTACAAATTTCTGCTCATTTGAGGCTCATGCCCTTTGCCTGGATCCCATGGGTTTGCTGCAACTGGCCTATCCTGGCTCTAGAGAGCTGGTTGTACACAACTCTTTCTACATTCTGCATTCAATGACATCATGTTGGTAGCTTGACATTGGCCATGATGGGAGTATTTACACCATGAAAATTGGCAAATGCTACAAAATCAGAGCCAGTTGTTAAATATTTCCCAGCAGGCCACTGATCATTCCTCTGTGATTATCTACCTCTCTATTGGCTTCCCTCTTCATTTGTTGAAGACTTGGCTTATGGATCACAACCTTTTTTTTGCCCAACAAGTCTGACAACACTTTCAGAGATTTCAACGTCTATGTTGAATTAGTGGGTGAGGGCCAGGGTTACTCAATATCTGCCATGTGAGGGACAGTCCAGCACAACCAAGGATTGTTCCATATCCTGCATAACTTTTTAGCATCCTGTCAGGTAGTTGAGAAACCTGATTATGATTATCTGGGCCTAGAACCAAATTCCACTTTATATATAGCACAAAGTGTTCTTTGTACAATTTTAATACACACTGCGTAAATCGAAGGAGAATGGTACTTTATTTTGTTTGGAAATTCATGAAGAGTTATTCACCATTTCAAAAATCAGGTCCCTGATGGCAATGCCACCTGGTATGTGAGTCACCTATTCAACACACCTTATCAGTCTGTATTTGATATACTTTTTAGTGATTTATTCCCCATAACACTTGTAACCACATAACCCGTTTACTGCTACCCTGCATAAGGAAAGAGCTTGCTGTATTTTACCACTGTCTTCTTGTTTTTTTCATCTGTAGTACCTGGAATATAATAGATCAGGGCCAGGTAATAAATATTTCAGGTTTGGTGGGCCACATGGTTCTGACAACTCTATGGACCTCTCACACTATAATGTGAAATAGCCATAGACAACATGTGAACGAATGAGTGGAGCTGTGTTCCAATAAAACTTTATTTATGACACTGAAACTTGAATTGCATACAATTTTCACTTGTAAGAAAATTATTATTATTATTCTATTTAATAGTAATATTATTATTTTTATTGTATTTTATTTTGTATGGCTTATGGGCCATATGAAAACAGGCAGAGGGCTGAATTTGATCTGTGCCTAGGGTTTACCAACTCCTGTACTAGATGCTTAAAAATCATTAGTTTCAGGAATGAATGAGTGACTATGTAAAGACTAGGTATATACTAATAAGTAGTTCAGGCACCTATTAAAACCTATTTTTAAGCCTATGTATCTGAACAACTATAGACCAGGATCAGTTGTGCCTTTTGAATATACATATGTCTTACTCATTTTAACATTTTAACCATCCTTCAAGAGACAAAAGGATTCATCTTGTGAAGTTTAGATACAGGATCTGGTTTCGCAAATGTCTAAAAACTATAATGTAGCCCATAGACCACAGCAAAAATCATCTCCAGTTTATTATACCGTGTTTCCCTGAAAATAAGACTGGGTCATATATTAATTTTCCAAAAGACACATTAAGGCATATTTTCAGGGGATGTCTTATTTTTTTTCATGTACAACAATCTATATTTATTCAAATACAGTCGTATTGTTCTGAAACATCGTTATAACATACTAAATGTGTCCATCTGGCTGACGATCTTAACTGGGTCTTATTTTCGGGGCAACATGTTATTTTTTTTAAATAAACAGACAAGGGGTGGAAAGGCTCTGTGTATTTTCAACTTGAATAGACATCCACAATTTTTTTCTTTGACTCTTAGAGTTTATCTTAGTTGAACTTTCAGCCCGGCCATTGTCTTTCTTTGCAAACTCTGTTTGGAAAAATAGACCTGAAGACCCCAGTAAGAGCACTCAAACTCCTCAGAGCAAATAACTTAAACATAACAAATTGAAGCTTACAAAAGTCGGAATTGTAAAACTAATAGGGCTGTTAAAACCAGCTTTCCTGAAAATTATGAATTGGTTGGCCTGTTTCTTATATAATGGCAAATAGTGAGTCTTGATCATTCATCAGTGCACATGTCATAAATTAGGAGCCGAGAGAGGCTGCAAAATTCTTTATAGCATCACAGAAAGCTACCGCGGCTGCCTTCCCATCACGTTGTTAGATGCCAGTGGCGAGGGCACAGATCCGGCGATGGAAGTTTTAAAATTGTAACAAGTTGTCAAATGTTTATCAACGGGATTTTATGAAGGACTAAAAAGTTATGTACGATACTACACAGACCATTAGGGGAATAATAATAGTAATAAAGAGACTTTATTCTCATCAAGACGTATGTGGCAGCTAGCTTTTCTCCCCAAACTTGGTTAATGGAGGTTGGGGGAAGCAAATAATTCAATACTTGAAGTAGAACAGCTTGAAGCATTAGATGGAATGTCTGTGTTATGTGTTGAATAGGATATAATGGATATGTGTGGCTATATCTCTATAGATATGTAGATCTCTCCCTGTATTTATGGAGAAAGATATTCAAGAATGAAACATAGCCTTAACAAATGTCATGTCAATTGTGTTTTATGGATTGTGGTGCAGACTAGATGGAGGGTGGGCTCTGGAATCCGGCTGAGCTGGGTTCAGTTCCTGGCTCCTCTGCTTAGTATCTGTGTGTCCTCTCAACACTCAGGTTCCCTCTTTCATAAAAGGGGTGGCCATAAAACCTATTAGGCTTATTGTAAGGTTTAAAAAAATTTAAAAAAACACACACACACGAAACAAAACATTTGGTACAATTCATCACATGTATAGAGCCAAGACCAAAAATAAAAATCTCATGTACTTCCCTTATTAGCTGTGTGAAGCTGGGCTGGCCACTTCACCTTTCCCAGCCTCAGTTTCTCCATTTACCTAGAGGAGATCATTTCTGCTCACTCATTTTGAGACATTGCATGAGGATTAAATGAGATATTTTATATAAACAGCTTAGCACAGACTCAGCCACATTGCATGCATGCATGATACCTCCCCTTTTCACATATTATTCAGGGGTACATTCTTAAAAGTGAGATAAAATAAATATCTTTGGAGATGCAGTATTATGTTTCATAAATCGCCATTAAAACTTCTTCACTAGGTTGTAGAAACATCAAGAGCATCACCAGTGTACATATGTATTCCGTGAGGCTCTAAGAGCAGATGTGTTGTTATCTGTCTCCTCTACTAGATGGTAAGCTCCCTTAGAGCAGAGGATCTGTGTCTTTTTTCCACCTCTGCGTCCCTAAGCATATTTTTTGGTCACGTAGTTACTCCATTTGTAGATGCTCAATTAATATTTTTAAATAAATCTATCTCCAGCAGAGAAGCAATGTGTAAATCTACCAGTTCATGTTCTGTCTGTTGCTCTGCACCAAGGGTGGGTGTACCCTCCATCAGGATCCCAGCAGGAAACAGATGGCATGCTCCAACTGGGTAATTTGAGGAGAATGTATGACAGAGTGTATTGACAGCGGTATGGGCAGTGTGTGTGGAAACCCCCAGGGACAGTGCAGTGCCCTGGGGCTGGTGGCGTGGGCCACTGGCCTCCACCCCCTGAGCTCAGGGGGAAGGGGAGGAGAATTTACTAGATGGGCAGAGACCCTGCAACAGAACGAGCTGGCTGTGACGAGGGGGCGTTGGGGCAGAGCTGTGAGCTTTCCTTGAGGCAGGTGCTGGCTTTGTACGTGCCAATGTGTCCAGGCTGAAGTATAGCTCCTAGAGTCCCCCCCTCTAGAGGCATGTGGTCAGAGAAGGTCACCGAGAGATTCTCGTGGGATGTTCGGAGGGTGAAGTGACACCACAGCACATTTGTGGCTCACGCACATTGCACACCGTCACTCATCTGCTGGCTCACCTCTGGCCTGAGGCAGCAGCTGGGTCAGCTAATGATCCACCTTCCCCTGGTTCGTCCTTCAGCCTCTCTGACTTCCAGCTCTGGTGTGTGTTCAGATCGGTGCTGAAGGCCCTGGCCACTGCAGGACCCCCTCGTCCCTGCAGGCATGGGCAGCCGGAGCTGACATGGATTTCAGTCTGTTCTCGTAGGCCCCAGCTCATCCTGTGGGTCTCAGCTTGCCCTCACTGTCTCCCCCTTCACGTCCGTCTTCCCTCCTGACTGCTTGCCCTGTGGACTTCTAGCTCCAGCGTCTCACAAGGAGACAACAGCTGTACAGAGGCTTCTCAGTGTCACCTGCTCCCTCAGTGCGTACGGCCAAATCCCTGGAACAAAGGAGGGTATAGGTATATGTCGGCATCACACACGTGCTTGCTCACACATTTATATATCTCTGAGTGGTTCTGCTGCTCTGCCCTTAATCAGTTCGGATAGCTATAACAAAATACCATAGGCTGGGTTGCTTGTAAGTAACAGAAATTTCTTTTTCGCTGTTCTGGAGTGTGGATGTCTGAGACAAGGCTGGCAGCATGTCAGGTTCTGGGGAGAGCCCTCCTCTGGATTGCAGGCTGTCGGCTTCTTGTATCCTCACATGGCAGAAAGAGAGTGAGCTGGCTCTCTCCCCTCTTCTCATAAGGGCGCTAATCCCATTCACGAGGGTTCCACCCTCATGATGTAATCACATCCAAAGACCCCACCTTCATTACTATCACACTGGGGCTAGGGTTTTATCGTATGAATTTGGTTGGGGTGGGGGGAACATTCAGACCATCACAAACACTGAGAAACAAGGAACATGGTTAGCTCTTGGCGACACTATTGAAATTGACCATGGGTAGGGAGAATTAATACCTCTATTACTCTCCTCCCTCTCTGAGATATTCTGTTGGTGTATGCCAAACCTATCCAGAAAGCAGAAGGTCAACCTCCTGACCCCAGAGAAGAGAGAAGAGTAGAGAGAGAATCAGGAGTAACAAACTCGCTCTAGGGAGATGTCCACCCTAGAAGTCATTTGTTAAGGTCAATTTACTTGAGATAAATTCAATTTATTCATTCAGGCATGAATTCCACAAAGGTTTATTCAACAGTATGAGCCAGGCACTATGCTAAATTCTGGGACACACACAAACAAAGACTAATTCTAATGTGGCAGGTAATTTATTGGGTATCATTGTGTATTTTGTTCTCTCTGATGTATTTTCCCTGCCATGCAAAGAAGGGAACTGAGACTTTGAATTTGCCTGGTTGAATTTCAACAAGTCTGTTTAAATGCCTCATTTAGCATTTTACAGCAGCTTGTGTGTAGTAGGGCCAAAGGCAAAATTTTCCAAGCTTAAAATTTGGAAAATCTAAAGTTGTTTGAAGGGTTCTGTGCTAGAGGGAGCAGAGAGGGACACTTTTAGGAGGTGGAGGTAGGAGCAGACAGAAGAGAGAGAGAGGCTGGGGAGCTACCTGAGAGCTGGCGCAGGGGATTTTGCATTTTTGCTGGTAGAATGGGCCTTACCCCTCTTTTGCAATGCCCCAGGAGGTGGCTAAACCTTGGAGAGGATATCTGTGGTTCTCTACAGATGTTATTTTTTAGAAAGGAGTGTGCATGTGTATATGTGTGTGTAGGGCGGGTATTAGCAGTGACAGCTATCATGTAAAATTCAAAAATCCCTTTTCTGAATGTTCTGAATTGCATCCACCTTCTGGGGTTCTTGCATGATTTTAGAGAGCCCCCTCCCAATGTCTGAAATTGAGCTTCTCATCAGCCTAACAGAGGAGTCTTGAAGCAGATTAAAATTCCAATGAAATAAAGAAATGTGATATTTTGTGTATTGGGTGTTGCCAGCTAAAACTATAATAAAAATTAAAATATCCACTATAGTTATGTTAAGGGCAGACACTTCTATAGAACACCTATTATATGCAAGTAGCTATACTAGGTGCTTTTATTTTATTTTTTAAAATTTTTATTGAATTTATTGGGGTGACATTGGTTAGTAAAATTATACAAGCTTCAAGTGTACAATTCTGTAATGTATCATCTGTATATCGCATTATGTGTTCACCACCCAGAGTCAGTTCTATGTTTATCACCACATATTTGACCTTCTTTACCCTCCTTTACCATCCCTCCTCCCCCTGTACCCTGTGGTAACCACCATACTGTTGTCTGTGTCTATGAATTTTTGTTTGTTTGTTTGTCTTGTTTATTTGTTGCTTTCAGTTTTATATCCCACTTATGAGTGAAGTTATATGGTTCTTGACTTTTTCTGTCTGACTTATTTCACTTAGCATAATAATCTCAAGATCCTCCCATATTATTGCAAATGGCAGTATTTCATCTTTTCTTATGGCCGAGTAATAGTCCATTGTATGTATGTACCCCATCTTTATCCAATCATCTGTGGAAGGACACTTTGGGTGTTTCCCTTTCTTGGTCACCGTGAATAATGCTGCAATGAACATAGGGTCACATATATCCTTATGAACAAATGTTTTCAGATTTTTCTGGGTAGATATCCAGGAGAGGGATTCCTGGGTCATAAAGTAATTCTATTCTTTATTTATTGAGGAACCTCCATACTATTTTTTATAGTGGCTGTGCCAATTTGCATTTTTACCAGCAGTGTGTGAGGGTTCCTTTTTCTCCATAACCTCGTCAACACTTCTTATTGCTTGTGGTGGTTTTATTCTTTAATTCATTCATGTACTCAATGAATACCATGTTTCCTTGAAAATAAGACCTAGCCAGACCATCATCTCTAATGCATTTTTTGGAGCAAAAATTAATATAAGACCCTGTCTTATTTTAATATAATGTAAGACCGGGTCTTATATAATATAATATATAATATAATACCGGGTATAATATATAATACAATATAATAATAATATAAGACCGGGTCTTACCTAATATTACATAAGTTCTAGTCTTATATAAATTTTTGCTCTAAAATATGCATTAGAACTGATGGTCTGGCTAGGTCTTATTTTCGGGGAAACATGGTATTTATTGGCTCCTATTGGATACTGTTTCTAGAACAATGCTTAGCACTGAGGATTCAACTGAGCAAAACAGATAAAGCCCCTCATGGAGCTTAAATGATTGTGGGAAGCAGGAATCTGAATGAAGTGCAGGAAGGAGCCATGTGGAAATCAGAAGGAAAAGCATTCCAGGGAAGGGTGAAGGTCTGAGGCCAGAACGTGGCTGGGAGGCCAGTGTGGCTGCAAAGAGTGAGTGAGGTGGACAGTGGGAGAGACAGGTCAGCGAGATGGGGGGAGAGATGAGGATACGCAGGTCACGTACGAAGGATTTTACTTTACTGTATTAATCATTAATATCAGCTTGTTCCTGTTTTTAAGTAAGTTTGAGTCTTGTAAGGAAGGCAAACTTGTAAGCTGGTAATTTTAGCCAGTGTGCTGAGAGATAAAGCTCTATTCCAACACTGGTGAGCCTAAGAAAAGGCATAGTATTAATTTTTTTTTTGGTGGGGGGTGTCAAAGAAACCTCACAGAGGGGAATCTTGAAAGATATATAGGAATTTGTCAAGAATTGTGAAGGATCTGAGATTGTCATCCTACTTGCAAGCTAACAAGTGAGCCCATCACAATTCCATGGATTTTGGCGGCAGAAGACATAAGTCCCCTGGGTCAGAGACAAAGGATTTTATTGCTCACAGCACAGCGTGCAGCATGAGGTTTGTGTTTGCATTGGTTCCCTTTGCGTCCTGAGGCCTGTGGGGATGAAGTGAATGGCCCAGGTAGGTCCTGCATACAGTGGGTTTATGGCACAGCCGAGGGACCCTGAGATTCCGAAACCCAATTTTTCAATGAGGGGGCTGCTAGCAAACCTGGCTCCATGTCTGCCCTGGAGGAAGACATTGTCTTTATTATACTGACCAGGAAAATAAATCTGCCCTCTGCCTGGAGGGAGCTGCTATCTCTATCTTCCAAGGCTGTTTGCTTGATGAACACCCTGGAAAAGAGAGTCTGTATAAAAAGCTGGTATGTGCAGGTCTCAGCTTGCAGGACATGCAGAAACATGAGGCACCCAAGGAGAACCATCTCCCAGGAGAGCATGGCAGTTAAGGGCTGAGTTGGTAAACCCTAAGCTTTTGGGACACTTGGATGAATTAGATGATCATTAGATGCAGCTGGGGGTGAGAACGTTGCGCTGGATGAATAAACGTGCTAGGTGTCCTTCTGCTCTGGCTGCCGCTATGACTTCAGTGGTTGCTCCCATTCCAATGGGTTTTCTAAGTCGAGCTGCTGCTTTCCTTGAGTTTCTTCGGTGAGGGCCTTGTGTCCTCCGAGATGGGACTCAGTTCTGTACTCTCGGGAGAAGGTCGAACACCAGTACAAAATTCTTGATACAAGAAGAATGAGGCAATTTTCCTCCAGCTCCAAGGTCTAGGTGGGATGTTTAACATCCCTTGCCTCTGGGCACTTGTTTGTTTTGGGTCTTTGGGAGCTACATACCAGGGTGTGTCTATCACCATGGATTTATATTTGTGCAGACATCAGGATAGGAGTCAAAGCACGAACTTTTGAATGGAAACAATGTGGCTTCAACATCCACCTCCACTCTTACTAGTTCTGTGAACTTTTCCAGACTTCCTAATTTCTCGGGGGTTCAGTCTCCTCCTTAGTGAGATGCGGATGATCCCACCCCTTCCCTGGGGTTATTTTGAAGGTTAAATGAAATGAGGTATCTAAGGCTTAGAGCTGTGTCTTTGTACATAGTTAGGATTCAATATATTTTCATTTTTTTATTATCTCATTTAATCCTCGAAGAAAAAAAGACCCAACACTGAACAACAAATTTACATTTTGCTGATGAAGAAACTGCAGCTCAGAGAGCATGAATTAGAACATGGCCGTATAAAGTAAGGTTGTTGCTTTCCAGGAGCTTACCATCTATTTGAGACGATGTGCCCTCATTGGAAAGAATGATATGAGAATAAATCCAGGTAATAATTCAAACTCGATCAAAATGATATAATTTTGAGTACATTGGAGCAGTGTCTCTTAATTATAATGTGTAGAGAGCTCACTTGAAGAACATGTCATTTGTAGATTCCCAAGCCCAGACCCAGTAGTTCTGGTTGGAGTTAGAAATCTATTATTCATCAGGCAGATGGCTCCAGATGACTCGGCAGCCATAATCTATATGTAGACCACACATAAAGAAACAGTGAGGGATTTCCATCTGCAGCAACTTCTTGAAAGAGGCAGGCTTCGAACTGGGTCTTAAAATCTGGGTAAACTATGGATGGGCAAGGGGACAAGAGAAGGAATTTTGCAAGAAGGAAAAGTTATGAACAAAGCCCAGAAGCCAGGAATGGTTCATATTTGCAGACCGAACCATGTTAATATACATAGTAATTTAAGTTTATTGGTTTTGTTGGACTTTAATAAGCTAAGTATTTTCTCATTTTCACGACCTTTTTCTTGCAAGAAACTTAATTAACAAACCTTTTCATTGCTTGAAGGTCTTCTTTCCAAGAGCCCCACATCTCTTTTTGCAGAGCACCACACTACGGTATGTTTGGCTATGGATATTCTATCTAAATTATGCAGGAAGTGAAACTCTGACAGTCAGGCAGAAAGGGGTGTTCTCTTGATCAATGGAGAGGCTACATGTGAAATTCCAGGAACTAAGAACATCCCCGGATGTGCAATTTGGGAGAGATTGCACATAGAACTGGGAGTTAAGGGGACAAGCTAGGCCATGGGTTGAAAACAAATGCCGCTACTGAATTTAGTTCTGCTTTGTGTCGTCTTAATCAGAGAGGGTTTTCTTATACAATACTAAGAATTAGTGGCCCCAGTTTAAAATACGGAATTATAAAAGATGGAATTTTTCAGTTCTTTTGAAAAGGTGGAAGATTTGCTATATCACCTGGGAGTGCTTTTGTCTGCAAGTAACAAATAAAACCTTACTTAGATGGGCTTAAGCCGTAAAATTTATTATCTCATGGCTCAACTCCAGAGGTTGGTTCCAGGTTTAGTGTTTTAGGGATATTCTTCAGATGCCCTGGGCTCTGTGTAGCAAGATGGCGACAGCAGTTTCCAGCATTACAGCTAGACACAACTCTGTCCAAAGGAAGAAAGACTGTCTCTTCTTGTTTCTTTCTTTGGGAGCCCAGGCACAAGAGTAGCTTTTCTTCAAAGATGTCTCATTGGCTAGAATTGGGTCACACGTGCATTCTTATACTAACCACTGACAAGGAAAACATAATTCTCCTAATTGGCGTGGGCCAGTATAGTTGTAGCCCTGGAGACTGGAATGGGAATAGAGCCAACTTTCCCTGAATCATGTAGGGGAAACAAGTTACATGGACCTTGCAGGAGAGAATAGATACTGGCAGGCAGTCAATAATATCCATTATAATTTGTCATTACAGGTTTCATATTCCTTCTTGGCAAAAAGTGGCTTGCGATGGGTATATGTTACCCCTTTTAGAAGGGCTCATTGAGTCTTCAGTTTGCCACAGTACTTCCCATTACTTGTTATTTTACACTTTATTTGCCTCAATATTTACTTGTTTAGCTCCTATAGGCATTTGAGTTTGGGACCTCATGTCTATACACTTCAGGTATGCCATACTTTTGTTAAGCAGCGTTCCCACCTATATCATCAGCAATCAGACCGATCGTTTAACTACTCCTCACTCCCTTTGCCCATGAGATATTGCTTGTCACCCTTCCAAAGGATTTATGTCTTGTTTCCTCTTGTGGCAAACTTTCCCCCTCATATCTTATTTTTGGTGACGTACTTATCCTGTGGGCCATCAGGAAAACCCCAGCAAAAGTCCTTGGTCCCATTTACACAGCTGTGAAAAAGACTTGTAGAATTTGGGTTTTCAAACAGCTGCCTCCATAATGAACAGAAGAGAGAAAACATACAGTGCCAATCTTGGCTAGTGACAGGGTGCAATTAACCCAGGATCAAATTGCAACAAGATGGATGGGGCCAGATGGTCCTGTTATCCCAACAAAGGGATTAACAGTAAGTGCCCTTCAGAAGGGAGACATTTTTCTCTGTAGAGCTCTAGAATGGCAAAAAACAAGGGTAAACTCTTCACAATTTTGAAACAGATATTATAGAGTAGGGAAACTAGTAAATGATATTTTAATCATCATTCCAGTTCTTAATTGGTGATGGGACAGGCATACACACACTGTCAGTTTTGATCGTTCTGGAAGCTATAGCTACTAGAAAATTCTAGGTTGAAAATATCTTAATCATGAAAGGCCTCCGTTAGTAAATTCAGAATCATAAATACAGTGGGGCAGATAATAGAAAGGATTTATTCATTCTTACAAAAAGAATTTTAAAATTCTTATATACACATGCTTCTAATGTGTATAGCAGGTATAGCAGTGAGCAATTTCGGAGGGTCTTTGCTCTCTTTGGGTTGTATCTGAAAGAGAGAGTCAAAAAAACAACACATAGAAAAGATGATTTCAGAGTGATGATGCTATGAAGAAAATGAGAAAAGCTGTGGGTTGGACAGGAACAGGTGGGGAGTAGAAGGAGGTATGGGTGTGCAGGTAAATGTTCAATTGGGGGGGGAACCCTCATTTGCAATGTTTGCCAATTGCTTTGGTGTAAATATTGCCATCATGTTTGACTTCAAGCTACTGGCATGACTAGGAGTTGGGATGAGGTGCCCACAGTATAAGCCAGCTCTAGAACACCTCTGGGGGTGTTATGCCAGTTTCAGGAAGGGCTGCAAGGTAAGGCCTCTGAGAGAGTGACATGTGAGCCAAGATGTGAGTGACGAGGAGCTCACCATGAGAAGGAAGATCTTTCCAGGCAGACTGGGCATGTCGCAAGTACAAAGGTCCTGAAGGCCACAAACGTAGTATGTTCTCCACTGGAAATGAGGATGCAGAGGTACTAGAACATGGAAACAGAAAACACTGGGAGATAATAGAGATAGGAGGCAGCTAAATCACGTGGGGCCTCAAACACCATTTTAAGAAACGTAGATTCCATTATGAATGTAATGGGAAATTTTATTAGGTTTAAATAGATGGTCAACTGTATCCGTAAGTTTTCATGGAAGGAATTCAGTATATGGTTGTCCCATAGCAGGAGAAGGTGGAGAGAGAAACAGTAGAATTTTATTTTCTTTTTTCTAATCTACGTTTGTTTTGACTTACTTCCATTCTCTCAAAGAAAAAGCTGTATGTCAACCAATTGGCATGCTGTCTGGCACACTGAAAGCAGTGGGTACATGTTAATTATTGTTGGTATTGTGCTGGATTAATTTTGAGATGGGTCTTAGGGAAATCAGCGATGTATCAGTGGCATTGGATGGGTTACAAAGCAAGGTCATCACTGAGTAGGGATTGCAGTGGAGCTCAAACATGCTGCTGAAGATGTGGTCAGAACCAGTCCCCATCTCCAGCTTTTGAAACTTAGGTCAGGTTGGATAGCTATCAGGTTGACAGTTATCCCTCAGGGATGACAGTTGTCCACATTGTGAACCCCATTTAAGCCTGCAATTGTAGTGCATTTACTTATTTATTTCCTCCGATCAGGGACTCATTCATGTTCATCCACCAAAGTGGACACCATCTGGCACCTTCACACAGGGCATTTTATATAAGTGCATGGGTATGAAAGAAAGATTCCTCATGGGTTTTTCCTTTTTGCTGTGGTTGATGATGTTCCCTCCTTCCTTTATTAACTAGTAAGTGGGAATCCTTTAAAAGAGGAATGTAGGAATATTATTATTTGTACTGACAGAAAAACATTGCTGATATTAATAAGTAGAATGTTTTGAGTGCTTGCTACCTATTTGTTCGGCATGCTAAATACTTTCTAGACTTAGCTAAACTTCACAACAGTCCTATGAGGTGGGGTATTGCTGCCTTTGTCTTACAGATGAAGAAACTGATGCTTAGAAAGATTGAGCATCAGCCCAATGACTAGATGGTGATGGAGCCAGGATTCACATGGTTTCTGCCCTTTCCAGAGCCCCAGCCCCGAACTTACAACCCTTCATAGAAAACGCACAACTTTTTAGTTTCATCCTGTGTCTTCTGAACTTTGTTCTTTGCATTGCCCCTTTTCTCTTCTTGCTGCCACTCCTTAGCTCTGTTTAGGACAGCAAAAAATCTGCAGGGTTTCAAGAGTGTCCCCCCAAATCAGTCTTTTAATCTGTAGTCACTCTCTTTAGGACTTGTTGGTCCTGGCACATGTGTCCATTTGAAGGGTATGGTACTCTTCCTTCCATACTAAGCTTGGGCAAAGAGCTTGGTTTGTCTCATAAACTGTAAGGATACAATCGTGGCTAAGAACATAAGCTCTGAGTTTCAACTCCCAGGTCAAACCCAGTACCACCGTTTATAGTCATTTGCTCATGGACAAACAACTCCGGTGCTCAGTCTTCTCCACCTGTAAAGCGGGCTCTCAATGCTCTCTCCTCATGCCCTTATTATGAGAACTAAAGTGAATAATAAGAATACAGGATTCCGGGCAATGTTTGGCCGGTAGTGAGAGTTTGATAAACGTTCGGAAATATTTTTTCCCCATCCAGGGCCCTTACCCTCCCTAGAGATGATGTGAGGCACCCTTGCGTCAGAGGGGTCAGTATTCCCCAGGGGTTGGGCCCTCGCATCTCTGCCATCCTTTTAAGCTCTGCGCCCGATGGACTGTCAGTGAGGTGACCCTTGGTCCCTCATCTTCTCCCAGTGTCAGTTTTCTTACCTGTGAAATGGCAGTGGCACCATAACTTGTGAGGTGTTAGAAAGGTTCTTTACACCCGGAACACAGATATTAGCACGTACTGAAAGGTGGTATCAAATGAAACAAGGAATACAATGTGCTTAGCGCAGTGCCCAGAGCGTAGAAAGGGCTCAGTTAGTGTCAGCTGTCCCCGCTGTCATCTCCTCCCCTTCCTCCTCGTCATCATCATACGTGACCTCACAGAGCATACTGCTTGAACGATGCATTTGGTTAACTCATGCCATTAATCTGATACACCAAAACCACAACCACAGCAAAATAGATAAGGGGCTCAATTCAAAGACAATACTGTGTCAGAAGTTTTATGTGTATTCGATTTTTTTCTAAAAACCATGTCTTAAGAGTTGACTCCTATGGCTTTGCAGTTCATAATATCTAAATATATTAAAAATATGCCTCATAGGGCTGTCTGAGTGATACAGGATTTTGATCAACCTTTACTTGTGCTGGAAATGAATTGATTCAGTTTAAATACTTTGTCTAAGAGTTATTTGGCCAGGAAAATACCAGTCTAATTCCCTTACATATAAGAAAATTATAAAGAGAGAGATCTAATCAGTGAGTAGAATATAGCCTTCGAAAATGTGTATCAGCATACCTTAACGAAAGTAGAATAAATCTTGGAACTTTAATATCCCCCTTTCTTGGACCTAAATAGGCCCCTTTGGAAAACTATTTTATTGTTTCTCATTAAATTAGAATTGTGCTGAGGTGCCACTATCTACCATTTCCTATTATTATTAATGTAAAAAAAATCACTGCATATTCAGCATTCCCCCGTTAAAGCCATCAGAAAATCCTCCCCACACTTATGCTTAACTCTGGCTCATTTATAAACAAAGTCCCTTTTTTTGTTTACATCTGCATTTCAAGATAGCAATCCTTTCTAGTGACAATTAAGGAAATTTAATATATAGATTTGCTCCTACTCCATTAAACTAACAGCTCTTGCCGAAGAAGCATGGCAAGAGTTACAGAAGCAAGAAGTGTCTCGTTAACCTTAGGAGGATGCAGTAATCTCTGGGAAACAGAACGTAGAAAGCATCATTTTTCAAAACATGGGTAGTTTGATATTACATAAGAGAGGAAGCACTAAAACTTTTGATCCATCAATGAGATGGAAAGAGTCTTTGTTAAAGCTGCTATAACAAAATGCCATGGACTGGCTGGCTTATAAACAACAGACATTTATTTCTCACCATTCCGGAGGCTGGAAGTCCAAGGTCAAGGTGCCAGCAGATTTGGTTCTGGCGAGAGCCTACTTCCTGATTTGCAGATGGCTGTCTTCTCGTTGCACCCTACCTTGGCACAGAGCAGAGAGATCTAGGTCTCTGGCCTTTTTCTCATAAGGGCACTAATCCCATTCACAAGGGCTCCACTCTCATGACCTAAGCACCTCCCAAAGGCCCCACCTCCAAATACCATCACAGTGGGGATTAGATTTCAACATAGGAATTTTGAGGGAACACAAACATTCAGTCTATAACAGAAGGCTTCATGAGGGTTGATACTGCTGCTGTTACGATATTTCTCCAAAATACTCCACTGCAGTGTTTTCTTAATTCATTCATGAAACACAGGCGGAGTGACGAGGCCGTCTGTTGGTGGCCTCCCAGCCATAGCTGCTGGCCCAGAGGTGTGTGACATTTGGGCTTAGGGACCACATTCCAGATGGCAGACTGGTCATCCCTCTCCAGTCTTCTTTCCTATTTCCAGTAGCTTCTGGGGTCCTTAGACAGAGTTTCCATTCCCTGCATAAAAAGCATCGAGCACGTATGACAGCTCAGAGACTAGGTTAGGGCATAGCCTTCACATTACTTTGTCAGGGTCCCTTTCCTTGAACCCCTTTGGAAACTTACAGGAACTCTTTCCCTTCCAGCACTCAGTGATCCCTTTCCCAGTTTGATTTTTCTTCCAAAGCCTTTATCACAGTCCAAGATACTAGATATTTAATTTTTTATTCACTCATGGTCTATCACTTCCAAATTAGCATGGAAACTGCATGAGGGCGACAGCTTCGTCTTACCTCTGTCTTTCCAATACCTACAGTGGTGCAGGTACCTGATAAACAAACCGAACAGTGAACGCATGATCGCGATATATACTCAAAGACGCCAAGATGCTGGGGGAACTGGAAGTAACTCAGTCTGGGGCATGGAATTTGAGGTGGGGACAGGGACAGATGAGGGTGTAGTAGTGAAGGTTGGACAGGGGCAGGAGGGAGCCATGGAAAGATGAGTGACCAGAAAGCAGAAGAGGGACAGGACTACCAGGAAAGCTTTGGGCTCTGCTGTTTTACAGATCAAAATAGTCTAAGTAGCGATTAAATTCCATGAATCTGAAAATTGAACCTTTCAAAAAATTTTTACAAATACCAGAGTCTCTTTAAGTAGAACTTTACTGAGCACCTAAGCATGCAGTTTACCTTGGATTTCCCCCAATCAAGATTCTGGCTTGATTTCAAACAACGAGGCCTTCGAGAGCTAATCAAAGAATGAGGTAAAGGAATAAGGTAGACCCAGCATGCTCAGTAGGGTCCATCAGATGGGATTCAAATTCCAGCTCTGCTGCTCGCTAGTCATGCCACCTTAGGAAAATGACATAACCTCTCTGAACCTTTTTCTCATGTGCAAAATGGGATTAACTATGCCTACAATTCCAAGCTGTTGTGAGCATTAAATTGAAAAAATAAACATGTCATAGACCTCCTATCGTCGTAGGTACTGAAAATACAGGAGCCATATTTATTAAAGAAGTCATGTGTTTTATTATTAATGATTATGCAAATTAATGCATCTTATTTTTAAGAGAGCCAAAGGTAGACTTAATCTGTACAAGGAAAAATATAACTGAAAATATAATATGGTAGCTTTTCCTGTCTTTTTTTGCTTCCTATGCGTGCTGCTGAATAAAACATAAAATGCATAGTATATGATATATGCAATAATATATAAGTACTTGTATTTTTCTTAGCGTTTCGTAGGGCTATATTTTATTGCATTAGGTATCTATATGGCGATGAATGATTTAAAACATATGGAACCATTTCTATGTGCGGCATCGTATGTGCTTCCCAAATATTGGTATAAATTGTCACTGTGGGTGAAATGTATTCTTGAGTTGTAGACCAATGCTATAAGTGTCTCCTTCTTTTGATGAGTCAGGTAGACTCTGCTTTGAGACCATGGGGAGAGTACCTCATCATTTTTGAATCCTGTGAGTACTATGGATTACACTTTATTTAATGTATACAGCATGTAAATAAGTTTCAGAGGCATAAAAGCTTCAAAACTAAACGAAAAGGAAAATTTAATAACCGACCGATTTTTAGATTGTGCACTAAATAATCTGTTTTCATCCTAAGAAAGGGGAGGAGGAAGGCAGAATTTAATAGACATATATAACAAATTAAAATCCAGTATCTAGGGGGGTGTAAATCACATTCCGTGAACCAAACAATGTGGTTTTCATCAGATCTCCTCCAGCCGCTCTGCCTGGGAGCTTGAGCATAATTCAACCAATTGTAAAACAGAAAGACGCTCCTGACAAAGGGCAGAAGACAGCACTGAGCCCCTGGCTCTTGGCCAAATGCTGCCCAGCCTAGCTATGTATACAATATCTTGTCTGTCCAATGATATGTTTGGAACGATCCCTCTAAGCCCAAAGAAGAGAAGAATGTAAAAAGAAATAAGACACACATTTACACACCTGGGACTATCTGACATCTAAGGAAGGGAAGGTATCAGTGTATATAGAGCAGGGGCTCAACCGGGGGTGATTTCAGCCGTGAAGGACATATGACGATGTCTGGAGACACTTGTGGTTGTCACGACTGGGCAGGTGCTATTGGCATCTAGTGGGTGGAGGCCAGGGACTCTGCTAAATATCCTACAGTGCCCAGGATGGCCCTCTTGCCCCAGTAAGGACTCATCCAGCCCCAAATGTCAATAGTGCCGAGATTAAGAAACCCTTGTCTAAAGGTTTCAACTCTAATTGTCTCCATGTTTGAGATTTTATTCACATGGTTTAGTCGTCTAAAGTCCTTGGGATGCTAAACTCGTATTTCTGTTAGAGGGCCCCAAGCTCCCTGTCGTTGTGAAGGTTCCATTCCTGCATTATCTTCCTCAAGAGGTGATGTCACTGATGTGAATGCCTGAGTCCTCATCTGTGCTGGGTTCTTCCTTTGTGTTTAATGAGAGGCCACTGAAATGGTATAGGTCTCTGATCAACTGGGGTTGACCTGGGAAATGCAAGTGTTTCAGTGTGGAAATGCCATGGTCTTGGCCTCATGTGGATAAGAACGTACAACGTTGGACAATTAAGTTTGCGAACTCATCCTAGAAAAGAGCTACATACCTCACTGCTGAATATCATTACGGTCACCTTTGAAGTACTCCCTTTGGGAAGCTATGCATTGACACCAGTGCCTAGTCCACCCTTCAAAGCAATTTTGGAACTCTTTTCCTGGAATGGCCATCAGAGTTGTCATTGTATTACCCTTGATGTCCTGAATGTCATCAAAACGTCTTCCTTTCAATATTTCCGTTATCTTTAGGTAAAGAAGTCAGATCAGCTGAGTAGGGAGGGTGTTCCAATACAGTTATTCGTTTACTGGCTCAAAACTCCCTCACAGACAGTGCTGTGTGAGGTGCATTGTCGTGATGCAAGAGCCATGAATTGTTGGCGAAAAGTTCAGGTCGTCCAACTTTTTCGCGCAGCCTTTTCAGCACTTCTAAATAGTAAACGTGGTTAACTGTTTGTCCAGTCGGTACAAATTCATAATGAATAATCCCTCTGACATCGAAAAAGTTTAGCAGCATCGTTGCAACACGTTCGTGAACTTAATTATCAGACCTTGTACATGTCTGCAAAGCTAGCCTGTGAAATGGCCACAGATCAAACACAAGCACGAGCCACAGAGCCCATTCCTCCTCCAAAGTGTCTCCTGTGTAAGTCTGAGGACCAGTGGTGGACAAGCAGGGAAGGTTTCCATTGCCTCCGTCTGTGCTACACCCGGATTGCGGTTCAGTAGAAGACTTCAGTCTCCAGGGCTGTCAATCCATTCCTGTTTAGTAGCATCAAATTTGCTTTAAAAAATTCATGCTGTGGGTTCTGAGGTAATCATTGCAGCTCCAGAAAAGTTTGTTAAAGATTGCATTTGATAGATGCTTTTTAATGGACAGTCTCTGTGCTTGGGTATTTCCACTTCATAATAGTAGATCTGGGGAAGGGGGTTAAAAAGAGGTAGGTGCGCTAGACTTTTCAGCAAATTTCACTGAACTCTTGCTTCCTTTGCCCAAATGTCTCCGCAAATTATATGGGAGGGAGAATTTTCGTCCTTCTTATGCTTGACTGAATAATTTGTTAAATTATGTTTCAAATCAGCATTTCCGCAAATTGAAGAACAACGAATGCTAAGTATATCATGGGTTATTATACATGCAATTTGCAGAAAAGTTGAAGTCAGTGGTTCAGTTGCATCCGGGTGTTGCCTGGAAAGATTGCACAAAACCGATGGCTACGACGAATGTCGTTGGTGTTCGGACCTTCTGTTTTCTAATTATAAAAAAGCATAGCATAGCCACCCGATGGAGTGGGCTCATAATCAGATCATAGCCATTTGGGATACAATGGACACTTAATGTGAAAGTGCTGATGCAGCACTTCCAACCGAAGCTCCATTGTATTTTGAGAGGGAAGCTCCACATTTTATTTCATTGTTGTCCAAACTGTTCTCTGAAGGCAACCGGCAGCTGTGGTTGCTGTGGGGTTTCGCATGATGGGGGTTGCTGAGTGGTTCGGTGTCCAGGCCAGCCGAGCTCACCAGCCCTTCACCCCAGGTTCATCCAGAACAGCTGTGGATCATCTGTTTTATTTATTGGACTTCTGCAATTTTGTGTGTGAAGACAGGAATGTGTGGCTAAAAAAATTGTAAAACTCTTGGAGCAGTTGTTAAAGATTACCAGGTGGAAGAGCTATTTTTTTTTTTATGTACATGAAAAAAATGCAAAGTGTTCTCACTTAAGAGCGAAAGAAAAGATTTTAAACTCCTACATGAAAGGAGAAATTCAGTATGTACTGTAACTCCTCTTTTACCTGGGAGTCTGTTAAGTTTAGTTAGCTTTTAACCGGAACCTACACAGTTTATAATTACTCCCTATCCCTTCCTCTCCCCTCCCTTGTTTTCCCCTCCCCTCCCCATCTTCTTCTCCCCTTCTCCCCTCTCTTTTCCTCTCTCCTCCTCTCCTCTCCCTTCCTTCCATTCTTCTTTTTATCTTTGCCTCTCTTTCAGCACTTATTTACTGAGTAGCAAATTAAAAAAAAAAAACTAAACAAGATAATTTTAGACAGTGATAAATGCTATGAAGATAGTTATGCAGAAGGACCTGGTAGAATGTGCCTGGGCACAAGAGGGTCCAGACTGGTTTAGATAGTTACTTTGTTTTGAACAAAAAAGTGGTGTAAGCCACTGAGAGTGTGCCCTGTAGTATGAGAGGCTCTTGCCTGGTCCACCCCCCGCCCCAAGGTGTAATTCTGGGAACAAAACAAGAGTCTTATATTTCGTTCGTTGTGTTATGTACTATTGCACCTTTTAAGTCAGGCAAGCATTGGCTGATATCTGGCATCAAGTGGTTAAGTATTACCTCTAAACAGCGAATGCTAAATTCTTAACATTTGTGGAGATTAAACTTTCATTCAGGTTAACGTTTTATATGTGTACTAACAGGAGGCTACTGAATCACTACTCCTGATTTAACCAGAGGAAATGAATATGATTTGTTGTGGATAGTATTGTTTAAAGGTCCGTATTCCACCTGAAAGCTGAAAGATGAGAGAGAGTCAACTATGCAAATGTATAGCGTATATATAGTAGATATGCAAAGGTATAGATGTTCTGGGCAGATGGAACAACTACTGTGATGGCTGGGTCAGGAATTGCTCATTATGTCACAAGACACTAATTGTCATTAATGGTGGCTCTGGTGGCTCCGGGATCCCAGATTCACAGGAGTCTGACTCCCCCCAACTGGGTTATATCCATTTTACCATGTATTGAGTTTCTCTAAAGTGTTCCGGCAGTGCTCTGTTCTGGGTTGTCCCCTCTGTAAGACCCTTTGATGGATTTGATGTCTCATTCATATGAAAGCTTAGACGTGTGAGAGGCCATGGCAACACAGAAACATCACAGCAAAAGCCACACCTCGGAAAATAACTATATGGAATTCTATGGCTGATTTGTGCTGTTTCTGGTGATGGTGGGTCCAATTCCACGGCAATATGAGTTTAAAATTTATGAGAACTTTAGCCACAGTTTAAAGTCATTGCTGTAATATTTCTTAAGTAAAAAACTTTACCCCAAATCAGCCATTGTTAATCCTACTGAATATATCTTTTCAGAATGCTTTTATTTGGGGTATATACTAGGTAAACATATAATTAATATGTTAACAACAAAATAGGTCTTAATTGTGTATGTATGTGTGTATATGATATTCTTAGGAGATCTACCTCATTCTTTTTAATGCTAACTAATAATCCACTCTTTGGAAATACTGTGATTTATTTATTTATTTAAAATCAGTAGAAAATAAAAATTTTATTTAACATTGCATTTTTCAATTATTTTTTATTTTTTTATAATTAGTTTCAGGTGTACAAACCAATGTAACATATATTTATACTTCTCACAAAGTAATAACTCCCCTCCCCCAATCTAGTACCCCTCTGAAATCATATATAGCTGTTACAATTCCATAGACTCTGTTCCCTATGCTGTACTCCACATCCCATGACCATATATACCATGTTTCTCCGAAAATAAGACCTAACTGGACAATCAGTTCTAATGTTCTTTTGGAGCAAAAATTAATATAAGACCCAGTATTATATTATACCTGGTCTTATATTATTGTAAAATAAGACTGGGTCTTTTTTTTTTTTAAATAAATTCTATTGGGGAATATTGGGGAACAATGTGTTTCTCCAGGGCCCATCAGCTCCAAGTCGTTGTCCTTCAATCTAGTTGTGGAGACTGCAGCTCAGCTCCAAGTCCAGTTGCCGTTTTCAATCTTTAGTTGCAGGGGGCGCAGCCCACCATCCCTTGTGGGAATTGAACTGGCCACCTTGTTAATGAGAGCTTGTGCTTTAGCCAGCTGAGCCACCTGGCTGCCCCAAGAACGGGTCTTATATTAATTTTTGCTCCAGAAGATGCATTAGTACTGATTGTCTGGCTGGGTCTTATTTTCGGGGACATATATATAATTATAGTTGACATTCAATATTATTCAGCTTCAGCTGTAGGTGTATAATGCAGTACTCAGGCATCTACACCGTCCCTGAAGTGGTCACCCTAATAAGACAAGTGCCCATAATACCATGATTTATTAACAAGGTCTTGGAATCCTGACTTTGCCGTTTATTAGCTGTCTGCCATTAAGCAATTTATTTACTTAGGTCAAGGTGAGAGGAACTAACATTCTTGGTAGAAGAAATGTATGTGCAAAGACACTAAGGTGAGAAAGAACTTAGTCCACTGAAGGTTTTAGTCTGTTGGAAGTTATTGCATGAGGACATGGATAGTAGATGAGATGGAGAGGCAGCCAGAGCTGGGCCATGCTAAGGCGTATGAGCCATGGAGAGAACGAAGAAGATTTTAAATAAGGGAGTAGCATGATGAAGTTTGAGTGTTCCAAATTCACATGAAGAATGGCTGAGAAGAGGATGGGAGTATGAGAATGCTTTTCTGTTGAGTGTCTTTCACTTTTCTTTTTTGTAGGGAAAAACCCTTCTAGAACCAAGACTTCAGTGCTAGTGTTACAAACATTTGCTTTTTTAAATCCAATTACCTGTGAAGCTTTTGCCGAGTCCTGGTTGACTTGTTGAAAGAAGTCACCAAGACTCAAAGATTCATGGACATATGGATACCCAATGAAGTGACTTCTTTAAAGAAAGACATGAACAGGCTTTTAAAAAAGGAGTTTGAACTCTCAGGCCTTCTTAGCATAAGATCATTATCACATTTTCATTTTAAAAGCTTTTTCTTTAGAAATAATTTGACTTAAAATATTGCAAAAATAGCACACAGATTCCCAGGGTACACCTTAACCTAGATTCTCCAAATGTTAACATCTAGCACGAATATGGTATAATAATCTAAACCCCAAATTAAAATTGATCCAGTACTCACCTAAAGATCATATTTGAAATTCCAAACTGTCCCATGAATGCCCTATTTTTGGTTCAAGATATAATCCAACATCTCATATTGCACTGAGTTGTACTATCTCCTTAGACTCCTCCAATCTGGGTCAGTTTTTCAGTCTTTCCTTGTCTTTCATGATATTAACATTTTAAAAGAGCTTTTTTTGTAGAATGCCCTCCTTTGGGTTTGTCTGCCGATTTCTCTTGATTATACCAGTGTTGTGCATTATTGGGGAGGGGATTCCACAGAAGTGATGCTAGGACCATCTCATTGCATCATTTCAGGAGGTCTGTGAGGTCACTGTGCCTTCTGGTTGGTGATGTTAACTCTGATCATTGCGTTTAAGTGGTGTTTGCCAGGCTTTTCCACCATGGTGTTACGATTTTTCCTCTTGTAATGAACAAGTATCTTATAGGGAGGTATTTTGAAACTATATAACTATTCTGTATTCATTTCCTATTCCTGCTATCACAAATTACCACAAATTTAGTGGCTTAAAACATGAATTTATTGTCTTATTGTACTTTAGGCTAATCACATTTTCATTTTAAAAGCTTTTTTCTTTAGAAATAATTTGACTTAAAATGTCGCAAAAGTAGCACACAGATTTCCCAGGGTACACCTTAACCTAGACACATGTAGAATCTGAAACGGATCTTGCTGGGTAAAATCAAGATGTTGGCAGGGCAGTGTTCCTTTCTGGAAGCACAAAGGGAGGATCTGTTTTTCTTGCCTTTTTTAGTTTCTAGAGGCTGCTCATACCCCTTGGTTTGTGACCTCCTCGTTTTCAAAGTCAGCAGTGGTGGGTCAATGCTTTCTCACCGTGTCTCAGTCTTACACATCACTCTGACTAGTTCCCTCCTTCTTCCACTTCTAAGGAAACTGTGATTACACTGGACCTTACCAGGTAACCCAGCTTTATATCCCTATTTTGAGGTCAGCTGCTTGGCAACTTGAATGCCATCTGCCACTTACATCTCCCCTTGCTAAGTAATAAAACATAATCACAGGTTCTGGGGATTAGGACTTGGGTATCTTTGGGGCCATTATTCTGCTTATCACAATTCCATTCTTCATCAAAATTTCAACTGATGCATTTTTTCATTATTATGGATTCTTAGTTTTCTATTGTATTCAACAGATTTTAGTCTGTTAATATTTATTTTGATGCTCACATTGCTCCACCTGGGAGTCCCTTAAAGATGGCTGCTGTGTCCTTCTGACAAGTCCCCATTGTTACTTTGGTACCATGAGATTTACAGGACCATCTTTTACTTTATCTGCCACAATGCTGGAATCAGCCATTTCTCCAAAGGTTCCTGGTTTTCTCTACCAGGAGAAATGGCCCTGAAACTCCAAGACTGGGTACCGGGTGTGCTCATTGCTGCTGAGGTGTCTTGGCTTCTCGTCCTTCCAATGGACAGAGTTAGGAAATACATGCATAGCACTCTTTTCTGTCCTCACAGCCCTCAAAAAATTGTGCATAGATTTACTTGTTTCCTTTTTTATTGCTTCATCCATTTAGCTCTGAATTTTATGACGGGATTTGTCACTACATAGTAAAATCATTTCTTAGGTATATGTTACTGAAGTTAATCTGGAAGGTGAAAGTTGCTTATAGTAAAACTTAAATTTCTTCAACCCTCCCGTAGATTTCAGTCCTTTCTCAACCCTCAGTAAGTCCAGCACGGTCACTTTTCCTCTGGTATTGAAACCAACTGTGGTTTCCATTATTTGAGCCACAGCTAGGTTTTTTATTCAGTGAAATGCAGAATTGCTCGTACCAAGAGAAAGCTAGAGACCCTTTCCCCCCAAATTACAGCAGATTCATATCTGCCATATCACACACTTATGGGCATATGTTCATTTGGTAGCATATGGGTGGAATATTCTACACTATTTAAATTGCCCTCACTCTCACACTCTGTTTTTGTTCTGAGCACCTGTACATGAATTTAAGGAAGTTAAAAAGCAGTCAAAAAGCCATTTCAGTATGTATCCAAGGTCATAGACATAGTTCTTCTTTAGAGAGTAGACACTTAGGAAATATGTGCTCGATGAATGAAAGTGTGTTTTGTGTCCTTTGGAACCTTGCAGGCTCGTCTGTCCTTTCCTTAATGACAAATGTTACGGCCCTCCTTTCATTACTTTTTTTCATTTCGTTTGAGCTCTGTTTTTTCTTTTTCCAAATAAAAATGGTATTGATATGGGTGCCAGAAGAGAGTGAATAATTCATGTGTAGTCCCATATTTGGTATACTATTTCAAAGCGGTATCGTGGACTTGGGAGCTTCATTGGAACTTTGAGGAGTGAACTTGAAGTGTTATTCAAACACCAAAGCCCTGAGAAGGCTGTTTGAGAAGATACAATTCAAGCTCTTTTTGAGGATCTCAGCTTATTTACTACCAAATCTACAACTGGTTCCCTTCCAAAACTGTCCCTTTTATTGATGCAGCCAAGGGTCTTTCTGAAAGCAACTTTCCTATTTGCCCAATTCTGGAAATACCATCAGTAAATACTCCCTCCAGGTTAATGGTGACAGAAGATCACAGACCCCAGCAAAGCTCTACATTCTACACGCAGGGCTGCATGGGCACGTAGTCTCGCTTAAAGGAATTTTATAGTTCTGAGCAAGCTATGCCATTACGCGGACTAGGTTTTAGTGTATCCATTTTTCACCTAGTTCACGGGACAATTTTCTGTTGTGCCACAACCAGAAGACAAGCCTAGAAACTGGAAAAGCAAGGAAGATGGCTTCTAGGCAGAAGCTGAAGATGGTTTAGGAGAACTCCTCAACTATTGTTTTAATTAACTGTGCTTTGTTACTGATTAGAGGTCCAGACCTCCTCTTTAGAAGAATTGCCCCATCGCCAAACACTTCTCTGCCAACACAGCGTGGAAAAACAAATTGAGATGCATCACCCATGAAATGCCACAATTCCTACTTTAGTTTGGCTAATTCTGTTCCTACCCTCACCCATATCCCATTGCTTGCCCATTGAAAACAAACAAAAACCCAAGGTGTTAAAGTCCTATTTCATTTCTCTTTCTGTCTCTCTCTGTGCCTCTGTCTCTATCAGCATGAGCGTCTCTCAGAAGACGGTACAGTGGTTGACAGCCTAGGTTTGTTCTCAGACAGGCTTAGGGCCACCTCACCATTTGTCCATTATTGTGTCAATAGTCACGTGAGATGTTTAGCTCTTGAAACCCCACTTTTCTTATCTGTACAATAGGTGTAATAAAACGGTGAAGTCACAGCTTACTCAGAGTTCAGGTTTTAAATGAACTCGTAAGGTATAAATTGGATGTGGCTAACGATGTCATGGGAGAACCATTTTATCACCCATAAAATAGATTACTCGTGGTGTTATGTATACAATTTTACAGGATAGGTGTATGTAAATGTATAACAATGCGTATAATAAAACACACTCGATAAAATAGAGAGAACATATGCAAACTATAATTTTATAGTGTATTAGATATGCCATTCGATTTCTATTTTTATTTCTCGCACCAGCTTTTTGGGGGCCCAATTCACGTGGTTGAATTCAAATATGATACAACTGCCGTTTATCGATCTCATGAAGTTGTTGTGAGGAATAAAAGAAATTCTGTATGATTGGCAAATGGCTAATTCTGTATAAATGATCAAGAGATAATGCTGAAAATGATGATGATGGTGGAGATGATAACGATGATGAAAATGATGATTTGAAGATTTTAACCACATTCAGTTTCCTTAGACTAATATTTATTATTGTAGAATTTTCCACACTGACAAAGAGGGAGAAATTTAAAGCATAAGGCAACTTTCTTCCCACTCATCAACAAAATAATATAATATAAATGCACAGACTCTAATACTTAGTGTATAGAAACCTGCAGCTCCATCTTTAATTTCCTTCTGCTTGATGGCCTCGTAAGGCATTCATCTGAAACACCTGGACGTGGACAGGATCACACCTTAACCATAGAGACCATCATATTTGGTCTCTAGTGATGAGAAAGGTCAGTTAGAACAGCATTATTCTGTGGTTATAAGACATCAACCACAGTGAACTTTAGTTCCCTAAATTACTCTTTAAATATTTAATAACATGTTAAAAGTGTACAAATGTAAAAGGAGAGAGCAGTTGGAGGGTGGGAGAAGAGAACATCAGAGGTCAAGGACGGACAACGAGCTTTTAGTAGAATGTCTCTTTCAGTCTCCCCTTCCTGAGAAAGCAAAGCATGTGGTTGAGTATTTGGGCCATATCTTCAGATAATAAAAATTACTCTGCAACAATAAAAATATGCATTGTTATAGTCAGATGAGATTTTTTTTTTAAAGAGTTAATCTAGCCTTTTGAAATTCCTGGTTGAAATAAAACTTTTAATTATGGAAATGATCAGACACATACTAAAGTAAGGAGAAAAGTATAATGCTCCCCTTTGTGCCTCATCACCCAGCTTCAACAATTATTATTGACATTCTGCTACTCTACTTCATTTTTGCCTCACTCATCCCCACCACAACTGCTTTTTTTTCCTCTGGTGTATTTTAAAGAAAATCCCAGGCATTGTATCTTTTCATTGCAAAGTCGTCAGTATATAGCTTTATAGAGTAAGGCTTTAAAAAAAGTAACCCTAAATTAAGAATAATTTCTTGATCACACACACACACACACTCTCACACACACACACACACACACACACACACACCAGTTAGAGGAACCTTGTAAATAATAGAGGTGTTTAAAACTACCAGAAAACCTTGCCTTTGGTCACTAACCTGTGTGATCAATTTGTCGCACTGGCCATTCATGTGAAGCACTCCATTCCACCCTGCGTCTAGCAGTACATGCTCTAGAGTTGTCAGATTACAAATGGTATAGATAAGGAGTGGCAAGTAAAGAGCCAGATCATAAATACTTTTGGTTTTGCTGCCCATATGGCCTCTGTTATGACCACTCAACTCTGCCACTGTAAGCAAAAGCAGCCAGGCATAATACAGTAATGAAGGGGCATGGCTGTGTTCCAATAAAACTTTATTGACAACAAAAGGCAGGAGGCGGGGGCCTTGGGTCATAGTTTGCTGATGCTGGCTATATAAAAAGTAATCCAGCTACTGCCACAGAGGGTCTTAAAATCCTGGAGTCCACAGTACCCTGGAGAACTGAGTATGCTGTAGCTGAAGAGCGGTGCGTTCAGAACCACAACACCGAAACTCCAGATCTGTCTCCATCATTTTGAAGATTTCGAATGGGTCACTTTTTGATTCACGGTGTTTCACTTGTTAGATGAAGATAGAACTTAAAGAGATTATTGCAGGACTGAATGAGATCATGGAAATGCTTACTGAGCCAGACGGTACTGCTTAAGTATGAGGCAGGATTATCCACTTTACAGTGAAATTCTGGATGGTTCCCTGCTGATGGTTCTTCACTATATTTTATTCTTCACCTTTCATTTTTCTGGATGCCAGACACATAGTAATAAAAATCAAACCTACATTTACTGTGCATTTTTTCATATATGCCAGGACAGTTCTAAGAAGGAGGTTTACATGAGTAATCCTGTTTGAATAATCAGGTATTATTATCTCGATTTTAATAGACAAGAAACTGAGACTGATGTAGGTTAAGTAGTGGCCTAACCTCCATTGGGAGAGAACGGTAGAGTCGGGACTTGAACTGTCTGAATCTACAAGCTTTGACCTGTTCCTCTAGTAACTTTTAGGGTAGACGGTCACCGTTCTCCTTTTTGCAACATCACCAACTAATCCTTTTATAGTTTATATGGTGTTTTTCTCCCTACATGAGCTGATGTCACCTTCCCAGCAGAGACAGTGAGTAACTCACTGAAGTCACCAACCCTAATAACTCATCCTGTCACTTCCTAAGAGAGACCTCCTCTCGTCTCCTAAACTGGGCCAGGTCCCTGCGTTAAATGCTTTTACGATCATTCCCTTTATTTGCTTTTCCGTGCACATTTCACTTCTGTAACGAAAGAGTCATCATGGAGAAAACTCCATGAAATCAAAAGTTACGTTGTTCTTGTTCACTGCCCTGTCACCACCGTTGGCCCAGAGGTGCTCAGTGAATAGCTGCTAAATAAATGTCTCTAAAAATAATGAGGATGGAAGTTATAGGTTTTGGAGTGAAGTTTGCATTCCAATGATAATTTTTTGCACTGTCAAGTTGTGTTGGACATGTGAATGTTCTAGCAGGAAGCCTGTTAGAAATTTCAATGCAGTGACTCCATACCTTGTAGTGTGGCCTCATAAATATCTGGTCTACCATTAACTTACTTCTAAGATGAGAAGCAGTGGCGGAAGGGAAAGGCGTGCTCATTCTGCCTGGGATGGGGAGAGGTTGGCCCTCTCCTATTTGGGAATGTGAAAAATGTGTGTGTGTGTGTGTGTGTGTGTGTGTGTGTGTAAATGTGACCTCCTAATACTACATATGAAAGGACCATGAGAAAATAATCTGAAAGAAGGGGGAGAGGTATTGAAAACTAAACTGTCTTTAGAGGCCAGATGGGGAACATGGATGTGTGGAGAAGGAATGATGAGATCTTTAATGATCTGGAGAGCACATATTCAGCCTAAAGATATTCAAATTCAACATGTTAAAAAAATCACTTTGTAGACAAACAAGACAGAGGCCAGCACAATGGCGTCCAAGGAATCCAACCTTGCAATTCCCAGGAGGGTGCAGAAAGGGAGGGAGTGAAGACAGGAGAGAAGAGGGGTTGCAGCACAGGAGAGACAATTCCTGGGAAGATGGTGAATCTTGGGGGATCCCTATCAGCTTCTTCATTCCTTAACTTTGTACAGACACCCGTTTAGGTTTAAGGCAGTGGTATGCATTCCTCCACCAACAACATGGTGTTTGTCACGGCATCACGACATTTTGGTTCTCGTGCACTACCGTGTTTCCCCCAAAATAAGACCTAGCTGGACCATCAGGTCTAATGCATCTTTTGGAGCAAAAATTAATGTAAGACCCGGTCTTATTTTGATATAAGACTGGGTATGATATGATATAACATAACATAACATAACATAACATAACATAACATAACATAACATAACATAACAAACACCAGGTCTTATTTTAATATAAGACCCGGTCTTATATAAGACCCGGTCTTATATTAACTTTTGCTCCAAAAGACACATTAGGCCTGATGGTCCAGCTAGGTCTCATTTTCGGGGAAACACAGTATGAATGATAGGTTGAGATGAATCCAGTGGAAGAAGAGCATTTTCTTTTTCTTATCTTGGGCTCCCATGATATTTCTAAGCTAAGGTGGCTGACTTTTGGGTTAGCAAATTCTAAACAGATAATTGGAACAATTTTGATGTTTCCAGGTGCTTCTATTCACGGGTTTTCTTCTTTCCCATATTAATTTCTGATTTGACTTCCAGGGTAGATACAGGCCATTCTGCTCCTATTATCTTTTATTGAGGTCTTTGCCATTTTTCATCAGCAGGGTTGGGGCAGGTGATGCCAAGGTGCTCGAGGGCTCTGTGTGGGCCCCTAGGTTAATGTGGGGGCTATACGAGAGTCATAAAGTGTGCAAGAGTCACTTACGGGACCGGACCTCCATTTTCTGTTTAATTATCTTAAACGTTGCAAGCTCAGCTCTTCAGTTTGCCACGGTCTGTCGGGTAGAGAGAATGTTGATAAAGTTTCCCTTAAGTCCCTCCAAAGGGTCAAAGGTTAGGCCCTTATGAGGCTACTATGACCATGGGGGCTTGTAGTAGGATTTAGATGACAGAACTGGACAAAATTACCATCTAATCCAGCACTGGCTTCTGCGAATACATCCAGAGGCAGAATATTAATTGAACCACCTGCTCAGAAACATGGATATTTAGCAGGTGTGAAACCAAAGAGCACTTACAGATGAAACTATGGAATTGGTTTCTTGTTCTGTTTGTGAAGAGATGGGTAAAGGAAAGAACAAATGAATACAGAAGTGCACTCCTCCTTGGATAGGATCACTATGGCTTCGAATAATAAAATCAGGCTGGAATGCACCATGTCTTGTTCTCTAAACACGTGTCCCCAGCAGGGAAAAGCAAGGAGGAGGAAGAAAGTCTTTCGCTAGGAAGAAAGGAGTAGGGGAAGAGAGGCACTGGGGCTTCTTATGGCACTTCTCCTGGTTACTGACACTCACAGGCTCCTAACAGCCCACAGAGCTACAGCCACAAACTCCAATATTTGTCACTGTCACTTCCGAAGTGCTTGGCATTGTTCAGGAAATTGTATGTGTAAAGCAGAGCTGCTTGCGTCCAACTTCGACAAGGGAACAGCCGTGCAAGGGTGCTTGAAACTGAAACAGGCTTATGTGTCCTATTATGTGCCCCAGCAAGAGCCATAAATAATTGTGACAAGTTTTTTTCCCCATCCCATGTGACAGTCCTTGACTCTGCCTCCTGTCTCCTCTCCCCTCTGCCTCATAGACTAGACCTGCCAGGCTGTGTGATGATAGATGTTACTGGCCACCAAATGACAGCTGGATGGATTTTTAGTTGGTGCTTTAGAGGGAATCAGATATGCTGTATAAAGCAATAAAAAAAGCACACACACAAGGTGGATTAAAAATAGCTAGCACAGCAGTAACCCACTTTGTTGTTTATCAAAAGTTAAATCTCACATGGTAAGTCCTAGTGATGTGTTAATTTTTCAGACTCCTGTCAGAATGACACTGACGACAGCCACAAAAAAAAAAAAAAAAAAAAGAAAGAAAAGAAAGAGAGAGAGAAGGGGTAAAAACAATTGACTATTTCCTTATATTTTTGTGTAATGGGACAAAAATATTTTCTTCTTTAAATGTTATCCAAGAAGAGAAATGGGCTCCTGGTACTGTGCCATATTGTGGTTTTTTGTTTTTCACTCTTCTCGATCTTGAAGTTTAAACATAAGATTGGCGATGTTGTGGATTATGGAATTCTTCAACTCCTGTTCAATTAAATTTTTTACAAAACATTGCTCATCTTCCTCCACACTATTGATCTAGATTCAGTGTAACAAATGGTCTGGTTTCCCAGCTACCTTGGAAATGTCATGTAGGCGTCAACACAACTACTTAGTGTATGTTTGATAAAGAATTACAGCCTCCTCTGAATTGCTCCGACTTTCATCTCGGGCAAGCTGGCTTGGCTACCTCATGTCTCGATGGATGTGCAGAGGCGCTGGGACATAATTCAGTGACCTGCCCCATTCTGCAGTTCACGGACGTGACAGGCTGCGAGGTACTTAGTCACTGCGTTTCTGTCTCCCCTGCACAACCCGGGAAGTGGCTGCTGTGTAATTTAAGAGTGCTCAGTATATCAGATCACGACTATTTTCCCCTTTGATTTTTCTGATGAATCACGGTAGGACGGCTGTAGCTTTCACATGGTAGCATGTGGCACGAGGAGGCAAGGTAGCACAAAATGTTTATTAAAAAAAATATGGTTTTTGGGGTGGGTACCAGGCAAAAGGGATAATTTGAGCTATGCCTCTATACTCACACGTGGAGATAATTCAATACCGGCATAGTTACATCATTTCTAGCAGTATCCAGTGGTACATGTGTTATTGGGTGGTGTTTATTATTTTGTTATAGAATTCTTTGCATAGAACAATTTCCATAATAAAGCCTATATTCTACAGCTTCATTACTCAGTTGGTTTGGTTTTTTTTTTCAGCAGACATGGGTTGATGAGACGTATGAGTGAGGAGAAAATATAATGAAATGGTCAAAAGGGCAGGTTTGGGGAGCCTGCTGCCTGGATTCAAGTCCCATGTCATTTTCTTCTCTCCTGGGTGATCTTAGCAAGTTATTAGCCTCTCTGTGCTTCAGTAACTTTCTCTGGAGAATGGGGGTGATAATTATCCCCACAGAATAGGGATGTTTGGAGGACTGAGTAAAATGAATGCGCTTAGTACCATCCCTGACACTTGTACTAAGTGTTGAAATATTATTACTTTAATTATTATAATAATTTTATTTAGTTATTATCATTATTACTGGTATAGTTTTACTCAGGCCACCTCCGTCTCCTTGTTCCAAATCTTTCCAGATTTGATGCCCATGTGTTGGATGGGTAAATGGAAAATTATTTTCAGAACGTGCCCTCTCTGAGGTGAAAAGGACAGTAACGTTTTACATTGTTTGATTCCGTGTAAGTAGTCAGGCCGGTTCTCATCTGCTTCTAAAATCATTGAAAAACATTTTTTTGGACAGTGATTCACAGTAAGGAATGCAATCACCGTGGCCAGGAACGCACACATATGCAGTATACATACATTTTCTTGAAGCAAATGTCCCATGAAGCCACTAATTATCCTTCCTGCATGTGATATACTCTGGTATTTTCTATTCTCTCCTATTTCATTTTTTAAAAACTGCTACTCTAGACCAGGCGTTGGCAATCTTTTTCTGCAAAAGGCCAGATAGTAAGTATTTTCGGCTTTGAGGGACAACTCAGAACTAATCAACTCTGCCATTGTAGTGTGAAGGCAGGAGAGGCAAGACGTAAACAAATGGGCATGGCTGTGTTCCAAAAATCTCTACTTATGGACACAGACATTTGAATTTCATGTAACTTTCTCGTGTCACAAAATATAATTCTTCCTTTGATTTTTTCCAACCACTTAGAAATATAAAAAGCACTCTTAACTTGCAGGCCATATGAAAACAGGTGGTGGGTTGGATTTGGCCCGTGGGCCATGGTTTGCCGATCCCCACTCTAGTCCACTAAATCGATTTTATGACCTGTAGTTTATAAAACACTCTTCCTGAGCATTTCCCGAAGTGACTTGGAAGTGATACTTGTTGGCAAGGGTACAAATTGCTGCTAATGGAAAGAAAGCATCTCTCTTCAAATGGATTTGTGAGACCCCACAGTGAACAAAGATGTCCATCTTTCAGCAGAAATGTTGACTCTTTGAGCACGTTCTCAGGCTTCATGACTTTGTAAGAGGCCTACAACAAGACTCTGATTTTCCAAAACATCTCTGTGACTTGGGTTCTGAGAAAGGCACTTGTGGGAACCCTATTTCAAAGCATGAGTCTGGGGACGTCACCCTCTTTCCATGGTAGCAAGCGTTATGTAAGGGGACCACAGTATTTGCTAGCAAGAAAAAGGTCTTTGGCAATAATTAGTCTCCCAATAACGTGTCAAGGAATACATTTTGGAGCCTATTGTGTGCACAGTACTACACTAAGCATGTGGAAGAAATGACAGATCCAATTTCGTATTTGGGGGAGTTTATAGTTGAATTTGAACTTGATTATAGGCAACATGTCAATAAGCACAAAATAACATGGTCTCATTCAGACCGAAGCCCCAAGTGCTGATCATATCACAACAGGGAATCATGATTATGATAAAATATACAGGCATTATATGATTTTGTAGTTTTCCCATAAGTCATTTCATTTGATACTAAGGTCACAAGTCCATTTTACAGGCAAGGGAAGGGAGTGACATGCCTGAGATCAGACCTTCAGTGGAAAATAAGAAAGTGCCATCAAATCCTTTGGCACTGGGTTTGAAATTAACTAGCAAATTATGAGAAGAGCAGAAAGCGCAGTGTTCATCTTTGGCCTGTCCCCTAAAAGCAAGTGAAACAGCGAGGCTCGTTTTCCCCAAGAGAATTTTCCCAAAGATCATTTTGTTTCTCTTAAAAAATATTTTAGCAGCTGTGAAAAATAATGCAGTTCAATAGGACGTAAATAAAAGGGGCCCCGCCAGCCCAAGTTTGTGATTTGAGGGTGTGCTATTATTTAGACTCTATGAGTTTTGAAAGCAGAAGAGACATGACTTAAGGTCGTGGCATGGTTCCCAATTAAAAAACAAAAAAACAGCAAACCTGCTTTGAAAAACTGTGCTGCACATTTGAAACTCGTATCTCCTAGCTACTGGGATTAGGTGTTCCACGCAGCACCGGGAAATCTGTAATATTAATAAGCATTCTTCTTACCAGCTTATGCTTATCTTCCACAATTTTGATAACTGGGCCAGATGAGTCAATTGTTTTGTTTTTTGCTGTTTGGCAGTGTAAATCTAGAAATTAATAATTAGGCCTAAAAGCACCCGTGTGATGGAATTAGTGTGCTCAGAGTTGCCTAGGTGAACGACGGAGTGTGGACAAACAATGGACTGACCCCCTTTGTCATTCAGGTCTCACAGAGGTCCTTCCTGTCAGCTCTGTCTAAATAACGCCACCTCTCAGTCACTCTTTACCACATCATCCTGTTTTACTTCCTTATATCACTTAAGAGTAACCTGGTGTCATCTTGTTTATGCATTCTTTTCCATCTTTCCTGTCTGTGTCCCTTCCATAATGTCAGTCCCAGGAGAACCCAAGCTCTACTTTTATACCTGGAGTCAGCAAACCAGGGGCTACGGGTCCCATCCAGTTTGCTGCCAGTTTTTGTGTGGCCTGCGAGTTAAGAATGCTTTTCACATTTTTTAAGGGTTGAAAACAAAAATCAGAATACTATTTCGTGATGTGTGAAAATGACATGAAGTTCAAGTTTTAGCGTCCAGATGTTAACCTTTATTGGCATACCACCATGCCCATTCATTTGCAGAGTGTCTGTGGCTGCTCCAACATACAACAGCAGAGTTGAGTTGTGACCAAGACTGGATGGCTAGTCTGTAGAGCCTAAAATGCTTAGGGGTCTGTATCTGGCACTGTACAGACGCCTGCTGTGCAAGGTGTGACCAAACCATACAGTGAATGTGTCAATAAAAAATTTTGTTACACTAAAAGACACATTGCCATTAATCCCCCTCAAAATACTGCCCCTCGCTTCGAACACACTTATCCTGTCATTCTTGCCACTTTCTGAAGTGGCTCTGGAAGTCCTCTTTCGTGAGTGTCTTTGGTTGTGCTGTCGTGGCTGCCTCGACGTCTGAATTGATTACGTTTCATGGTCATTTTGACTTTGGGGAAGGGCCAGAAGTTGAACGGTGCCAGACTCAGTGAATAAGGTGGATGAGGGCACACCGTAATGTTTTTATTTGACAGAAATTGTTGTACCAGAAGCGATGTGGGACTTGGAGCTTTTCTGTTGCGATCAAAGCATACAGTGAATCCTGCTGCCGAGTACCATCCAATGCAAAGGCAGGGATCTTCAACATGGGAAGTGGCACGTTGAACCTTAGTAACAGTGTTGACAAGTTTCAACTTGTTCTGTGCAGTCAGTCGGGTATGAGCTATGGTTGAGAGAAGGTGTGTCTTAAAGTGTGCCATAAATCATCCTCCATCATGACAACTGTCTGTGTCACACATTGCTTTTGGTATACTGCAATTTCTGTCAAATAAAAACATTACAGTGTGTCCTCCTCCACCTTATTCATTGAATCTGGCACCGTGCAATTTCTGGCTTTTCCCCAAAGTAAAAATGATTCAGCACATCGAGGCAGCCATGACAGCACAACTAAAGACACTCACAAAAGAGGGCTTCCAGAACTGTTTCAGCAAGTGGCAACAATGATGGGATAAGTGTGTTTGAAGCGAGAAGGAGTCTTTTGAGGGGGATTAATGGCAATGTGTCTTTTACTCTAATAATTTTTTTAAAAATTTAAACATTCATTGCATTTTTGATCACACCTCATATATGCCCAGCACAGTGCCTGGTAATCTGTAAGTGCCCAATAAATGTTGTGGATGTATTCATAAAGAGCAGAGCTTGGTGAGAGTTATTTTAAAATGTCCATTCCCTGCCACTAATCAGTAAGAAGCAGGAACAGATGTATCAAAATTAAATGTTGATTCCAGGCTCTGGAACAATCACAAAACCACAGGGGGACATGAAAGGCCAGGTAGAGTTGCTGGGAAGCTTTGCCTGACATTTCTTTAAAAGAGGTGGCAAACTACCATTTCAGGAATGTCATGGTATCTCAGGTTCCAATTTCTAGATACTAAATGCTTTCAGCTTTCTCTTGGTCCAATGTATTTTCTTGAGCCAAGCCTTTTTCCTCCTGCTGTTTATTTGTAATGTGACTAAAGATTGAACTCTGGTTTCTACCGCCCAAACTCAGGGAACCTCTCCTCCAAAAAATGTCAGCCTCTCGATCCTCTTCATAAAAAGATCCCTGTAACTTGGACAGTACATTCAAAATAGTCCACAGAACAAAAAGGTGGTCTGAAAATAACAAGGGGAAAAAAATGTACTAAATGCATCTGTATACACACAAAGTTGCTAGGGAAACATGGCAGTTCCTTGCAAACTGCCAGCACAGGCACCCTGATAAAGAATTGACAGCTGACCTTTGTCTTCTCTTTTCCTGCCTGCTTTTTCCCTGGCACAGAAGAGCCTCATGGCTTGAGTGATGCTTTTGATAGGCAGATTTTCGGATTCCGTGCTGTCTGCCAGATGGAGGGGGTCCTGGTTTAGACTCTGCTAAGACCTAAAACATCTTTTATGAGTGTCACCTCCATCCTGACCCAATCAATGTAATTGAAAGGCACGTTTTCACACTGGGATTTGGCTTCTATAGTCCTGAGGAGAGAAATGACATATTTTGTTGCATGATTTAAATATTCCCGCTGAACACCAAATTAAAAATATCCATTAAAGGTTTATTTGATATCTTCCTAATTATTGCCCATTGCGCATTTGACAAATTATTTACACATTTTAATAATTGCAACTTTCTTTGGAAGTGACACAAAAACAATTACTTTTTCAAAATTCCACTGTGTATATGCTTTTGAAACTACATAGCCATTAAAAACAGTCTGTCGAATTAAAGGTTGGGCAATTAATTAAGTGCAAATTCTGTAAAACTGGACCAAGGAGAAAATTCATCAAACCTATGAAATATGACCTATCTTGTCCAAAAGACAAATATGTTTAAACAAAAGATGAAAATTGATGACAAAATTACGGGTAGCAAAATGCACACAGAGCAAATATAAGACAGCTGTACTTGGTTTCAGCGTGTTGCGTTTACCCTCACAGAATTCATGATTCATTACCTTCACCGTCTTGTAAAACTTTTCGTAGTTAATCTCCAAAGTACTGTATCTGGAATAATAAAAGTTCTCAGTAAGAGTTTGGAAGACCATTATATTAATGACTTACTGGCTGTTAGAGGAGCCCAATTAAATGCAACCCAAGTTGGGGATGGCAGCCGGAGGGTAGGTCGCCCTAGGACAGGTGAAACCCCGGTTTCATTTCTCTCCTCTTGGACTTTCTGACATGGTCTGCCTATCTTCCTCACTCACACCAGTGTTCGGTATCAAAAGACCCCATGGAAAGGTTTATCTAGAAAGGATTCTGCCCATGATAAAACTTTGGCTGTTACATGAGCGACAACTGCTGTGTGCGACCAGAGTGCACAATCAGGGGCCCCCAGAAAGCAGAGCAGTGGTTACGTGGGTTGTATCTGTAATGGCTACAGCCATTACATGTGTATTACAAGTTCTGGATGTTACACCCAGGCGTTCAGGTTCACAAATCAACATCAATGCTGGTGTGAAGTGGGCGGAAGAGGGAGGTGGATGTGCAGACTGTGGGGATGGTTAAGGATACAAGGCTGTTATTTCCATATTAAAATGTAATGGTCTCATTAAAGTTAAAACCACTGTTAAACTTGATTGAATAAATTAGTTAATTAACCATAGCATCCAGTGCATTCCTCCAGGGCATACCTCTCTATTCCTCAAGATGCAGAAGAAATGCAGGCTCAGCTTAGAGCATCTTATCCTGGGTAGTATGATAACACTCATCTTAGACTGATTTACAGCAGAATCTGTTAAAACCATCAAAAGCTAGAAGGTGAGGGTGTTACTTTGTGTTAAAGGAAGATGGAAATAGCTTCCAATGCAAGACGATGTATTTTATTTTTAAGCTGAAATCTCTGAAGGTTTTCTTAATAAAAAAAAAAGGAACAAAACACCTGATAAGCAGTTTGTGGAGTGACTGTTTTAGCCAGCAAAATAAAGGGCATTTTTGTTTGTTTGTTTGTTTTTACACATTTTGCCTTACTTTCCATTTTTATGTTTGAATATCCAAAAATATCTCCGTGGGGTTGGTTGGAACTTTTCAAAAACTCTCTGGGGGAGTTGGGTTTGGGTAAATGACTCTAATTCAGGGTTCAATGAGTGTTTTTGTGGGTGAGTAGATTGGATAGAGACATATTTAGGAAACATCTCAAATTTGTTGTCCAAAGTCTGATCTTGATATGTCGGTTTTCGCTAGACTAGCTATCCACGACACAAATGGCCAAGCGAACCATTTGAAATGTTATTGAAATTTGAAAGAAGTCAGCTTAATTCCTGGTACACCTTAGTTTCTGTAAATGAAATAAAGATAGTAATAAACCATTACCTCCTAGGGTTGTCATAAGCGTTAACTGTGTAAATCTAAGTTAAGTGCTTAGACTAGTGTCAGGAACATGAGTTCCCCATAAGTACTGACTATTATTATTACTGGACGTAGAGGAGGTTGGGTGGAGCAGGGATGGAGAGTAGTCCAGAGGTAATGCAGCCAGAATCCTTGGTCAGCCTATCACCTCCCAGACAGGCTTATTCTTGGATGCTGCATTCACTGAAAGGGGCGAGGGACTCTCCAGACACCGAGTAGCCAGGAAATCTGGGTTTTATTTGACTTGTCTTTTCATCTGCCTTCTTCTAAGCCAGTGTATTGCCCAATCAGAGCCTGGAGGAGAGAACTGTACTGGAGTAGAGCCTGCTGATACTTGCATAAAGTTTGATAGGTCAGAAACACACGTCTTATAAATCTCATCTGTAGGGCAATCTGAAATAAACATTACACCAGAACCTGCGCATGGCTGGACTAATTTTCTTAGCCCACATATACATTTAATACATACGTAGCTACATATCTTAAAAATGTATTTTTATATTTTGTATTTGTTTGGTTTCCTCCATAAAGGAGAACTTGAGGGATTTGAAAAAAGCCTATTATTTGAGAAGTGAGGGCAGGAAACATAGAGAAAGATTGAGAAAGTGGCATGGAAAATGGGGAACAGCTGATACGTATATTTTTAAAAATATATACTTATAACCATATAAAATGGTTTCCAAAAAGTAAACCAGGTCAAATGAATTATTTTCTAAAACTATAGGTTTGGAATGAAAATCAGATTTCAAGATACTTCCTGAGTTGACAGTCAGCCAAACCTGTGGGGAAAAAATAATGACAGCATTTTCTGGGCATAAAACTCATTTTAACACGCACATGACGAAGGGGCTATTGTTATCCCCATTGTATAGATGATGAAACCGAGGCACAGGTAGGTCACAAGGCTTGCTCAAGGTTACCAAGCTAATAAGTGCCAGTGTTAGAATTTGAAAGGATCCAGTCTGACTTCAGGCACATATTCTTAGCCCTCTGCCCCCTGCCCCCCACCTCTATCTGTTTCAATTTCACACTCTGAGAATGGCGGAGCCCTCCTCTATCAGTGTGCTTTGTTTACCAGTGTGGCTCAGGAGTCACATGGCCTTGAGTTTTAGTTTCAGCTCTTTAGTTATTACATGTGTGACCTTGGGAAACATTGTTTTTCCTCTCTGAGCTTTCATATCCCCATCTGTAAAATGGGGGTGATAATAGTTTCTTTTGCAGGAAGGCAGGGGCTGCCACCTCTCTGTGGCTCTTGGAAAAGTGCTCTGCTGTGCAGAGGACACTTTCTGTACCTGCCGACAGCTTCTTACTTTGAACACCAGCGTCTCTCTGCTTGTAGGCTTTCTGGGCTCGGCTAGGGGTGCTGGAGGTGATGCCGTCAGCGGTGACCTCCGAATGATGAGGATGGGAGTCGGTGAATAAACATCCCAGCTTCCTCACCATGAAACCCCAACCAGGGGGACAATAATGAGTATTTCCCACACGCCCTTCACAACGTTCTGCGTTGGATCGAGTTCCAGATGTGCCCAGTGGCAACCAGCACATTACAGCACCCTTTGTTGGCACCCCCCTCCCTCCTCAAGGCTCTTTCCCAACCCTGCACTATGTTCCTGCCCTAACTTCTCAAATAAATGACTTCTTTTCAACTCCTTGAAGTTCCCCTTTGGAGGGAACCCAAACAAAGGCACTAACTCTCAGGGTTGTGAGAATTCCGTGAAATGATGTATGTAAATAGTATAGACACGTAGTAGATACCTAAATAACTGTAAGTTTTATGATCTATTATTATATCAATATATGAAAAACATGATTTAATTGGGAAGCTGTGTGAAGAGCCTAATGCCATTTTTTTGATGTTTGACTGCTGACAACTTTAAAACCTCATTTATCCTTCTCCTTCTGCCTCACGTCTGAGCAAGTGGATTAAAAAAAAAAAAAAAAGCCAGGCAATTCTTACTTTGGTGCCGGCAGGAAGTTGAAACCACACATGAAAACCCTCACGTGGGGCCAGCCCTTAACCACCATGAAACCCTAATCAGTCTTCTTTCCCTGCTCTCCCACACATGTTGTACCTGCGTGGGAGCCTCCCCTGCTTCCTTCCCGAAAGCTTTATTATGCATGTGGTGAACCTTTCATACCCTCTTGGAATGCATGTAGTATTAGCATCAGTCTTGACACTTAACCCCCATTTTGGGAGAGCGTCCATCTTGTTTCTCTGGAGTGGTTGAAGCAGAAGCGCATCTAGGCTTTCCCACCAAAGGTATCATCACGTTCTCTACGATAACCAAAACGTCCGGGAGTTTTAAAACTTGGTGTTATTTCTTTAAGGAGGTGTCCGTGGGGCCGCGGTGAGGGTTCAGAGCAGGAGTCTGAAGGTCAAGGATGGAGACTGAAGGGATGAGTCATGGAGGGCGGCAAGATCCAGAGAGAGAGTGAGCTCACTCTCCCTTCCCACCAGCAGGAATAAAGCGATCCGGGATTCATGTGCAGCGTTTGCTTAAAGGAAATGATACTTTTTTGAACTTGGCAACACATTAGACAGTGACCTGGACTGGGGTTTTAATGAGACTCAGGATTCCAATGCACAACCTGCATAAAAATTCGCAAGGAAAAACTTTATGTGGGGTTTAGACCAATGATCAGGCTAGAAATGTAACAAAACCGCCAGTGTTCTAAATTCATATTTCATTGTTTGCAGAGAAAGACTCTCCCTTTTGGTTTTCACAATCTCCAAATAGGCTGCCCAAGTCCAGGGCATTGAATCAGGATTATGTAACGTATCTCCTAGCTTCTCCAGTTCTCTATTTATAACAGTCAAGTGTTGCCATGTATGTGAAAATTTAAAGGCAAGGCTGATTGCCACCTGCTCTTGTGATCTTTAATTTTTACCTTTAACAAACACTGCCTCATGATAACTTCTTAATGGACAGTGAGGGAGAATTCTTTCCAAGACTATAAAATCTTAATTTCACTCTATAGATTTGTGTTAACTCATAAAAAATTCTGCTTAGTATAAACATTTAAATGTGAATGAAGCTAACCGTCGAGAATACTGTGCAACTACTTGCTGGAAGCAACTTTATACAGATTTATAGGTTTTGCGTATACATTTCTATACATTTAAAATGAGTGAAGTTAGAATGTTACAGTGAGATTCTTTTTTAATTTCAAAAATTGCTTGAAAAACCAGTGCAGTCATTCATACAAAGATTACAAAGACAGTGTTTAGGAGAGAAACACAGGTGACATAGTTTAGGCTCATTGTTAACTTGCAATCACAAGCAAGGAATGGTCTGCAAAGGGGAAAAAAAAACAATACCAGAATCCCAAGACGCTCAAATTCTGACTTCCTTGCTGTAACTGACAGTGCTTATGGGGTGAGACAAAATGAAAGAACAAAATTCATTTCATCGGAAGGAAAAAGGGCAGAGAGTGAAAGAGAAGTAACGGAACACCATTCCCTTCTGTGACAATGGAAGTCTGTGTCCCACCCATGGGCCCTCAGCACTCTTCCTTTTCATACGTGATGGTGGCGTCCTACTGCAGAACCTGCGAATCTCACTCATCCTGAGGGGTTTCTCTCACCGCAGGAAGGTGGGCTTGTGCTTGTGGGTGAAGTTGGTGGATAAATATTCCAGCCTCCTCATCCCTAGTAGGAGTGAGCTGTGCTCTGCATGGGCTCCCAGAAGCCCTCAGTGGGGTTGGGCCCCAGCTGCCCACAGCAGTCTCCTGGTCATTCATTCATCCTTTAGGGAAAGGCTTCCATCCCTTGTTCAATGCCTCACATTTCCCTTCCTCATGCTGCTGGGATCACCTTCCAATCAAATACTTGTCTTGGGCTCTCCTTCCGGTGGGAACCAATCTAAGACACCTTCCAGGAATGAATTTGTTTGGTGTCCATTTGTTGCATCTATCCCTCCTTTCCTCTCCTTTGTCTTCCCCCCTCCTTTGCTTCCTTCTTCCCTCCCTCCCTCCCTCTCACCTCTCCCTCATATTTTTAATACCAGCTGTGTACACACTGTGGTTGATGCCAGGAAGCTTCCAGTCAAGTGGACTTTAGTGAGAAAAACATGGTCGATACTGAGTTTATGGTCGATACTGAGTTTACCATTTGTGAATTCAACTGTACATAAAGTTTAAAAAGTAAGAGACACATACCATTATTTAAATGGCCAGTGGGCTGTCACTTCACTCAATAAAACGCAGATCCTAGCTGGAATGTGAGGTGGGGATAGAAAGCTGGGGTTTTCTCAGTGAGCCTTCGGTTGTGTGTGTCTCTCACAGAACACCTTTTTTTGTGTGTTGAGCATGATTCTCGAATTTGCAGATTCAACATGGTTCTATTTGTCATGCAACATGGCCTTTAAATACACACCAAGCTCTCTCTGAGGTGCTTAGTCGAAGGCACAGGGATTTGTCCGACCCCGGAGGAAAACCTAGCCATGATGGACTCACTGAGAAACTGTACGTCCGTCTGCATCACAAGACTTTTATGAGGGATTTTGAAAGATAAATGTCCCTTGTATAGTCTCTGCTCCAGGCTCTGACGTGTCAACCGGATTCTCATAAGCTCTGACTCCACTCTCATTACAGTGCAACGTGGTTAAGTGCTTCAGGAAAGGGTGTACTAATGGGACGTTGTGGGGACGCAGAGGCAGACAGGACCAACGCTATCTGGTCAGACTGGGGAAGATTCCTCAGGCCCAGGGATGTTTGAGCTGGGTCTTAAAAGGTAAGCAGACACTTGCGTAATGTTTTGCGGAAGGATATAAAGGAAGCATTTAAACTCCTACCACAAAAGGTCAGCTTTGCGTTCCTTTCATCCCGATACACAGATCTTGAGGCTTTTACTTTAGTCAACAAGAAGACAGTACTGTGTCTGCCTTGGGGACGATTAGACAGAGTCACCTTATCTGAGATTTATCTGAGACAGTTGATGCGTGGACGGAACAATTTAGTGGGGGCATTTTCCTGCCTGTTCATGTTGTCCTCAAAAGACACATTAGGAAATCTCCAGGTGGGTCTGGGCCCTCTGAGAAGCAGATGTGAGGCAGGTTAACACTGACCAAAGGAAATGGGGAGGGTCCAGACCATGGTGTGGGTCTGTTCCTTGTGAAAAAGAGGGGTTGGATGGAAGCCCCTCAGAGTGCAGTGCGATTCTAAGGATATTTGACAGGGCTGCTGAGCCACAGTGGCCTGTCACAGGACAACCGTGTCTTCAGGAACCCGGTCTCCCTGCCTTAGCAGCCAGCTGTCCCCAGTCACTGGCTGAGAGCAGCCTCTGGGAAGCATGGCTTCTGTGAGAAGGAACATGAGGGATTTCAGCATCGGGGCTTGTCCGTCAGTTGTGCGCCCCATGGTCAGAAATCTGACAGGCCCATTTTCACAGGTCACCTCAATCAGTGTTCCCTCCACCGTGGGGCACATACCGCAGAGAGAACTTGGGATGATAGTCCATTGAATTGTTTAGTATTAAAATTATTTCCTTTATAACCCTCTTTAATTCTGGTGAGTGACGGAGAAAGACTCAGGTTGATTTTATCGGTTTTGTAATCCCCCACTTTTAACAATAGACAAGCCTCGGGCTTATAAAGATTTAGCAAGTTACATTATCCAGATAGAATGGAATAATTTTATTTGTTGTTTTGTTTTCCTGTTTATTTCCCACTCTGGGGACTTATCAATTGGGTTTTATTTACGGCTAATGACACCGCTTTTCAATGTACACTATTCAAATCAATGTTTTACTTTTACAATAAATTTAATTAAGGAAATAAGTGAGAATCGATTTAAAGAAAACATTCAGTAACTAAAGTACAGAGAGCAGGTGGCCATGGAAAAAAGCTTGTGAAAATGTTTTGTGAGTGACTGGAGTTTGGGTAACCCTGACTTAGGCCGTCTGAAAGTACCTTGCTTGAGCCACGTTACGCTAACTTTTCACGGAAAGCGCCTTCACTGCTTCACCATTTAAAGTTATGCATTTTCCTTCTGCATGGGGTCACTGCAAGGACTGTCCGGTTTTACAGTGTTTCTGTGATTTTTGTGGTGGGAGATGTTGTTCACTCTGTTACTCATCTTTTAAACAAATCCCCAGAGGACAAATCCAGCTTGAATTTAGTTCTAGGAAGATAAAAAGTATTGTCTCCGAATGAAGGTGTATACTTTTTCCTGTCAGAAAAAGACAAGTATACCTGTCATGATGCTTGCCTTTCCTTCTAGAATCCTTAGGGCTGAATTTACTGCTTTTATGTTCTCATCTGTTCCAATCTGGCACCTGAAAGTACACTCTCTTCCTATTTCCTTCAGAGGACTCTGTTATTTAAAAAGATCTTTAAAAATCTCTTGACATCTCCGGGTACTGCAGCTTTCCTGCGGTATTCACACAGGCTGGCTCAGTCTCCCTGTATCAGCCATGGTAAGCTAGGTTGTGCTGCGGTAATTAACAAACCCCAAATTTTTGTGCCTTCTAAACAACAAAGGTTGATTTCTTGCTTGCTTTATGTCAAGTTCAAGTTAGCTGGGGGGCTCTTTCTTAAGTCTCCTCACTGAGAAAACCTGGCTGACGCCGTTTACGAGCTGTATGGTTGTTGGTTGCCGCTGTAGGGGAAGAAAAGAAAATGGCTATTTATCCATTTTCTTCAAAAGAGAGCACCATGATAATCACATATTCCATTTCTGCTCATATTCCATTGGCTAAACCGAGTCGTAGGACCATGCTGAACTTGAAGGAGGTAGGAGAAATGCACTTGAATGCATTTCTACCATTTTCCTGAAAGGGGGTGGTGGTGGTACTGAAACATTGGTGAATAGCCCTAAATATTACCACACTCCCACACCTCCTCGAGTAGATCTACTAACAACTCCTTGACATCTCTAAGGCTTTCTGAGTCATCCTTCGCTCCAGTCTATTTGTCTGATGTGAACCTGTTTGTCGCCATTACTTCCTGTGTCATCTAATCCTGAGGGTCTTATTTTAACTTGCATGGGACAACGTGTGTTGTCCTTTCCTCCCCCAGTGCACCATTAAAACAATGTTTCAGTTCGTAGCAGCATTGTATTTCCAGTTTGGGGTGCAATGAAGGGAAATTACAATTCAGGGTAGAAAACCACCTCAAATTGTTGAGAGTATCCTTTGGGCAACCTGTGATTTTATTGACTGACTATTGTATCCCTGATGTGTAGACTAGAACATGGGACAGAGTAGGGGCTCAATAAATGTTTGCTGAATGAAAGCCTTTCACTGTAAGTCATCAACAATCCTAGACATTTTTAGATGCTTTCCTGCCATGGGGAATTTCCTACAGCCTGACACCCTCTGAACTCCTGGCATGTTGGTCAGGACCTTCTTCCCTTTTCCTTCTTTCGACATCATATCGGTAGTCTTCCAGACTCTTTTTCACCTCACATTCTCCAGAGTAACCCTCAAAGGGCCATACATTTCCTTTCCTAATATGAAAGTATTTAACCCTTTCTATGTTTTACTCTTGACTTCCATACTATGACCTAAAAAACCTTCAGTTTTTATGCTTCAAGGACTTTCTCAGGGTGGTTTTGTAGACTAAAAAAAAAAAAAGTGGGAGGAATCTTCCTTAGGATGAATTCGTCACATCTCTTGAAAGCAGAAATGATTGTAGTCAGTGCTTATTTTAAATAATATTTATTGCCTTTCCATTAAAGTATATTTTAGTTTTAATCGTTCGTGTCAAGAAGCTTTTCTCAGAGCGGGTGCATGTATCAATCAATCGTTCATTCCTTTGTATTGTTCACTGATATTCCATTGCCCGCATGATACCACCTTTGTTTATCAATTCACTAGTTGACGTGCCCTTGGTTTGTTTTCATTTTTGGCTGTTATAAATAATATAGCCCTATTGTTTCATTTTTCCTTAGGATGAAATTACCGGATTATATGATACGTATATATTTTTAACTTTTTGAGAAACTGCAGTTCTATCTTCCACAATGATCATATCATTTTACATTTTGTATCAGCATTGTCTGAGGTCTCCAGGTGTTTAACATTCTCGCCAACACTTTGTATTGTCAATCATTTTTATTTTAGCTATTTTGGTGGATTTATAGAGTATCTCATTGTACTTTTAATTTGCATATTTTTTTAATGACCATTGATGTTACATATCTTTTCATGTATTTGTTGGTCAGTCATATATATATATATTTGTATATATATATATATCACATATATATTTATAAAGGGTCTACTCAAGTCTTTCACCCATTTTTTATTGTTCTTTTTGTCGTATTATTGAGATATTGTTTATACATTCTGCATACAAGTCCTTTGCAAGATGTGTATTTTGTAAATATATTTCTCTGATGCTTTGTTATTTTATTTATTTTACTTTCTTAGAGTTTAATTTGCTTTTATTCGTCTAGTTTCTTAAGGTGAAAGCTTAGATAATCGATTTTAGACCTTTCTTCTTATCAAATGTAAGTATGTATGGCTATATATTTCCCTTTAAGCCCTGCTTTAGCAGCATTCCACACATTTTGATATGTCGTATTTTCATCATTGATTTCTGCTTTAATTCTGTTATGGTCAGAGGACATATTTTGTGTGAATTTAGTTCTTTTAACTTTATTTGGGACTTCAAAATAGATTTTATTTTTTAGAATGCATTTAGATTTATGGAAAAATTGAGAAGATAGTACAGAGAGTTCTCATATATCCTACACCCAGTTTCTCCTGTTATTAAGATCATAAATTAGTAGGTATAATTGTGACAATTAATGTATAAATATTAATACATTATTATTAACAAAAGTCCACAATTTATTAAAATTTCCTTAGTTTTTATCTATTGTTCTTTTTCTGTTTCAGGATCCTCTCCAAGATACATTTAATCATCATGTCTCCTTGGCTCCTCTTGGCTATTAATTTCTCAGACTTTCCTTAGTTTTAATTACCTTGAAACTTCTGAGGAGTACTGATCATTTTGTAGAATACCCCTGTATTGGAATTTGACTTGTGCTTTTTTCATGATAAGATTGGGATTATGGGTTATTAAGAGGAAGAAGACAGTGGTAAACTATCATTATTTATATCAAGTCTATGTAACATCAACATGATTTTTGACTTGCTGTTTAACTTGATTACCTGGCTGAGATCGAGTTTGTCAGGTTTCTTCAATGTTACTCTCCCCACATTCCATACTATGCTCTTTTGAAATAAGTCATTATGCACAGCCCAGTGCTGGATACCTGGGGAACTGCTGTTGCTGGACATAGAATTTAGAATTGTCAGTTAAATGATTCCCCCCCCCCCCCCCCTCTTAGCACTTTGGATATGTCATTCCAATATCTTCTGGCTTCCACTGTTTCTGATGGGAAATTGGTAGTTGATCTCATCTTTATTGCCTTGTATGGAATTTGTTCTTCTCTTGAAGCTTTCAGGATTTTCTTGCAGTTTTTGGTGAGCTGTTTTTGTTAAGAGAAAAAAGAAATGTTCAATTTCTTCCAGAATCACAAGTTCCTATTCCACTAGTTTTAAGGAGTAACAATGACGTTAGTGACAATGACAGATGCTAAGTCACCTTTAGAAGTATCACTCAGACATAACAGTCACTAACTGGTGTTGTGGTTTAATTTGGTCACTTATTGATTCAGTTGTGTTTTTTAGAACTTGTAGCCGAAAAATAGGTGAAATTGTTACTAGCAATCTGGGTTTGGGTTCCTCCAGGATCCATCCTTTCTCCCTACACTTCCTGAGAATTCTGTTGGCCGTTTCAAGACGCTTGTGTGAACTTCCATTTTAATCTGGTTTCTGGGCTCCTCTAAGCTGTTGAAACCTTGTCATCTTCAGCAGTCGTCACCATGGTGTGAAAACCGTTCTATGGGGGATACAAGACCTTCTCATTCTGATGATCTAGTTCTGAGAATAATCTCGCTGCCAATACAAACCCATTGGTGTGATTTTCCTGTTGTGTACATCTATTGGATCTATTGGATCCCTTTATCCCTAGACCAGGGGTGTCCAAACTTTTTTCAATGTTTTTTACCAAGGGCCATATGCGGTAAAATACACAAACAGCCGGGCCACTCACTCGAGGTGAAGCACGTATTGCCTCACCTGGTTTATTTAAGTAAACTAAATATATTTTTGGAATTTGCTTCGGGCCAATTAATAATGGATTGCGGGCCGCAGTTGGCCCGCGGGCTGCAATTTGGACACCCCTGCCCTAGACCCATCATGAACAACAACATGGGAATATTTGGATGGTAATAGACGTGGGTAGCAAGAGAATCCTATTAGTGTTCAATCTGTGATGGTCGTCAAGGTAGAAAGAAGAGTAATTCTTACTGATTGAGCACATACCATCTGTCAGGTGTCATGGTAGATACGTAATTTGTTGTTTTTAATCATTGTAACAGTCCTTCGAGGTAAGTATTAATATATCCATTTTATCCCTGATTTTATTCTCAGAGAAGTTAAATATATATACTTTTTCTTTTTTCTATGCAGCTGATTCTAGCTTCCTAGCTAAGAGTGTATTTGGCAATGCAAAGGGCTTAAGTGTCTGTTATTCCTCTGACCACAGTTTTGCACAATAGTGACCACATGACACAGTTTTATCAAATGAGAGTCAGACCCAGAAATTTCGTCCCAGGTGTTGGAGGAAAGGAAATTTCTTTTTCCTGCTGGATTTGAACATCGGATAATAGTCACGTGGCTGCTGTCAGACTTCTTGCCACCACACAGAGCCCAAGGGCAGAGGGCATTGCAAAGAGAGAGTCAGGTCTCAGTGAAACTGTTTAGCTCCTGGATGACCCCATCCTATAGCCAAGTATATCTCTACTTTGTAGTTACATGAGCCAACAAAGTCTTCAGCTGCTTAAGTCAGAATGAATAGAGTTTTCTGTCTCTTTCAAAGAAAGTATCCCCGACTAATATAACCTTTCTTTTTCCTCCTTTGAGCAAATCTCAGCAGTCTTCTTTGGAAAGGGAATTAGACTGAGATTAAAATAATGTTCTTTGATTTTTTTACCCTGCAGCTTGAAAACTAATGTCCTTGGACCAGTCCCGTCCTTTCTCTGGGTTTTGATTTTCTCTTCTAAGGAATAAGTTCATTATTTCATAAGTGGATGAAACTATATCTCTTATGGCCCCTTTGGTCTAAAATTCTTTGATTTTAGGAAGTCCTTATTTCAAACTAAAGTGTTAATGAGGCTAAGATTTATAGAAGTTAAGACCTTAAGTTTTGAAGTCAAACACACATACATTTGAAACCTGGTTTTGTCACTTATTAGTTATATAACCAAAAGTAAGTTTCTTAACCTGTTTACATTTTAATATTCCTAATTATAAAGGGGGATGTAATTCATAGGGAGGTTGTAACAATTAAATGAAATAATGCATATATAATCATATGTGGTGAGGATTCAATAAATGATAACTGCCATTATTTATTACTCCTTCCCAATGGCATTTTTATCTTAAAATAGCATTTCCCAAGATGTGTTTGGTAGACAGCAGTCCTACAAATGCCCTCACAAAAGGATTTTGTAGTCAAATACATTGAGAAAATGCTTATGCTCTTCCTTCCCCTATTTTCAAGGCACATTAGCATATTAAAAGCATAGTAAAAGGTTCCTCAATAAATAAATCTACTTAAATTTATTGGTCTAATGTCCCAAACATATTTGACTACATGACACTTTTCTTCTTCACAGGTGTATACCTATTAAAATATATTAATACAAAAAGAATTGAAATCGTTAAGGTATGATTTCAGACGTCCATCAATGGGTGGAAGCATTTTTCTTTTTTGGGTGGGGGAGTGGAGTGAATTCCAGGCCTCCCCAGACGTGAGCTCTTATTAACTCCTCACTAGGAAATCTGGTTTTATCCAAAATTTTAACCTACGTCAGAAGCTGGCAAATTATGAGCCAGCCACCTATTTTTTATAAATAAAGCTTTATTAGAACATAGTCCTGTCCACTTATTCATGCATTATCTATAGCTGCTTCAGTGTTACAAGGGCAGAGCAGAGTGACAAAAACTGAATGGACCGCAAAGCTTAAAATATTTACTCTCTGGCCCTTAAAAAAATGATGTTGGCCCTGGCTTGATGACCAAGTTACGTCGCTGAGAACTACATGAACTCAGAATAGATTTTTTTGGTCCGTTTTAGTAAGTTCTTGTTTTTATCCAGTTCGTAAGGTGAGATGCTATTTCTTTATATTGATAATCCTCACTTAGAAAATATACCATAAGATTTCAACAACTGTTTTAATTAAAGAGAGCAGAAGCAGAGGGAAAGTCGCTGAAAATACAGGAATTTAGAGCTCACAGGAACGTACTGCCCTTCAGCGACCCTGGTCCTCAAATCTGGACAGAGAGTAGTTCTCGTAGCAGTTACGTCATCGCCCATTTCCGTATGAAATTTTCTCATGTTCTCTTCATGTAGCTCCATGTTGTCCTTTAGAATAAATAGTATCATCATGAGATATTGCCATACAAGTATCTTTTATCATGTCTAGTAAGTTGCACTGTAATTCCTGTTGAATTACTTCTGGAGTAGCCATGTCACTAAGGGGAAAATAAACAGAGTTTCTTTTGAGGCCGTTAAGAATAGCCTAGTTTAGGCCCTAGTTTAGGGTTTGGATTCATGGCTGGTGCCACATCAGTGGCTTTCAGGGAAATGAATGGGTCTACTGAGAAGAGACATTCAGCTTCCTGATTTGTATCACATCATAAGGACTTTTAAGCGGCGCATATAAATACCTGGCTAAGATTTCTCGTTTCCAATTTGTGGAGGACAGAAAGAAACTGTGCCTTACCATACACACTAGGAAGTTTGGTCTCACAGGAAGTTTACTTTGTGGATGCAGAAATTAAGTTTGAGCTCCAAGTTTTAAGAGTCTCTGTCCATCCATTCATTCACCAATTCACCAAGAGCCTGGTTCATTCCATGCACTGAGTATGGAGAGGGGTGAGTGAATTACATAGCATCCTTGCCCTCATGGAGATCAAAAGTCTAATCAGGGAGATAGACAATGAAAAAGGATTCAGAGCACTTTCTAATTGTCACCTGTGGTCAATGCTCTGCTGTGGTAGATAACAGCATGCATCACTTAACTAGAGATGGTGGTCCAGGAGGTCATGCTATGGACTTCACCTGAACCCAAAAGGACATCATGGACCCAGGTCTACCTGGAAGAAGAAAATAACTTTTCAGGTAGAGAGAGAAGCATAGGGGAAGGCGTTTCATATGGTGGCTACATTTTGGAAAAAGATCTCAGGTGCTAGATTTTGACCTTGACATATCTTTGAATTAGTTTAATTTCAAGGAACTTCACCATTTTTGGCCTCAACCTTCTCACCTTCTCGTCTCTTAAATGGCAATAGCATCTTCAACATGAGTGCTTTACAGAAAATCATGGGAAATAGTGCTAATATTTTGATCAGAATTAATGGGAGAAAAATAGCTTCTGTGCTAATATCATCTCATTTGTTAAAATCTTGGAAAACGATGCCAGACTGAATCTTAGTGTCTCAAGCATCTTCACTCATATTTGTAAAGAGGTGGGTGGTTGGGGGAGCAGAATCTGGAAAAATTAGAATTCCATTCCACATTTTTGTAATTCCAGTCAAATATGCTAAATCTGAGATATTACTTCCTTCTAAAGTGTTGGCTGGAAGAAAAATTCCCAGTGATATTTACGTAATTTATTGTGAGATTTAGAAAGTAAAATAAAATAAAATAAAATTCTTTATTAAGCAATTTGCCCCAAACTCATCTGTACTAATTAAGTCTCCATGGATAAATATACTCATAAATAGTCATGTTGTATCAAAGTCAAATACAGGGCAAATACTAGTGTTCATGCGCTAATAAACCTGACTTATTAAATAAAATCAGTGCTGTACTCTTTAAGATTCCATCTTTATTTATTATTTATTTATTTATTTATTTATTTATTAATGAATACATGTTTAATAAAAATGTAAGGATGGAAAATTGAAGAAGAAACACATCCCCAGTACTTCCAGTTAAATCCAGCTCAGTGAAATGCAAATTTTATAAATTCCAATCCATCAAATAGAAATTTTACTATAAAAGGTTTTCATGGAAATAATAGCTGTCAACTATCAATTAATGCACACGGTCCCATTTTCCTTAAGTACGGTATTGAACTTTAATGAAAGGTTACTTATTCTATCAAATTGCTTTACACTTCATAAGATTAAACTTAACCAAAAATTAACATCAGTATTTCATGAAGAGAGCATGCAAACAAAATTCACCTAAATGACAGGGTAGCCTAAATGTTTTTGTTGCACACCGAGAAATATGCTTTCAACACAAATTTTAAAGACGCAAAAAATTTGTGTTTTTAAACCAATGCTAACAGAAAATTTAACCCATTCTCGACTGCGTGTCTCTCCTGTATTTCTGTGCCTTCTGCTTTTGAGCCACATAGGACACAGGAGCATGGCTTGCACGTACACCAACAGGGCACAAGCTTAACGCAGCAGCCACCAGCCAGTGTGAGATGCAGTCATAAAACCAGGGGAGTGAACCCAATATATTTAGTCTCAAACTCCAGCTCTGTCATCCACCAGCGGTATCATCCTGATCTAGCTGCTTAGTCCTTCTGAGCCTAAGATTCTTCATCTGAAAAGTGAGAACAATCAATTTTGAGGATTGCTCTGCATAGTACAGAGAAAAGTGTATGCGTACAGTTTGGAACACAGCAGGTGTCTAATAAATGGTAGCTGTACTTATTATTACAGACCTGGCACGGGGTCAGGTGAGAATGGCAATATGCTAATGCAGGAAGTCACTGCCCACTCTACTTAGATGGGCATAGAGATAGGAAGGTCTTAATGGATTTTCATGGTTTTGCAACACGGTACTTATTCAGATTTGCAGAAGTAACAACATGCATGAGCTGCAATGAAGAGGGAGTGATAATAACGGTTGGTGACCCATGCGTACTCTGGCCTTTGGAAACTCCCTAAACACCAGGTTAAAATTTTTCTTCCAAAAACCATGCGTGTATCAGTGTGGAATGCCATGGAGTGATGCTCACTAAATAAACAATAAAGTAGAATCACATTTGGGTTGTCGCCCTCTCAGCCGTGACACTAAATGAATGCATGTCCTTGGACAACCTTTATCCCTTTCTAGACATTCATGTCCTCACCTGTCAGAGGAGCAGTGGGCAGGTGTAAGTGGGAAAGTATAAACAATAGGGAGAATACAGAAATGGCACGTGTGTGTCTCTTCCACAGGGGCAGACTCGACTCAGCTCCAGCTGACTGATGCCTTGTGGGAACCCGAGTATTGCTAGATCTGCAAGAAACGTCAGAAATTCAGGCTCGGCAAATAATTAAAAACGATTATTTGAAAACACCGTGCTAGTCAAAGAAAACATATCTACAGGAGGATTTCATGCTTGTGGGCTGCCCATTTATAACCCTGGGTTAGATGTTTTCTGAAAGCTCTCTCCAGATCTGCAGATTTCTAATTTTAGGGAAGACTCCTTTTTGTCTGATTCTCTACACTATAATCCTGAAAAATGATTTACAAAACCCAAATAGATTTTGGCATGAACTAAGCTTAAATTGACTGCTTTCTATCACAAATTAATATTAACCAGAGCTTGTCAGATACTAAATATTTGTTTTAGGAATACACATAGCCTTGGCTTTCATCTGGGTCAAGCTCTAATCTTTGGCCTGTCAGTTCCAGGATATAGCACTGGATAAATCATGCTCTCTTGAACAGAGAGATGCCAGTGTGGTTGTATACAAATGGAACAATGTGTCAATGAACACCCGAGTTTGGGTTACATCTACTATAAACATCGACATTCCTTTGCAATGAGCCCATTTGCTGGTTAAGCAGTTACAGCTTTGGAACGTTTGATGCTTCTGTGCTCAATCAGTTTCTAATGATTTCGGATATTTGCAATTAATGAACCATTAGATTAATTGGTGGAGCACCAGGAGAAGGGTTTAAGAATTGGGTCAGAACCACAGACAAGCTATTACCCACGGGGATGGCAATCGCCAGAGACAAAACTGTGAGAAACTGAATTAATGATTTTATTTCCCCCTTCTAAGCCCACCCTCTACACCACTTTCTTTCTCAGTAAATAAAAAAAAGAAAGAAAGAAATTAGCCCTTGACCAGTGTTTAAGTTCAGCAAACACAGAAAGGGAGGAGAGGCTGGGGATAAAAAAGAAAGAAAAGAAAAATGATTGTCTCGTATTTCTCCAGTTAAGGCTCCATCTTTTGAAGATGGAGATATTCACCAGGACCAAAATATGACACCATTTCTCAGTGTTCGTCCAAGTGTCTCTGGGCCCTCTTCCGAAGCTCCTGTGTTTTTATTAATTATGTAACACATCAGCCATCTTAGAAAAATGATTAATGGGAGTTCAGAAACATGGAAATAAATAAGCCAAGCTTCAATATATGATTAGATAGGCTTGATATAAACCCCAGGGTAGCCATCTTTTAAGAAGTGTGTGTAAGGAGCTCAGCTCCAGCCCTTTGCCACAGTACTTAAAACCTGGCAGCACCATGAGTTACTGCCTGGTGGTGATGGCGCTTTCGATGAATTTGTAATTTGAAAAGTTAAATTAACCCTGAAATATATTATTTCTTGTCTGTTTCCCACTCAGGAATGAGATCCTCACGTAAACAGATTCTGGCGAGCTGGTATGAAGAGTCATTCCGAGGTAAGCTAAGCTCAGATACTTGCTAAATTTATGGTGGCTGTTATTTTTCATAACACAGAAAGTCAATTTTTGGAAAAGGACACCTCCGCCACAGAAACATATTTTCAAAGAAAATTCTGGCGCTTTCTTCATGGTCTGTGTTATGCTCTGATATTTTGTGATGCGTTTATTGGCTTATGTGTTCGTTTTTGGTCTCCCCACCAGAATATAAGCTCCATGATTGGTCTCCCCACCAGAATATAAGCTCCATGAGGCCAGGGTTTTAGTCATTTCGTTCAGGGCTCTATCTCCACTGGCTACAAGAATTCTGGCACATAGAAAGTACTCAATAAACGTTTGTTGCATGAATGCAGAAATGAGTACTTGTCACAAGAATGGGACTTTGGAATTTGTGTGGTCCTGGAGGAATACTGACTGGCCTAGGCAGTGACATTCTTGCTCTGTGGACAGGCTCATTTACTTATTTATTCAACTAGTCTTTACTGAGGACCTACCATGTGCTGGATCATACTAAGCACTGCAAGTATAGCAGTCCACAATGCACAGTCCTCTTACCTTCTTGTGGGGAAAATAAACACATAATCATATAAGTGATGGATTTAATCAAAAGTTCAATAACTATTTTGAAGAAAAAAAATACAAGAGCCATGAGAACATGTGATATGGGAGCCTAGGCTAGCTTGGAGAGACCAGGAAGGCTTCCTTGGAAAAGTAACATTTAACCTGAGACCTCAAGGCAAAATAGGAGTTGGAGAGTATTCGGAGCAGAGGAAAAGCGTGAGCCAAGGTACTGGGGTGGGAACAGCTTCATGTGTAAAATATGAGAGCAAGCCAGTGGGGTGGTAGCAGAGAGACAAAGGAGGAAAGAAAGCAAGTTTTGAGTAAAATTACCATGCCGGTGACAGCCATACTGAAGGTTTCTGCCTATAGCCCCAGAGAAATGAGATGCCGTCGAAATGTTCCAAGTAAGGTAGTAGAGTGATCAAATTTTAATTTTTTATATTTTATTCAAATAAATTAGAAATAATTTTTTAAAAAATAGTGAAGAGTCCATTTTTAATTTGCCTTGGTTCCCTTACAAGTAGGAAAGCAACAGACACTCTTAGAGTAAAATAATGGCGAGTTCATGGTTGGGGCAAAAGGCTGTACCTCCAATTATCCATGCATTAATTCCGTCCTCTCCATACATAATTTTGTCTTAGGCTGCTTCTAAAAGTGCTGCAGACTTCAGAGATTTAATGAGATTGGTTGGTTTTGTTTTGAATTAAATAAGAAATTGCTCAAGGGCTAGGTGTTCAGAAAGTGTGTCCCCCCTTTGCTAAACTTGCATAGGGAGGTACTGTCAGTTCATGAAATTATTTGATCAATTCTTCCTTCATGTGTCCAGCAAACATACTATAAGCAACTCACGTATGTCATGCCTTAGTTGCCAGGGCTAGAAATAAACATAGAAATAGTCTCTGTGAGTCAGGTGTGTGGTGCTCAACCAGTGTTTGATGAATGGCTGAAACATGAATAGGTGTTTCCAGTCAGGAGTGAATACACAACACAACCTGGCCCTTGTTACAAGAGATGTAAGAAAAAGACAGTGCTCTGGGAGAAGCCAGTTCTACATGAGCATTGAAAGAATAGGAGGAGGTCAGGGACGACTCCGGTGAGGAGATAACATTTAGTGTGGGCTTTGAAGAATCAATGAGTTCCTAAACAAAAAGCAGAGCTTTTTGCTATGATTCATACAGAATCACCTAAATCTTAGTCACTTTGTGATTGATCCTCTCGCGTACCACGTTCCTAATTTTTGCCATGACCTTTTCCTTACTACACTCTTACTTAAAGCATATTTTTATTTTATTTATTTTATTTTTTTTTTAAAGATTTTATTGGGGATGGGGAACAGGACTTTATTGGAGAACAGTGTGTCAATCTTAGTTGTGGAGGGCGCAGCGCAGCTCTAGGTCTAGTTGCTGTTGCTAGTTGCAGGTGTGCAGCCCACCCTCCCTTGCGGGAGTAAGCATATTTTTATTTAAATAGACTTAAAAATAGCCTTATCCTAAGTCATAAGAGCAAAGCATGGTTCAATATGCCAATTTCAGTTTTTTTTCGAATACATATTTAAAGAAATAAACATGCTGTGGATTGCTTATCCAATGTCCATTTACGCCCTTCAGCCTTTTTCTAACAGAACCCCAATGTGTTGGATTATCCACCCATTCTTCTTCCATGCACTAATGTGCTTCAAGGAAAGCTGACCACAGTGCCCAGTTCAAGAAGGTAGAATCTAATTAGTCTAAGCCAGTTATCCAAATCTATTCCCCTCTCCAGTGATTGGTTCAGGGGTGGTCATATGACCCAGTTCTGGCCAATGAGAGGTAAGAAGAGGGGCATTTCTGGGAAAGGTTTTCTTATTCTTAGGAAAGAATGTCTCTGAAGGACATATCAGAAAAGGGTCTTTCTGCATCCGGAGCTGCAGAAACTCATCTTGTGGACATGAAGGAAGCCAGCCTGCAGGTAGGGATTACACACTAAGGATGGCAGAGTGGGTGGATGCATGGGGAGAATCCCGCTATTGATGAATCGTAGGACCACTCTCCTAACCAACTGAAGAGTTGCTATACTTCTGGACCACATACTGTATGAGAGAATAGTAAAGGGCCAGGGAGTAAATATTTTAGGCTTTACAGGTCAAGAGGCAAAAATCAAAGGTGTTGTATATGTATTTATGTAACAAGAGGCAAAACAAATCTTCAACATTTATTGATGAAATTCAAAATACAGTAATGCTTAATAGAGCATACTTTTTTATAGTAGAGATTTACGAATAAAAATGGAACTTTTGTCAGTGCTCTCTATTATGAAATTGTTTGTGAATATCCATCTGTAAGAACCATTCTTGATTTTGCAGCTCATACTAAAACAGACAATGGTTCAGTTTTGACTCCGGGGCTATAGTTTGCCAACCCCTGTTTTAAGGCAATTTTTACTTTAAAATTTTTATTGGTTGAAAATTACTGTTCACAAATAAGCTCTACTATTTATAGCCAAGAACATTCTAATTGATACACATTAAACATTAAAATAAAAATTTCCCTATGAATCACCCCAAACCATCTTATATCCACCAAAGGGATGATTAGCCAACTTTAGGATATGAAGTTTACATTCATGAAGCGCTTATGTGCCTGGTATTGGCTTCTAAATATTTTATGTGTATGAGTGAATTTAATCCTTAAAAAACCCATCAGGTAGGCATTATCATCACTGCCATTTTGTGGATGAGGAAATTATATCACAGAGCATTTAAACAGTTCTCTGCTAAACTGAGGTGGTTAGTCTTTGCCACTGTGATGCTTGCTATGGTCTTCCATCTCTATTTATGTGCAAATGAACCATATACATAAACTTGCTTCTGATTCGAACTTCCCAAACGAACTGGTGCATTTCAGAGATGTCGGATATGGAAACAGACGATGCAGCTTTAAAAAAAATTATCATTACATGTTTTTATGGTTAAGGAGCATCTGGAGCAATTTAAGAAGTTAGAAGGGGAATAAGATATTTTACAACATAATGTGCCCCAGGATTGTCATACAAGTGGGAAACGTGTTAGTTGAATAATGGCACCATGCCTTCCTGTTTTGGTATGTTTTATCCAGATCTTGAGAACATTACTGTAGTGAGGTTAGCCCTTTATTTATTTAGTTTTGAAAATTTTTCTTTAATTCTAGCATTCCAGGGAACAATGGAGCACTCCAAATAATAATTCATACTAAGAATGGAAAAATCATACCCTTCACAGGGGACAGAACAAAGAATAAAAATGTGAATCATTAAAAAGAAAAAAAAAAGACTGTAAATAAACCCTTATAATTATGCATCACAAAAGGAAAGTCAACTCCAAATGGTTCAGTAATCTCATCACCAGCCTCGCTAATAATCATTGCAATATTCTCAGTCTCTCCCTTAAGATAATGAGCAGCACACATTGAAAAAAAAAATGTAAACATGAGCAACAATTTCTCATCTAAATACAAAACAAATGCAATGACTCACCTTAAGGTTTGCTTTTGAGCCCTAGTGCAGAGAATTTTAATTTACAATCTGTCCCTTCTTTAAAAGGTCAACCAAGGAGGAAATACAACAAATTTATGAAAGTTGCCTTTCTAACTAGACAATACATTTCACCCTGACCTCCCCCAATGGTGGTCCCATCTGAAATGAACTCAGAAAATGAATGCTTCAATAATTAACCAAGTTTAAAGACAATAATTAGTAAACATTTTTTGTCATCCTTAAAGCTGTACTGCTTCCATTAACATTTCTATGGTTCTCCCATTACGTTATAAATCAAAAGTAACACAAAGAGACAATGCAATAACGAGAATGCAAAGGCTACATCACAAATCCAGACATCAGCTTCTCCCTCCCTCTGCCATCCTTCTGTTAATTTATTTTATTTTCTCCAGCAATGTAGCCATGGACACATCATCCTAATCAATACCCCTTTTACTTCAGAAAATGATTCTTACTAGTTGTGCCAAGAAACAATATAAACTGTAGGTTGTTTGTTTTTTTTCCCCCCCTCCACACCTGCCCTTTCTTCTCTAGAATTTATTTTGGAAGACCAAAAAAATAAATAAAATAAATAAATCCTTCCTGGACAGGCAAGAAAGGACTGAAAGAGCATTATGCAAAACACATGTAAAACAGTCTCTATAATATTGCCTGCTACTATTGATACTTTGTCTTTTTTGCCTGTCAAGGCAATCGATAAGAGTTCTGCCCCAGACTCATATCTTTATGTTTCCTCTCAAGTATGGTTGTTCAACCTAAAATTAGATCGTCTCAAACATACCTACTGGGATACGGAAGGAAAGAGAAGTCAGTTTTTTATTTTTTTTTTTAAGATGATGTTTCATCTGTTGGACTGGGTGAAATTGCTGTATTCTGTGAGCACATTCCATTTTCCTGCTCCTTCCCAAGATCGTTTGCGGCTCTGCTTCTTGGGTAATGTCGCCTACTTCATTGAAAAAGAAGAGCCCTCAGTGTCGTTGCATATACATGGGCTTCTGAAGTGCTGGTGTGTTTTATCTCGTGCACTCAATTCAAGGGCTCCCTTTGACTTTCTGGGCAGAGCAAACCCATTCAAGTAGCCCATCCCCTGCTACCCAAATGCTGATGCCAGGATGTTGGTTAGGCACAACAATGTCAGTCATGAAGACTTTAAAGTCTCTTTAAAATTCCAAGAATGTTTTGTATCCCGATTGCACATCCCCTGGTCTGAGGGGTCTCAGGCATTCATATCTTGTCACTTGGTGGATTTTCAAACATGAAACCACTTGCTCTCATCCTCTCTCTTTGCCCATCGATCCTGCCCACTTTGGAGCATCAGGACGATTTCCATTCAGTCCTTTGGTTCATTAGTTCATTCAATAAACACGTATCAAGGACTTGCAATATCCAAGGCGTTGTTCTAGGAACTGGGGTCACGCTGCTGACCAAGATGGACAATTTTCTCTGTGGAACTGGCATTGTAGAGGGAGTTTCTAGAACAGGAACTCTCCAAAGCCTATGCAGTGAGAGCATTTTGTCCAAAGCTTAACGGAACCTGTAGTTAGAAATGATAATTCCTCATGGTATTTGGGGCTAGGAACTGCTACTGTATTAACTACGAAACCATTGTTTTACCCACGTTGCCTCTGGGCTTCTCTTTTCTTTGTGTGTCTGCTCCAGTTGTTAGCGGTCTGGTCTGTTCTTGGTTCAGTGTGCTCTAGCTGGGCGGGAGAGGGTACCATAAACATGGCTGGCCAAGCTCCGCCTGTTTACCCTCAGTGAACATTGAGGGCTGGAGGATGTTTGTAGGGAAAGGGGTCTGGGAAGACCCCCAGATTGGTTCCCACCAGGGTGACTATTCATCTGAAACTCTAAATGTATTGTACCAGCTCATGCTCGCTCTTTTTATCACAGTTGTTTAGGTTGTTACATATATTGTGGAAAAGAGACAATCTAAGCCTCTTGGGCCCCCTGGTTTCCAGGAAGGGAGAAGCATAAGTAGGAGAGCTGGCCTTCCTCCCTCCCTCCCTTCCTTCCTGTTGGGCATTTTATTATATTTTAAGGGCATTTCTTAAAAAATTAAATGCATTTCCCATATTACAAAATTGATACATGTTCATTGTAGGAAATTTGGAAAATAGAAATCCCTAATATTCTTACTCTTCAGAGACAACTGCCATTAATGTTCTATGTCCATGTCTGCGTAAGCAAATAAAAATGGGAACTTAACATGTTTCCCAAAATAAAAGTATCTTTTAAAAATCTAATATCCATATGATATATGCCCATTATGTGAGTTCGCCCAATAAGAAAGTGTAAAAAATGGAAAATGAAAATTTCCTCAGAAATGTCAAACCTTCAGAGGTAATCATTGATAGCTGTTTTGTGTATATACTTCCAGGTTTTAAAGATACGTGTGTGTGAGTATATATTTTTCTGTACAAATATCAATACATGCCATTCCAATACATTCATATCCTTTTAAACTTCACCATGGTATTCTATTGAATGGATACATTGCACTTAAATTAAAATTTTCTGTTCGTGGACATTTAGGGTGTTTTCATTTTTTATAATTAAAAATCAATGTATAGTTGTCCAAGTACTTCCTATGCTGCTATATCTGGGCCAAGATATGTTGCTATATCTGGGCCAAGAAGTACCATTTTTAACCAAATAGAAGGGAGACCCTATTGGGTAGTTAAGTATCAAAGAGGTATACCAAAACCACACGATATAAGTAAATGAAAAAACAAGACCCACAATACTTGGAAGTGCTTGTGTGAGAATTAGAATCAAGAAGGTAAGAGGCAGTACCTGAATGATAAAAGCAAAAAAAAGCTAAGAAAGCCCACAACTTCCTTTTTTAAAGGGCATCTGAAAATAATAGTGGTGAAAAGCTTATGGCAGAGTAGCTTAGATTTTCACCAGGTTTCTGAAACATCTGTGAGGGAGACACAGAATTCACTGCTGTGTAATACAGACTTCCTGATATTAATTTCTTGTCTTATGCACCAGCCTGCAGACTGGCAGAGTGTGGTTCCTGGGAGAAACCTGGCATTTGTGTGTTAAGTCTGTACTGGAACACTGGACATCTCACACCCTGGAAGCTCAATGTCCTTTGAAAAGCAGATGGGCTGTGCTATGCGAAACCCCCAAATCCGTGCATTCTAACTTGAATAAACCGTGTACATTTATTTGGAAGGAGAGTGATTACGTTATAAAGGAATTGTTTATTTTTAAGCCACTTAAACCAAAGTGTTCTTTTAGCTTGGCAAATCTTTAACACATCTGAAAGAGGGTTTGATTTTTAAATCACCCAAACAGGATCTACTACATGTATTTCACATACTCCGCTTGGGATGGGAGTGATATTTGGCCACAAATATTTCCTCTAAGACAAAAACGGAAGGTCAATTTTTGTATGTTCATGTCTCCTTCCCATCTAGGTCCTGTTTACTACCTGACTCATCTTAAAACAACTAGGGAAGTTAAAGTCAGAAATTGGTCCAAAACAATTGTCCTAGTTTGATTGTGTGACTTCATGTAAAAGTTGAGTAAAGTCTACTCAAGCGAGGGTCTTGGAAATATTCTTACTTGATCTATCCATGCATCTCCTTTATTCACCCATACATACCTGAGCAGAATTATTCTAAGCACATTGAATCTATAAACTCTCTGAATCTCTAGCCATTATGGTAAGCTCCAGAAAAAAAAAAAGAAAAAAAAACAGTATTAAAGAAATATTAAAAAAAAGAAAAAGGAAAAGAAAAAAATTCTCCTTATTAAGAAATCCCTTTTAGCCAGTAGGGATCCGAAAGAATCTGGGGACATCAATAGCTCCTGAACTGCAAAAGTATTTCCTAGTCTTGTGAATTCTAAAAATCTCTGAAGTCCAATATGGATTCGAAACACACTGGTAGGATTAGAAATAGCATTTGCAATAAAAAATGCATAACAGAGTAGGACATGAAATAATGTATTTCTCTTTGAAACCATGAAAGTGTACCATATTTGTCTGGAAATGTGTATGTGAAATTTAAACAACCCTTAAAGACATCCATCTAATTTTTTTTTTGAGTTTGTTCTTAAAAAAATTGAAATTCCACTCTCTCAAAGTTTGTGCTGCTAACTTCACACTCTCCCTCACTCTTGTTTCCCTCGATTTCCTTCCCTTTATGACCCTTTTCAGTTGCACCCCTTGATTTATGGTCATTTGTGTGATTGCTCTGCTTTGCTTTATGGCATTTTATGTCAGACTGGTCTTGTCATAAATGACTACCATAAAGGGAGGTAAAATATCATAAAACATTAGTGAGTCCCTGATACTCAAGGTTCTTCAGAATAAGCCCTGACAGGTACCAACCGTAGAAAAACAGATTTGGCCATTGGAAAGGCATAGCATTTGTAAAAATGATAAAAATAATAACAACAGTCACTATAGTTTACTGCACGTTTTCTGTGTCCCAGTCTCTGGACTGAGCTCACTTCATACATTATCACATATGGTCCTCGCTACTTCTCTCCAGGGCAGGAACCATGAGCATTCCTGTTGTACAGATGAGGAAACTGAGGCTCCGAGAGGTGCAGCACAGCCAGTCAGTGACAGAAATGCCACACAGTCCACACTCTGACTCCAAAACCTGAGCTTTCAACCATTATGTGTTTAGGTGCTGCAACTCAGCCTGGAACAGATAAGAGGTTGAATGGATTGAAATGTGGAGTTGAGCATCTGAGGGACAGTTTCCATGCCCTGAAGTCCTTGTTACTTTTAGGCCTCCCCTACTTTCCTCCCCATCCCCGCTCACAACCCCTTTAAACACTCTGTGTTGAAGCCCAGATGCACTACATACCCTTTCTGACCTTGCCACACGGTCCAGTCCCCAAATATTTGCAACAGCATCTCCTTTGCCATTCATCCAGCTCCCTCCTGAACTTGTCCTTCAAGATCTCAGCTTTGCCAGAGCTTCTCCAGCCAGAAACCCGAGTTGCCTTTGATTCTTGCTCTTCCCAACTTGCAGGTCCTGTCTTTGCTACCTGAAAGATACATCTCCCACCTGTCTGCTCTTCCTTGTTTCATTTTCCAGAAGTTGGGCACTGCACGCCACTGTCATCTGTCTCCTACCTGGTGGAGAACGTTTTCTGCAAACACTCCCCATGCCCTGTCCTCTGTGTTCTCCGTGGAAGTAGAAGCATTCGGAAAACATGAGCGGTGATTCTGGAGCTGTTCGCCCCACCCATCGCGGTCAGGGACTTCCTTTCGTCCTCCTTCTGACACCTCTCTCCCTCATGACCTTGTCTCCTGCCCTTGTCCCTGCCTCACTGGCCTCCCTCTGAACCAGGAGAATTATGTTCTAATGTAGGACCTTCACACAGGCTTTCCTCTCTGCCTGGAATTCCCCATCCCTAACTCTTACCTGCCTTTGTTTTTATAGAAGAAATATGCTCTTCTTTGTTTCCTTGTCACACAAATTCATTTACTACCTTATTTGAATTCTCTACCGTTTCCTTCACAGTTCTGATCGTACTCGTATAGTTTAGTGATTACTTATTAATGATCTGTTTCCCCGTCTAGATTGGAAGCTCCATGAGGGCAGGACAAAATGCCTCTCGGGGCCCCAGCAGTATTCCTCACATTTGGCACAGGACCTGGCCCGACAACATAATAAGTATTTGTTAAGTGAATGAACACAGGTTTGCAGGAATGTCGTCATTCCTAAACTAGATTGCTGGAAGGACAGAGGTGTATCTTCCGTTTCTGTTAAATATTTCTATTTTTAGCATGAACATTCGCACTGTTGGCCTAACATGGATGTTAATTTTTTTTAATTAATTTATTTATTTATTAGTTTCAGGTGTACAAAACAAGGTAATACTTAGACGTTCATCATTTATATCCCTCATACTGTGAACCCCCCTCCCCCATCCACTATCCCTCCGACCTCACACTGAACCATCATATTATATATATAAAATTATAGTTGGCATTCATTAATGTTTAGCTTCTGGTGTACAACGCCATGATCAGGTATCCACAATATCCCTGAGGTGGTCTCCCAAATAGGATGCATGTCCATCGGATACCCAACAAAATCTTTACAACATTATAGAATACCTTCCCCAAATTAATTTTCAAAAAAACCCTGAGGCCATCTTGTGGTTACCAGCTGCTTCCAAATCCCTTCACCTTTCCCCTTATCCCCAACCCCCTCCCACACACCCATCTAACCACTCTCGGTTTTTTCTCTGCGTCCCCAAAACTGTCTCTGATTAGTTCATTCACATAGTCTTTTCTTTAGATTCCATATATAAGTGAGATCATATGGTACTTGTCTTTCTCTTTCTGACTTATTTCACTTAACATAATGTTCTCTAGATCCATCCATGTTAATTTAATACACAGTGGTTGGCTGGATTTTAGCAGCCCTCCTCAAACCATGGCTCATAGAAATAAGACAGTGCATTGTGCTAGATTGGGGATAAAAAGTGGTGAATGGATCATGAGACAAATTAGAACAACAGTTTCTATTATACATTCAAGTCATTAAAATAAATATTTGAGCATTTTTATTAAGCAAGAAAAAGAAGAGGAGAAAAATAAGAACCAGAGGAAAATAGAATCAGTGTATTTCTCTCTCTCTCTCTCTCTCTCTCTCTCTCTCTCTCTCTCTCTCTCTCTCTCTCTCTCTCTCTTGCCCCCTCATCTGCTGTCTTTTCCAAAAATCTTTCTAGGTTTCTTCTGTCACATCCATAGTGAAGTGTAAATTATAGTTTCCAATATAGATGGCCATTTTCAGTGAATTTTAGCAAGGAGCAAAATTTTGTTTGAGACTGAAATTTGGCATCCTTTTGCTTCTTCATGCTGGGAACTATTTTTTGTCTTTGCAGAATGTGGTGAGACATAAATCCTGTTGCTTTTCTTTCTAAATGGTACTACACCAAGCTGAGAATGGACTGGGAAAATAGGAGTGTCTCCAAATGAGGGGCAGCCTTTCCAACCCTAATTTATAGTGTGTGCCATACTACAAGGGAGAAATCAAATCAGGGTCCTATAAAAATGGGAGGCTATTTTTAATTGTACTCACTTGCAATCCCCTCCCTCTCTTGGCAATTTTTTTTTTCATCTCGACATTCCTAGCTAACTAGATTGCCATCCAGAAAAGTCTGCTGCACCCCAAAATAAGATTTGATGTGCCACCATTTGGAAAGCTGGCAACTCACAGAGTATATGGATGACTTCAGATGGGTCTTGAGGGACAGTTGGCCCAGGGTTTCTCGTGGTGGGAACCACTACTGGTCCATGGAGCAGGCTAGTTCTTTACTGTATGGGACTGTCCTGTGCTGAGCAAGATGGTTAGCATCTCTGGACTCCCAGCTTTACATGCCGATAGGTGCTGCCTAGTCAGTGACACACAGAAGTACGTCCTCCTCTCAGTTCTAAACATCACCTTTGGGGGACCCTATCTGCTTTGGCCAAGAACCACCAAGAGGATTTTAGAACTTTCCCCAGTCATTTCAAGATGAAGGATGCACGTGTATAAACATGAAGAGAAGTTAAGACCAAATCCTTTGTTCCTAAGTGGTAGTAAAAACAATAGCAATAATTAATATCTTGTGGGCATATATTACTTACTAGATACCTTCAAAGCACTTTGCATGCATTTCCTCATTAGTCCTTTATGAAGTGTTATAGTGTCACCTACTTAATAGTGAGACCCAAATGTATCCAAAGACCCACCTAGAGTGGTCTCTGTAACCATGGAGACCAGAAACCACTGAGACCATGGCTGGAGGGTTCTATGTTGTCTCCTCATGTCTGCTTCTATTGCTTTCCCTCTTTTTCTTTTATCTCATTATCCTTCTTTCCTTGCATTATTATTATTATTTTTTTTAATTAAATTTACTGGGGTGACAATTGTTAGTAAATTTACATAGATTTCAGGTGTACAATTCTGTATTACATCGTCTATAAATCCCATTGTGTGTTCACCACCCAGAGTCAGTTCTCCTTCCATCACCATATATTTGGCATTATTATTATTTTTTAATTTGGTATTTTCAATGGCTTCTTGCTCCTCTTCCAAAATCATTTAATCTATAGAAATCAACTTAATTTTTTTATCTGCTCGTTATATGAGGACTGATAATTAAGTTTGCGAACTTGTTGCAATGATGATGCTAACCTTTTTTGTTATCAGAGAGATTATTCTTTTTTTTTTGCTTTATTTTTTTTTAAATTAATTAAATTTATTGGGGTGACAATTGTTAGTAAATTTACATAGATTTCAGGTGTACAATTCTGTATTATATCATCTATAAATCCCATTGTGTGTTCACCACCCAGAGTCAGTTCTCCTTCCATCACCATATATTTGATCCCCCTTACCCTCATCACCCACCCCCCACCCCCTTACCCTCTGGTAACCACTAAATTACTGTCTGTGTCTATGAGTTTTTGTTTCTCAGTTGTTTGTCTTGTTCTTTTGTTGTTTTTGGTTTATATACCACATATCAGTGAAATCATAGGGTTCTCTGCTTTTTCTGTCTGACTTATTTCACTTAGCATTATACTCTCAAGATCCATCCATGTTGTCACAAATGCTCCTATATCATTTTTCCTTAACACCAAATAGTATTCCATTGTGTATATGTACCACAACTTCTTTATCCATTCATCTATCGAAGGACATTTTGGTTGTTTCCATGTCTTGGCCACCGTAAACAAAGCTGCAATGAACATTGGAGTACACGTGTCTCTATAGAGAAATGCTTTCAGATTTTTTGGGTAGATACCCAGGAGAGCGATTGCTGGGTCGTATGGTAATTCTATTCGTAATTTCTTGAGGAACCTCCACACTGCCTTCCATAGCGGCTGCACCAGTCTGCATTCCCACCAACAGTGTATGAGGGTTCCTTTTTCTCCACAGCCCAGAGAGATTATTCTTTATGAATTTGTATCAACTGGACAAACAGTTAACCAAGTTTACTATCCGGAAGTGCTGAAAAGGCTGCGTGAAAAAGTTAGATGATCTGAACTTTTCGCCAACAATTCATGGCTCTTGCATCACCACAATGCACCAGCTCACACGGCACTGTCTGTGAGGGAGTTTTTAGCCAGTAAACAAATCACTGTATTAGAACACCCTCCCTCCTCTCCTGATCTGATCTCCAATGACTTCTTTCTTTACCTGAAAATAAAAGAAATATTGAAAGGAAGACATTTTGATGACATTTAGGACTTCAAGGGTAATACGATGACAGTTCTGATGGCCATTCCAGAAAAAAGAGTTCCAAAATTGCTTTGAAGGGTGTACAATGCACTGGCATCAGTGCATAGCTTCCCAAGGGGAGCACTTGGAAGGTGACAGTAGTGATATTCAGCAATGAGGTATGGAGCACTTTTCTAGGATGAGTTCGCAAACTTAATTGTCCGACCTCATAGCATTAAATAATAATGGTTAGAAGGATCATCACCAAATTTAGAGGTTTGGAATATTTAGACTTGTAGTTTCTGTAGAGTTGATGAAATTCATTTTGTGGCGGTGGGAGGGGGACCTTGAAGAGATGCATGATGATGCCCAGGGTAGCCCACACAGGTTCAACAAGAGGCCCATTTGACTGCAAACTAGAGGAGAGATGGTTCATATCAAGATGACGTGGTCAGAGTAACACACAGTCCTTTCAGTGTGAGTCCAACCGAAGGGCACAAAGGACAGATGTCTGGAAGTCAGGAGTCAATCGCAGTTGAACTGTTTCTTCATGGGCAACTCCAGCTGGCTTCTCGACATCTCGGCTGGCATTTACTAATGTTTAATGACTCTCCTGTGCAAATGTGTGCTGAGGTCCATTCTGTGCTGAGGGATGGGACTCAGGGTGAGGAGAATATGAGCCCAGCCCACCAGGAGTTCACAGCGTGGTGGAGCCAACTGAAACATTACATGGCAGCGTGCCCGTTAGGATAGAGCAAGATTCCTACGGCTCAGCACTGCTAAGGTTTGGGGTTGGATCATTTCTTGCTCAGTGGGGGCTGCCCTGTGTATTGTGGAACCTCTTGCTTCTTTCTAAGACATAAAGTTTAGCTGTATCGTTTGTTTGATCCGCTATGGCTACCCACCGCCTTGCATCAAAGTATTTTCTTACAGAAAGGTAGTTACTTCCCTAAGAATATTTCTGTGTGGGGCTAGTTGGATATTAGAGTTTAAAAACCTTTATATTTTGTACTTATGCACGTTTAAAACAATGAGACTACTTTCAACAAATATAAAAAGATCGTATTGTGTTAGCATGAGCTTCTAGTCAAGCTCTTTTAGCTGCAAAGACTCGAGGTATTTTGAACTTGAATTAGACTAGTGAGAAGGGAGTGAGCAGGTGACATGAGGCTAGGGAGGCCCAGAATTGATGACGAGAAGGGTAGAAAGTGTAGAGTCAGTTTGGAGAGGCTGAGAGCATCCCAATGCCAAAGCACAGGTTAGAGTTTAGAGGATGCCAGCTTTGGAGGGCATAGTTCCCAGGGCTTGCAGAATACCATTGCGTGTCCTTGGGGCCTGGGTGTGAGGCAAGCCCGATTTCCCTTACTCCCCTTTGTGTTCTCCCATACACCCTAACACCTGAGGTAACACAAGCACATGCCTGTACCTCCGCACCAGAAAAAAACACACCTCGATGACACCCATGTGTATTGTAGAACTGTGAGGGAGGAGGAAAGGAGGAAGAGACGCTAGCTCGCTACCTTCCCTTTGTGACAAATCCTTGCTTTGTTGAGGTGGATGAAACCTTTGAAAGTTAATCTATTGAAGGAACTGGAATTCTCTGGGCACATGCCAGCCCACTGCCGAGGGGTTGTCTACAATTGTTGAGGAAATACTATGGTTCACAGGAAAAGGTTTGTCTCTAAGTCAATAAGTGGATGAGTCATGGGCAGATCGTCAAGATTTAGCCAAGGCAAAAAAAAAAAAATGAACATTGAAAAGGATTCATTTCAGATGTCATATTCTCAGGGAAGACTGCTCTGACACCCTGCTCCCCTGTGCAAGATGATTTTCATCCCATTTCTCTAGGATCCCCACCCCCCTCTACATGGTACTAACCTCCTTCATATGGCATTGGATTGTAATGATCTGTTTGCTCATCTCTTTCTTTGCTGGGGTCTGTAATTGCCAATCCCCAGAGACAGGGCCTGTGTCTAATTCATCTTTATACCCCCAGCCTCTAAGCCAGCAATATCCTTCATAAAGTAGGCACCCCGTAAGTTGTTGAGTGGGTGAATAAATGCCTCCACTCTCAGGGCTTACCTGGGTACTTCATAAGGAGGGGAAAAGAATTAATTTTCACTTAAATATAGGGTTTCTTTCTCAAAGAGCATATTGATAAAGGACAGCTACTGATTTCTTCCAAGAGAGAAAAATGATAGAAAAGGTCTCCATGCCATATTTTAAACTTATGTCAACTTTTCTTTTAAAAAAAAAAGTCTGTCCTCTAGCACTTGTATCATTTTTCAAATTTCATGACGTCCTTTTTCAGATGTTGCCCATCCATCATTTTAGGCAAAGGGTATCCATCATCATACAAGCTAAATAATTTTCAAGGCTGTCAGTGAGTGGACACCAAAACAGTCCCCATTTCATCTGAACAGAGTTATCCAGGGCGGGCAGTGAGGATCCTACTGAGAAAGGCGAGAGGTAACCTGGGAGGGTCTCAAATTGCTTTCAAATGAAACAAAGGAAAAATTCATTCTAGAAGTTAGACCTCAGTTCTCCACATAAAATGGCAGACATACACCCATCGGTATCATATGTGAGAGTTTATTTGTAGAGCAAGGTTTTAGTTAAAAATAAAAGTCCATTTTTCTAATAACTATGATTTCCTTAAAAATATTTGTATACATATATAAAGCACTTTCTAACTTTAAAAGTAAATCATGTTTATTTGCAAAATGTGGCAAAGCATAAGCAAGAAAATAAAATTCATGCATTATCCCGCCACGCAGAGATAACCTCTGTTAATATTATTTTTGGTGCATTATTCTTCCAGTCACATGCACACACATAGTTCATATACACATTCTTATTTGAATGTTTGTGTGTGTGTGTGTGTGTGTGTGTGTATATCTACTTAACTCTTTGTTACAAATTTGGTATTATAGTCTTTATGGGATTTTATATCTTGCTTTTCTCACTAAATTATATCTTAAACATTTTCCTATGTCAGTAAGTATTCTTTGTAAACATGATTTTTCAAGGCTACATCATATTTGATTTTATGGATATACCATAATTTATTTATCTCTTGTTAGACATGCTGGTTGTCCTGGATTTTTGCAGTGTGGTATTTTATTTATTGCATTTTCCCTGTCTTTCAGCTTTTCTGTGTTTATCATCTATATAATTCTCGAGAATCATCATCTTATCTTTTTATTAGAATGTCAGAGATAGGTAAATGGATTTTGTTTTTATAACTCACAAACATTCAACCTACAGGAAGCTTTTTGGTTGTCTCTTAAATCAGTAAGAGCTATTATATATGTTCACTTTTATAATATAGATTAAATTCTGTCAATTAAATGAGTATGCTAGTATTTCTCTCCTGTTTACCGATTTGTTGTGAGTTGACGTACAAGTCCTCGTTTTAGATGAGAAAAGGCTACAAATATGTCCAGAATGAGTCCCCAGAAGGTTTCTTTAAGGGAGGGAATGAAACGACGGCATAACTCTTGCTAGGTTATAATCTTAGCTGTACCACTTGCTCGCTGGGTAACCTTGAGCGTCTTTTTGGCCTGTGAGAACCTCAACTTTCTCATCTATAAATTTATGGGAGACAGTAGCATTTGAGACTTTGCAGGTTTAACTGTGAGGATTACGTGGCATCATACAGGTAAAATACCTAATGCTATAAGCAGGGTGTAGCTGCCATCACAGGGAATGTTGTTATTAACCTGGTTTCCTTAACCTGGTTTCTATCTTAAAGCAGGTTAAATAGTAGATGTTGTTTCTTGGAATAAAGGTGGAGAAGAAGCCTTGCCTTATTTGACCGGGCAACTGGAAACATAATCCTTTCTGAGTAACCTGGTATCTGGCTTTCCTTTTTAATTTTTTACAGCTTCATTGAGATGTGATTTACGTACCATAACGTTCACCTATTTAAATGTACAGTTCATAAATTTACAGAGTTCTGCAATTATCATGGCAATCCAAATGTAGAGTAGATTCTGAGACACAAGATAAAGTGTCTTTTTCCACAAAACGTAAGCAATTCTCTTTGTTTAGTTGGGGGAGCTTAACCAGTCAGGAGTTAGACCCTGGAAGAAAGAGTCACGCAGAATATGTGACCTATAATATATGGTGAATATATGTACTGCTAGTTAAAAAGGGAGCTAGGTAAGGCTGAGTGTCTTTTTAAAGAAATTATTTTGTTATAATATTCGACTTAAAGGAAAGAGTAAGAATAATGCGCAGTCTTTCCAGGTAAAGGTTACTGGGACTCCCCAAATATTAATATTTTACTACATGTGCTTTTTTCCCCCTCCACATTCTCTCTCTTTTATCTATTATCTATCATCTATCTATCTATCTATCTATCTATCTATCTATCTATCTATCATCTATCTACCTATCTACCTACCTATCTACCTACCTACCTACCTACCTACCTACCTACCTACCTATCTATCTATGTGTCATAGACATATAGCCTATGTATATGTCTATATCCATCTAGATAAATGTACAGATAGCTAGATATGTGTGTACATGTATATATCATGTATAAATCACATATATAATGTTTTCCAGAACTGTTTACTTGTAAGTTGCAGGCACGATGTCCCTTTACCCCTGAATTCTTCAGTGTGTATTTACTAAAAACACACTCTTTGATTCTCATATAGTTATCATAATTGGTAAGCTGAACTTGATATGCTATTACTCTCTAATATACAGACTTCTTTCAGATTTTCTCAGTTTAATGTCCCTTTTTAATCAAATAAAATCTGAGCTCGTGTGTTCCCTTGTAGTAAAATAAAATCTAAGATCAGGCAAAAGGTTGCTGCCTTGATAGCCTTCGTCACCTTACTGTACTAGAAAAGTGGATCAAAGGGCATGTCACCTCCTGGTCATCGTTACCACCTCACTCAGAACCCATTTTAACATCTCCCATCGCCATGTCCGATTTACACCCACAGTTCTCTCTTTTGGTCCAGGCAGAGAAGAATTCCTTCTCGGTATCCTCAGAAGTTGGCCCTCTCCTGGCCTGCGGTGTTCCATGTTTGCGAACTGTGAGGCAACCAAACCTGGGAAGAAATTCGATTTAAAAGTATTGTCTGCATCATCTAAGATCAGAGGTATTTAAAGCCTAATGGATCTGAGGATTGCTATTTCTAACTGAAAATTAGGGACTTAGCAAGTTGTCTAAAAATGTCTGTCACGTGGGTCCCATTGGGTGAATTGCGATGTTTAACAGTGGTCATTACATGAGTCTCCACCACAGTTGGACCTACACACTAACAACAAGGAATTGGTCTTTCTTTTGATGAGAACAGTTTTTCTAAGAGCATCTGAAACCGGTCTTCATGTTCAAACTGAGGACACTCCTCCCCTTCCTTCCTTCCTTCCTTCCTTCCTTCCTTCCTTCCTTCCTTCCTTCCTTCCTTTCATGAAATGGGCACATAAAGCTCCTTCTATGGTTAAGCCATCTTAGCTTCCAGTGGGAAGGGGAATGAAGATAATTTCATTATGAAGAGTAGTGCAAAGACGGAAGCTAACTCCAGTCGCTGGAGGGAAGGAGTAAATTAAACGCTGATGACATTGACCAAGCAGCAAACTACATTCATTGATTATTTTAATTTTCTCTCTTCTGCACTCAGTTAAACACCAATAGTGGTGGATTTCAAGGTAATGAAAAGGTTGTTGAACACATTTTTAAAAGAGCCATGAACGACCAGAACAAAAAGATTACTATCAAAGCAAAGAAAGAATAGCTAAGCTGATGCACATGGATGTACATGAGGAATTATCTACTTTGCATAGGTGTATATGTTCATCGGACAATGGAACTTGTGTGTTTTGGTGGAAGGGGAAAAAAGAGAGAAAGTTAACAAGTAGAACATTTCAACAAAAAGGGGGCAGTGGCCTATCCTAGCTGATTGTACCCTTATCTGAAATTTTAAAACTGTCACATTATGTAGTGGGAGAAAATGAAAACTTCAGAAGAGAATGATAAAATGAAAGGGAGGAAGTTTATTTCTGTATTTTAAGCCTCTTAAATGTCCACTGGCTTTATCTGGAGGGGCGGGGGAAGACCTCAATCTACTTGGAAATTTAGATTTCGTAAATGAAACAAAACTGTTGAAAGGTATTTTCAGAATGACTAGCTGGTTGTTGAGTTTTCATGGGGATTACACTAAATCAGAAACAATAAGGAAAGTTAAAAAAAATAATAAGTACATGGTTTGGGTGGTGGTAAAGGGTCTTTTCAAGAGAAAATGGATGCCACTTAAATATACTCTTTTGTCTAATAATATGAAGGCATTAATTTGTTGAAGGAATAAAGCTGTAGTGTGAAAAGTCGAACACAGACTTTGGGAACTCAAACATTTATGTTTCCTGAAGCACAGTGACAAATTGGTTGGAGCATCATTCTGGCCCCTGAACCTTAAGAAGTAAGGGAAAGGTCTAAATGAACCTCTGCCATGAAAAGATTCAGATGAGAAAAATGTTAATACTGAGAGTTACGGTGAAAAATGGTAATACACTTGTAGCAGCATTAAGCACTTTCATCCCTCCATGAAACGTGCAAACAGATTCCAAAAGGTCATCATCCCGCTTCTCTTTGGGCATCCATTTTTTAAGTCCTCAGAACATTTTGGCAAGGTGGAGACAGAACATTTTAAAATATGGGGCTTTCTCCATCCTCCCAAGAAAAGATAAGCCTCAATCGGCTTTGCCTTAAGTTTACCAGACATAGTGCTGCTAAATCTCAAAATTCCACGTTGCCTTTGACTCCAGCACGAGTCCTGTGTGGGAGGGAGTGATGGGAATGAGGAATGCTGGAGACAGAGCATGAACACTAGCACGTGGTCGTGACCTCTGAATAGAACAGTTGGTGTCCTCTGACACGGACAGATTGGATCAGGGCCCACCCTAACTGGAGGATGTGCAGTTTCCTGTCTATCCCAAAGGTCACAGAAACGTGGCAAATCAAAATGCAGACTGCTATGCTCTCACCATGCCTGGGTTGCCATAGAACCCAGCATCAGCGTTTATTGGGAACTGTGTGTCAGGCTGGGACTTGCATGTTTTATCTTTCCCAGTGATTGCCCGATTTTTAACATCTTATATTTCATCCACTAGTAGAACAAAAACAGTGTACTAACTTGGGTTGTCATGTAAGGTCCTTAAACACACACACACACACACCCCTGCTTACCATCCAACATCATTGTAATTTCACTTACGTCTTTTTACCATCACACACACACAAATAGGAAAAATATCTCATTTAAAAAGCCATTCTAAAAAAAAACCCAAATTCTGGCCAAGATGTAGAAGAAAAATCTATTCTGCAAATAAATGTACCAAACTCATATAAGATGTAAATAATAGGGAAACTGTATGCATGGGGAGAGAGAGGAATGGGGAAGTCTCTGTATTTCCCAATCTTTCTGTAAACCTAAAACTGGCCTAAAAGTAAAGAATTTTAAAGAATTCTGTGAAATGATGCAGGTGCTAGTAAAAGCAGTTTGGTGAGTCCTCAAAAGTTTGGAAATCAAATTACCATATGAACCAGCCTTTCCACTTCTAGGTATATATGAAAGAAAAAAAGTGAGAACAGGTATTCATTCAAATAAATACTGTCATGCAAATGTTTATAGCAAAATTATTCACAAGAAACAAAAGGTGGACAACACCCAAATGTCTATTGACAGATGAATGGATAAACAGAATGTGTGATAACCATATCGTGGACTATTACTCAGCCATAAAAAAGAACGAAGTTCTGATACATGCTGCAGTCTGGTTGAACCTTGAAAATATTATGCGAAATGACAGAAGCCGACATAAAGTGTCACATAGTGTACAATCCCATTGATATGAAATACCGAGAATACGCAAATCCATAGAGACAGAAAATAGATCAGCGGTCACCATGGGTTGCGGAGAGGGGAATGGGGAAGTGACTTGCTAATGGGTGTGGCTTTTCCTTTGAGGATGATGAAACTGTTTGGACTAGAGAGAGATGATAGTTGTACAATTTTGTGAATATGCAAAATACCCTTAAATTGTATACTTTAAAGTCATTCATTTTATGTTACGTGAATTTTACCTCAAAAAAAAAAGTAGGGAGGCATTCTACAAAATAGTTGACCATTAGTCCTCAACATTGTCAAGGTCATCGAAAAGAAGCAAAGTCTGAGACACTAACACAGCCCAGAAGATCCTAAGGAGACAGGATAACTAACTGTAATGGATCCTACATGGGACCCGGAACACAAAGAAAACATGTGGTGAAAACTAAGGGAATTTGAATAAGTATCGACTTTTGGTTCTAATCATGTATCAATATTCGTTCATTAATTGTAACCAGTATACCATACTAATATAAGATGTTACTAAGAGGGAAAACTGGATACAGAGTATATGGGAATTCTCTATAATATATTTTCAATTTTAATTTTTCTGTAAATCTAAATTGTTCTCACATATAAAGTTTCCTAGGTTTGCCATCACAAAGTACCACAACGCAGGTGGCTTAAAACAACAGAAATGTACTGTCTCAGTGTGGGAGGCCAGAGTCTGAAGTCAAGGTGGGAGGTCCATGCACTCTCTGAAACTCTGGAGAGACTCTTTCCTCGCCTCTCCCTGGCTTCCAGGGGTGCCATTCACCCTTGGTTTGCAGGTGCATATGTCCAATCTCTGCCTCAGTTCTCACATGGTGTTCTTCTTGTGTCTCTGTGTTCCTGTGGTTTTTCCTTTCCCGCCCTAATGACCTCATCTTAACTTGATTACATCTGCAAAGATCTCATGTCTGAATAAAGTCATATTCATAGGTACCCTAGGTGGTTAGGACTTCAACATAATCTTTTGGGGAGACACAACTCAACCCATAACACTGTACTTTTCTCATTTTATGGTGGACCCGTGAAGACGTTTTCAGAGACCACAGGGGGCCTATTGATTGGTATTTGGGATGAACGACATGTGCAATTTCTTTTTATATTCATGACTTGCCCCTATTCATAATCCCTGACCTTCTGTCCCATTTTACAGATGATGAAATTGAGGCACAGGACCTTTTAGTAGGTTTTCCTAGGTTTCTCAGTTCGGAAATGATGGATCCAGAGTTTAAATATGAACTATGTTCAAAGTTTTTGTTCTTTCCACTTAAAACACCATACTTCATCAAATTGTTCCCAGGCTAGATGAGTTTTTAATGAATCAAATCAGAAAATTGCAAGATAACAGGTTGCTGACTGGAGGTGATTTCCTGGAACATTTTTACATTCTTCTGTGTTGGTTTAGTTTTTTCTTCTTCCATTTTTTCTGCCATTGTCCTTGCTGAACTGAAAGCTTGCCTTACACCCTGGTTTGTAAGCCTCTCTCCCTCTCCACCATTCTGCCTTTTGAGTTTGATATACGGATATCTACTTGTCTAAATGATAAAATCGAGAAAGCTTTTACCAAGTAAGTTTATCATAGAAATGTAACTATTACGTGTATTGTGCAAAATGGTTCTTTTTTTTTTAATCCAGGCAAATACATTGGAGTCATTAATTTGAATACTAAGTACAGGTTCTGTTTAAAAATCCACAAGATGAATAACAAATCATAATTCCAGCAAGGCAAAAGCATTCTTCAAAGCCATCGTTTTTATAATCCATTGAAGACGCTGTGATAGTCGCTTGTTGATGGCTGATTTAGAGTCTAGCACATGTGCCATTACCTTTCCGGGGGATATATTTCATGCATCCTCACATTACAAGCAGCTCCTGACTCCAAAATGGATTGGGTTACAAAAGTTCATCTGGAGTATATTCTTTGGGATTCAGAATGTTTAGCATTTCCATATGAAGTGCCTACTATGTGCCTACTCTGTGTCTCTGGGAATAAAGCGGTAAATAATGCAGACAGCGTTCTTTCTTTCAGAGAATTTAAATTTGAGGATGTGGTCGATTGCATTGTTGCTTTCAGTTCTTCTTTCAGTCCCTCAGCCTCCCTTCCCTTTGCCAGGCAACTCTTAGCTCCTCCCATCCAGGCTGAGTGTACTTCCCTTTTCACTGGCTATGAGGTTGGCCATGTGACTTGCTTTGAGCCAGTGGGATGTTAGCAGATGCTGCAAACTGGAGTTTGACAGGGTGGGCTTCCATCTGCCATGGCTGTCAGGAGAGAGTCCTTGGGGTAGCTGCTGCCCCTTCACCAGCCTGAGAGAATATAGCCTTGCTGCTCGAAGGCACTGAGTTTCGAAGCTGCATGGCATTTTTATGGCCATCGTTAAATGACAGAGGTGGGGGAGCCACCACACTACACTCATAGACCCCCAAATATGTCTAATTACTGTGGCGTGGTGTGGGGCATGAGAAGCCCATTTGATAAGCGCCTTGCTCATTTCAGCAGTTTGCATCCAGGGCATGCCACAGGTTCCCCTACACACCTGTGCAACTCTCCTCCAGAGAGCCTTCTCGTGCACGTGGTGGGCTGGAAATGTGCGGCATTACTGCTCCCCAAATCAGCCTCTCAGCCAATGATGGCTGTGAGTCAGAGGATAAATACTCCAGCTTCCTCGCTGCTGGAGCCATGAAGGAGAGTAACTCTGAGGCACGGATTCCGCCCTGCCTCTTAGTTCCGCAGCAGGATTCAGCCCCAGCTGCCTTCAGTGTCAGCACGCTGGGTAATACACCGATGTAGCTGCCTTCCCCTCGTTGTTTTCATTCCTTGCCCCACTACCAGAGCTTCCTGGGAGCATGTCCCTGATAAGTTACTTACACTCCTACCTTTGTCTTAGGGCTTGCTTCTGGGAGAACCCAACCCACCACAGCCACCACATGAGACTGTGGTTGTATATTGCCATTGCAAGTGACAGAAACCCCAGCTTAAACTGGCTCAAGCAGAAAAGAATTTATTGGCTCATGTAATTGAACAGTCCAGGCTAATGGCTCTCGCTTCAGGCACCATTGAATCTATTCCTTTAAACGATGTTACCAGCGCTCTATTTCTCTCTTTCCATCTCTCTGGTCTGCTTTCCTCTGCATTGACTTCTTTCTCAGGCAGGCGATCTTTCCAATAGTTTACATCATCCCAGGGTTAAATCCAGTGGAAAAGAGAGCATCTCCCTCCAGATAACTCCGGCTAAGTCCTAAGACTAGATCTGATTGGCTATGAGTGGGTCATGAGCCCATCTTTGAATCAATCACTGGACCCAGAGACCTATATACTCGTAGGGCTGGATTTGGGCCCCGAGGCCATCAGGGAAGCTGGTGGTCCTGTCCACGGCACCCAGTCACAGGAGGTGAACATGAGTGGAGGTGAATATGAGTGGTTCTTCAAGGAAAAGTGTTCTTTTACCAGAAGTGGTTCAACACTGTACAGTTCACACCCACACCTTCTGACTGGTAATGTTTCCTCTGAGAAAAAGTGCCATTTTCCAAGAAAAACCCATCTCCTGCTTCCAGTTAATATCAAGAAAAGTATGAGTCATGAAGGCCTTGCTGTTGTTGGGGATGCTGAGATATAGAAAAGAAATTCCTAAAAACCATAAAGTAATTGTTTCACAATTCATTAATCATCCCATATTAAGTTTCTGGGTCTGTTTTGCAATAGGATTATGGGAGATGACAGGAAAGCGCATGATCAAAGATTCAAAGGATAGAAAACATCATCTAAGAGGACAGTGTTTACTTGTCGAGGGATAAAGGGAGCTGGGAGAGGCTGGAGTAGAGGCCCTTTCAGCCAGTTGATTTAGTTGTTCTGGTTGAGTTTTCATGTAACAGAAAATTTTAGAAGCTAAAATTGTCGTATTTCATTTCTGCTCTTAAAACCATAGTGTACCACTCAACATGACTTTATTTGCACATTTCAGGAAATTGAAATGTAATAGCTTAACATGGGGGTCAGCTATTAAAGGGACAGAGAATAAATATTTTAGGCTTCATGGGCCAAGGGGCAAAAGAGAGACATCAAAGAGAGAAAACAAATTTTCATAATGTTTTCCATTGACGAAAATACAATAATAATTGAGTTCACATTTTTTTTTTTTTTTGGTAACACAGGTCTGCTAATAAGAAAAATAGAATTCTTATTTTGAGAAGGATAATGTTTTCCTTAATTGGGATTCAAAATTAGTGTTCACTATCACCAAATCAATTGCAAATATTCATCTGTAAAATCCATTCTCAGCTTGCAGCCTGTGCAAAAACATGTGGTGGGTTGGACTTAATGAATAGGCTGTAGTTTGCAGACCCCTGGCTTAAACAAAAAGGGGACTTATTGTCTTACATAGCTCAACAATTTAGAGGTAGTGCAGGCTTCACGATGAGCTAATTCAGAATTTCAGTTAATTTCTTTGGGATTATCTTCATTCTGCCCTCCTACCTGGGTTGGTTTTACCCTCAGCCTGGATTCCTTCAAGGCTGCCATTAGCAACTGGAACTGCCTATTTCCTTATTTGTGTGGAGTGAGGAAAGAGAATCACTTCTGAGAGCCACTGAGCAAAAGTCCTGAGCTTCACTCTGAATGGAGCAAACCTGAGCCAATCATGTGACCAGGGGGTGGGACCAATCAGAGAACGGCCCTGGACGCAAATCTCACAGCTGCTCTGCAGTGAGAATGACATGAAGTTGGGCAGGGTGGGGGTCGGGGGTAACATCCTCCACAAATAACCTCTGAAAAAACAGGGAGCAGGTAGGCAATTTTTACAAAGTGAGTGTATTGGAAACTGACGGCAAATTTTTGCAAAGTCAATGTATTGGAATCTTATCTCTAGGTTTCTTATCACAGAGAGAATTTCCTACACTGAGATATCTGCATTTTTAAAAGAATAAACAGTGTGAATTATTTTTTAAAAATAGTAATGGCAGTGTTTCACAGAGGTCCTGTCCTCCGCATCTATAGTCTTGCCACTTGAATTGACTTCCCCTTAACAAACATTCTCCTGAGTGATTCTGCCAGTCCTGCGTTCTCTAGCTTTTAACAAATATTTTGTTTCACATACTCCCTTCCTCTTCAAAAGGGACCCTGGAGAAGATGCACTCAGCATCCTTGACAGAACGGGTGAGTCTTGGATCATTTTACTTTTGTAGTGTGTAAGCATTATTTTCTTTTATCCACACCCATCCTAGTACTTTTGATGAATTGGAAAGCTCAGAGAAGACTTTTGTGGTCTACAGATGACCTTGTGCAGTTGTGAAATTCATAGACCAAAAGGCCATGCGGTAACCAAAATTTGTCTTCGGCTAAATAAGTAAGATGTTTGCACATTACATATGACTGTTTTAAAATGTAGGTAAAGGCCTTTGTGAGTCATAAAATACAAATTCATTTAACAAAACCATCCCTAGTTTTGAGTGCTTTTGGTATATTTTTTCTTACTCAACAGATATTTAAAAGCAAAACCACTGTTGTGTAAAGGCCTGCTAATTTTTTTTTATAATAAAAAGGAGTTCTCATATAATAAAATCATTGGGAAACACTCTGCCCCATACTGAGGACTGTGGAAATTACAAGATGAATATGTCAGGGCTGAAGGTCTTAGGAAACTCATCACATAATAGGGATAAAGGAATGTATTAGACAGGACTCTTTTGGTTGCAAGTGACAGAAATTCAACTCAAACTGACTTAAGGGAAAACAAGGAATGCACTGGGTTATTTGACCAAAAGTTCAGAAATATTTACCCATCCATGCCCAGATCCAAACTCTACACTATATCACCAAGATTTAGTCTTTCTCCATTTCCTGGTTTTGCTTTCCTCTGTGTTGGATTTACTCTCTTGTGTCCCTCCAATACAAACAAATACTCTCCAGGCCTGTATTATGGAAGCTCCAAACACCTACTAATTCTAGTGGGAAGAGACACTCACTTTTCCCATAGTTTCTTTGAATTAATGCTCATTGGTTCAGTTTTTCACGTGAACTAATTGATATGGCGAGAGGGATGGAAGGTACTGATGGTACAGATTGGGACGTGTGTCTCTGTGCACCTTGGAACAGGTTCGCACCCATTGAAACACATGAACTGATGATGGAGGCTATGGGATCTTCAAGGGGAGATGGGGACACTATTATGAGAAGAAGGAGGAATAGATGCTGGAAAGACGAAAAGAATTGATACTCAAAAAAAAAAAACCAAAAAAAAAAGAACAAAGAAGAAAGAAAAGAATGAATGACATAAGAGACACTCATTTGTTTATTCAATGTTTTCTTTAATAGATATTTACTAAAATTTTTTATTTTAGCAGAGACTGTTGATTGCCAATATCTACTCCTTAGCTTCCATTTCTTCTTTCTAACGGAGTCACTGACTGCTTGACTGCCCACCCCCTTTAAGTGGCCATGTGTTTGAGGGGCGGCTACGCTGTCTCCCAACCCAGGGGCAGATCTTGATAGTCTACGCTACTCATGTCAGTCCCATTCCTTTTGCAATGCACTTGTTGAAGCCATAAGCATAAGCAATGAAATACAAGGTGAGGTCGCTAGGAAGCTTCCAGGAAATCTGTTTTGTTGTTGTTGTTGTTTTTAGGGAACTGCCATTAGGAGACGTTTTTTAAACCTCAAAGGAAGCTAATCTGTAAACCTAGCTCACATGAAAGAAACGTGGAAATAGCATGAGGACTTGGGAGCTGTTGCTGAGGATATTTATGACTCCAGAAGGGACCCCACCTCTAGATTTCTAGTTGCATGAGAAAATCACTTTCCTTATTTCCAGGTGCAGTAGGGCTTTGTTACTTGTATAAATGCACCTCCTTTAGGCAATGGACCCCGGCCAGGCACTGAGGATAAGAAATGAGGAGGATATATGCCCTCTGCTCACAGTCTCCTGGGCTAGAAGTTGTTATTTTTCCCAGTTTCTTCAACCTCTTCCTCTCTATGAAGTTAGTTACAGGACGTGAGGAGAATGGATCAAGATAAGCATGAGGTTAACTCAACATATTGCCCTGAAAGTGGTTCCCATAGCATTTATCCAATGCTAAGGTCCTGCCCCAACAACCAGGATGCCTTGAAGAGAATACCTCTTCTTTGCTGGAAACAATATTTAAAGTACATGGACCTCCACTGGTGAGTCAGGGCTACCATCTTTACAGACAAAGGAAAACATGTACTTCTCTATTCCCACTTTTAAAACCCCAATTACGGGCACAACGAGAATCTGTGGAACCCCACCAGCTCTAACAAAAATAAAGCACTTAGCTCATGCGATCTTGTCTTTTTATTTTCAATATCACTTACAATGTAAGCTTTTTACAAAAATCAAATCCTTTCTCACCAATGATATGATTTTCTTTCCCCTGAAAAGGCTTTGAAGTATCCCGCCGTTATCACTTCTGTACACAAACATTAGCAGAATCCCTGCTAGGCAGGAGGACAAAAATAATTGTTCAGCCTTCATTTTAATTTAACCTTTTGCAAATTCTTACTTTAAAAAAGTTCCCCTTGACTTACTGGCATCATATTGAGATAATTTATGAGGCAGTCCATTCTTGTTAAGACAGCAAATCTCCATGAATCTTTTCCCCATGAAAGACTGTCCTGGACCCTTCACCCCTTTTAATTTAGGCATCTTGCTCTCTTTCTTTACCATTTGCATGGCTCTCTTTGTCACCTTAACACTCTTGTCTAATGGTTTCTGTACAATTAAGGCATTATGGAGGTGAACGTTAATATGTCTCTGAAAATTTACAGAGGCCATATATCTTGATGTTGCAAAAGGATGTACCAGAAATTGGCGAGGAATGCAGGTGCGCTGATCTTCCAGCTGATATGAGAAACAGTTCATTATCTGTCATATTGGTAGTGGGACTTAAGCAGAGACCGTTGTCAGCAAGGTATGAAAATAGAAAGGCTGTGAATCAGGAGGGAAATACAGGTTTAAATTATTTTAGCATTGGGTTTGGTTGATGAGTGGTTGAAAATATGGGCTCTGTGTTCAAATTGTCCTGTTTTTAGATTCTCGCTCAAACAGTTACTGGCCATTTGATTTCGCACTATCACTTCTCTCATCTTCAGTTTCTCCATTTGTAAAATGGAGGTATATTTAGAACACAACCGTTATAACTTATGCCAGGTTCTGCCTGGTCTGGACCCCGCCTGGATGTCAAGCTTTTCACTGTGATTCCACCATGTTGGCTTCTTTCAGACGCTCCAATGTAACAGCTGCTTCCTATCTCAGGGCCTTTGGCTCTGCTGTTGCTTCTTCCTTTTCCATGAAATACATTCCCCCCAGATGCTTGCAGGAGGGCTGCTTCTCTTCTTTCATGGACCAGGTTAAATGTTACCTTCCCACAGTAGGTCCTGATTTTAATATAGCTTCCGCAAAGGGACACCTGAGTCGTTTATTTGGGAGGTGATTAGGTTTAGTTGAGAGCATGAGGGTAGGTCCCCTGTCAGAGTTAGTGCCTTTATAAGAAGAGGAAGAGGCCAGACCCACCCCCCCGCCCCCTCTTTGCCATGAGAGGACAGAACAAACAGGGGGCCATCTGCAATCCAGGAAGAGAGTTCTCATCACAACCTGGCCGTGCGGCACCCTGATTTTGGATTTCCAGGCTCCCAAACTGTTGTGTAAACCTTGCAGCTTGTGATAATTAGTTACAGCAGCCCAAACTCACTAAGACCCTGTCTGTCCATGGTTTTGAACATTCTTATCATAATTGATAATCATACTGTCATTTGTTGGTATGTCTATTACCTTAATAGGTTGTGGGGTCCAGGAGCTCAGGGATTATGTTTGTTTGTTCTTGAATGTTTCTTTAGTGATCGGCAAAAAGGGTGATAGTCAAAGTATTTAAACACCAGTATGGCAGGGGTGGTGATCATTCAAAAGTTGACCGACCCTGTGCCAGAGTAAATTTCTAGCAGTGGAATATTTACGAGTATGTTTAAGACATGAGTTGTTTCAAAGTAGGTCAAGCCTTTGTCAGTAAAAATTGTGAGATTCTTCATAAACCTAAAAGTACAGGTTCAAAGTGCAGTAATGGGGGCAAATTAAATTCTGAGGATCTCAAATGGGAGTGTCTTGGTAATGAACATGAAAGATTTGTTTTTAAAGCAACATAAGCAACATGATTTTGAATATTTAAAATGCGCGCACTTGTGTGTGTGTGTGTCTGTGTGAGTGTGTGTGTTAGGTTCCACTAAAAGCCCATTTAAAATCCACTTGAGTGCTTTTTCATTTGGTTTATAAGTATTCAGAACAGCAGGATAAAACTTCAACTTTTGGCAAGCCTGTACCCTCTCAAGCCAGGATATATGACTAAAAAATTACAAGAGGGAAACTTCACTTTGACAAATGTAACACCTACATTGGGGATATGCAGACGAGTTTCTCCCTAAAAGGTTAACTAGAGACAATAATTACTTTCTCCAGAGACCACCCCAGTGACATGCTGCTGTCTTGATTTCATTGCTGTTTGATGATGTGCATTTCTTGCCACTTATAAATGAAACAAATGAGGTTAGATGGCAAAGATTATGAAAGGAATTAGCAATAATGAGCCTGGTAACAAAAAAACATTATTATAGAAAATTGAGTTGACCTTACTTTCATAATTATTCACCTTAATTGTTTTTTGTAGTGTAATTTGAATAAAATTAAATAATACTAATAGTCTCCCTGCCACTGACTAGGAATTTCATGTAAAGATTAATAATTTTCAAAACTAAAGATTTGGCTGCCATCTTTCTAGAGGTCACTATTGCTATTCCAGGAAGCTACATGTCCTCAACATGATCACAGGCCACCGATGTCAAGTACATAATTTACTGCTCTAGTACCTTGGGCATGTGGCCCTGAGGCACAGGAATCCGGCATCTACTTCCAAACATCATGGCACTCACTGCTCTCCTGATCCTCATGAACTTTTTCCAGTTCTCTCACCAGGATGTTGGCCTGGGAGCGTCAGCCATGGTCTCCCCGATGTGTAAGGGAGCCGGACCTTTTCAGTTAATTGGGTGGGCATAATGTGAATCTGAAATTTAAATTTTTATCAGGCCACTCCTTTCAGGCAACCCACACATAAAACTGGGATTTGAAAGTGGTGCAACTAGCACCTTGTCCTTTATCCTCCTTTTGGATGAAACCAAAAGGTTTCTGAGAACATTTGCCATGTACCTGGCACTGAACGGAGTCATTCACAGGCATTATGTCACTTGGTCCTTTCTATAATCCTATGATGTCGATACAGTTGTCATCTCTCTCTTGCAGCTAAGGGGACGGAGCTTTAAAAGGTTAAATAAGTTGCCACAGGGACAAGCAGAGCTGAGCCAGGATTTGAACTCTGACACCTGATTCGTAAGCTCTTGGCCAGTAGCATCGAGTCAAAGAGGGCCCGTCAGCAGAAAGAACAGCTTTGGAATTCGGTAGTTGTGGTCCATCTCCTCTCGCTCACTTAGCACCTTGCCTGTAACTAACTTCTCGCAGACTGAGCTGACACTTACAACATTGGAATAACACCTACGTTTCTGAGTTGCAGTGAATATCAACTGGGGAACACAGTGGAGGACGTGAGCATTGGTGCTCAGCCAATGGTCCCTTCTGCACAGAACTTACGGGCATTTCCCCGTTAAGGTGTGGAAAGCATTCAGCAGGATGCCTGGCCCATTGACCAAGCAGGGATATTATTAGCTAATGGTTATTGAGTGCCTACTGTATACTGAGTGCCACGCTCCACACTTCACGGGGGACATCAGTCTAATCCTCGTCACTATCTTCTGCCATCGATACTATTTTGTCCCTGTTCTAGGGAGAGTCGCTAGGCGATTTCCCCCTGGTGAGCTGTGGATCTTAGGGATTAAAGAGTCCAAGCTTGGAGTCAGTCTCATCTTGTGTCAGCCACTGTGTTCATTGCAATGTTACTGTTAAGCTCTATGAGTCTATGATTGGCTTGGAATGTCTCCTTTTCATCACACCTGTAGTAATCTCTCTCTCTTTTGAACGCCACGGACCTTTACTGTCTGTCTAAGCCAGCGGACAATAAATCATGCCCTTGACTGCATTATGGCCTCCCATGCTTTCCTGAAGTGTGGAAATCACTGTTGCCTTTGTTCATTCATTGAGTCGGTCACTCAGTCCCTGAGCAAACGTCATTGTGTGTCATATTCCAGGCACTGTGTGTGGAGGGGGTGCTGAGGATACAGAGGGGAACTGAAAGGACACGGTGTCTATTAAAGGGAGAACCAAATTTCATGGGGACCAAAACCCCCATTTGGAGGGCCCCGTTTTGGAAAAGAGCATTCAATTATATACCCAAAATTAAATTAAGGAGCTCAGAAGGAGCCTGTACAAGTGATGGGTCATGAGACTTCAACTCATTAGCTTCGTGGTAAACGCACTACTGGTCCCTATTGTTATGGATTTTAGAAGTGTGGACTCTGGTGAAACCCAGGTATAACAGAAGCCCTGAACACCATCAGTAGGTCAACCCAAATCCAAACAGAACATACAGATGACTGCAGACCTTAAGGAATTATGCAAATCCTTGCTGCAGCTTACCTTGAAGGAGCTAGTCTGACAGCTGAATGTACTCAATGTGCCACACAGAAAGCTTCCTGAAACTCCTTTCCCCCAAAAGGTCCCAACTCGTAAAAATGTTATTATCTCTCCCTCTGAGCCTCCCACTCACCTCACCCCTCTCCCTGCCTTGCCTGACATTCTCCAAACCCTAGAAACTCTCCCCCCCCACCACACACAAACCCTGGACACCTACAGGCAGTTTCCTACCCTGAGTGCTTCCGTGGGGAGCTCTAGAACTTACCACACAGACAAGACACACGTACTTCTGGTGACTTCCATTCTCCACTTAGCCACCCTTGTTTAAAATTTCACACTCTTATATATCATATCCCAAATTAAAGCATAAGCTATGTGATGGCAGAGATGAATCTATATTTTTGCTACTGATGACAAAATGAAGACCCCCCCCCCCACATAATATTTGGAAATTGAGGTAGTACTTTTAAAATAATGATTATAATGAAGGACAATCGGCAATTCTATATTTTTAAAAAAATTATTAGCAAGGCTTACAATTCCATACTGAGTGTAGCTATTAAATTCAGGTGAGGACTCCAGAAATAATGGGGGTAGGGGGGGTGCAGGGAAATGAGGTTGAAAAGTAATTAGCACATGTGGGAAAGTTATATTAATGTTGATGTAAACTATGTGATTCTCAACCCAGGAGAAACATGAAAACACCTGGAGACATTTTTAGTTGTCACAACTAGGGGTGGGTGGGTGCTACGGGCATCGAATGGTTGAGGCCTGGGGTGCTACTAAACATCCTGCAATGTACAGGGCAGCCCCCCCCCCAACAAAGAGTTATCTGGCCCAAAATATCAATAGTGCTGAGATTTTTAGACCCACCAGAGGACATGGAGAAACAAGTTACTTAGAAACTAAGTAACTTAGAAACTTAATTACCTAGGAACCAAGTAACTAAGTAGCCAGTTACCTAAACAACTAACCACTTAGTAAACCTACTAACTAATGCTGTGGACCTGTTTTGATTGAATTGACTCAGACTTTCCCCCCTAATTAATAATTGGTTCATTTGTGGGTGGGAAAGCCTTATTGATTTGGTTATTTTCTAGAACTGACCTCTCTGTTCATTTAAAATGGCAATGTGTGTGTGTGTGTGTGTGTGTGTGCGTGCGTGCGTGTGTGTACAGTGATATTCCTGAATACTTAAACAAGTAATCACTTTTCTCCTTGACCTGAAATGCCTGTGTTGCTGTATGTCAGGCACAGCATTGGACTCTATGCGGATTATCTGGTTTAATCCTCACCACAACACTATAAATGTGATTAGCCTCATTGAAAGATGGGACCCTGTGACATGTCAAAAATGTCGTGAGCCCTGGGAGACGAGAAGAGTAGGTTTCAGTCTGGGCTTAGCCAGGCTCTCTGACATGTCAGGCACTCCAAACTCTCTTTAATGGTCTTTGCTGTACAAGGAGACACCTGCATTATTATTTTCCTGATTTAAAAAAAAATTAAATAAATGTAACCTCACCCCCAGTGGTGGTATCCTAGTAGAACCGTGGGCTCAATGCATTAGCCTATGCTATTTTTCTAATAAATTTTGAGGAAACACTGCTTTAAAACCACAACGTTAAACTACTTTTTGCCAATATCAAAATTAATTTCTAATGATCAAGCACTATGTAAGTGGGAATTATTGTAATCATTGATTAATTCATCCACGTGTGGGCTGCAGAGCACCCTCTAGAAGAGGTTTGAATGGCCAAATTAAGGTAAGATCAGCAAAATAAAGAGTGATGATTAAGGAAAAGATGGAAGGAACACGCTTTTAAGGGGCTTCTGTGATTAAATGCAATCAGAAGTGAGCTAATGGTTAACTCATTTCTGCCGAGCACAGTTACACAGTGTTCAGTTTGATAAAGGGCCCTGCAGTAACTTTTAGACGGAGAAATGGGAATTAGTGATATTCCCTCTCCAATTACTAATTTTACAGAAACGCAAACAGCTCAGCAAAGGGACATATTGTCCGTTGTACGACTTTCTGTGAACAAATCCATTTGATGATTGAGAAGACACCCTGAGTGAAATAGATACTGATTTTCTTGGGATCCTTGAGTTCTTGTATTTGGTTGTCAATAGGTTTAATAATTGATTGTGGGGGGAAATACAATAGGGTAAAAACAATACCAGGGTTACCTCATGTGTTCTAGAGGAATGATGTGTGTCTAATCAGGTGAGTGTATATATATTTTTAATTTATATACAGTGCTCTTCACAAGCTAAATTCTCATTGATTCAGCCCCTCTCTTCCCCCTCCATTTAGCTGGGATAAACCCTTGTGGCAAATCTTCTATGAATAAAATTGTCAACCTCTCCGAGGAATGACTCCATCTACGTATTTGTAGAGTTCGAGTATGAGTGTGGCTGGCATGGTATAAGGACTGGAACTGCCAGAATAAACGAAAAGGAGACGGATTCCTCCACCTCGTCACGATTAATACACTTTCTCAATCTTTCTTGGCCAAGATTTGTAAATAGTGACTGTTATAGCTAATTGAAGTATTTCCTGTAATTCCCTGTATGTGTTCAGCTTATATCACGCCAACATAAAGAAATGCTTTGGTGGCATAAATGCAGAGCACTCTCATCTTTTACAACCCTCATCACTGATTCCCGCAATCGCCTTGTGAAGTAGGAAAAAGGATTGTCTTGGATTCCCCCAGTGTCTTTGAGATCTTCCTTATGGCACTCCCTGAATTCCACTGAAATTTATATTCATTATGCGCCTTCCCAACTACACTGAGGCCTTATGCAAAGTTACCTTCTCTAGGGTTTTAAACATAGTAGGTGTTCAATAAGCATTTATAAAATAAATGAATTGTCCTCTCTTCTCTAAGTTCTTTCTCCAAAGCAGTGGTTTTCCAACAAAGGGCAGTGTTGCCCCTCTGGGGACATCTGGCAATATCTGGAGACCTTTTGGGTACACCCACTGGGGTGGGGGTAAACTACTACCCCGTCCAGTGGCTAGAGGCCAGGGATAATGCTAAACATCCTCCAATGTACAGGACAGCCCCCCTCCCCATCGCAAAGAATTATCCAGCCCCAATGTCAGGGGTGCCAAGCAGAGAAGCCCTTCTCTAGAGGAATCTCGTACACACCCAGAAGGGGAGATGAATTTTCTGTGAAGCTGATGAAGCTAAAGCCTCTCATTCACTCGCACCAGTCCTTCGAAGACCCTGGCAGGCATTACAGCAACATATTCACGTGGTCATGTGTTCTTGCCCAATTTGCGAATGCAGGTGGCTGCTGGAAGTTTTGGGATATGGCTAAAGGAAAGAGCTGGGAATTATTTTCATTTGGGTTCAGTGGAATAAACACATGAGGTTCTGGGTCACCGTGTATATAATTCAGTTACTACTCATTGTATGGGGGGTAGGTAGGAATGGCTTCCAGATTAGTTCTAATGCCCACTATGCCATCCCCCCAGCACGGTGACACAAAGATATAGGCTAGAAGCTCTTTAGGGACGTGAGTATTTCCTATGCACCCAGTACTGGATGGAGGTGGGGAGATACAAATTTTAAAATATGGTGGAGTCAGAAGCTAGTCCATGGAAATTTTTTTCCCAATCATTATATGTGTAAGTTGAAGCAGAGGATTAATTTCTCATTGATGTCAGGACAAAACAATTTCTCTCCTGCCTGAAATACACTTGATAATACAATGTATATAATACTCAACACAGTATACAGTTTTATTATTTTTAAAGCGATGTCAAATAAAATTTGTCAGAATTCTTGAACTGTGGGGTGTGAATCTATAGCAGTATTAAGAAGGGAAATACATCCATACATGGAGTCACGTATTTTATGTAACCCAGTTGTCAATAATAGGGAACCAGCTTCAATGAACCATATTAGATAAAGGTCTGATTACATTACCTTGCTATGGAAAATATAAAAATATTGTTATTAGAAGGACTATTAAGTTGCATACAGCCTAAAATGTGGAAAAGGGGTTTATTACAGAGTTGCATCAGGCACGTAATAATAACTATGTTATTTTTCTGGATCTTGTGGCATTTTCAGCTTTTAAAAATTTGTAATTTCTATGTAATTTGTAATTGTGGTTTCTTATTTCATAATTATTCTCTTCTGTACCTAATTTTATCTTCTTGTATTACTGTTCTTAATTAGGGTTTCCAAATTGTATCAACACCAGGCTCTACATAACCAAGATCCTTCTCTGCCTGCAACTTTGTTATCCACTAAACTCAGACGACTCAAATACATTGATAGCTCGAGACTAGACCTTTCCTGTGAACTCTTTTGAGTTCTAATGTGAGTCTTTGCTAGACTCACATTAAGTCACCTTGACGTCAGCTTTGGGATACGTGGGATTTCAAAGGCGTCTCCAAACTCAACATGTCTAAAGTTAATCTCATCATACAACTCGCCCTATGCAATGCCTCCCACCTAGTGTCTCACTCAGTGAATGTGAAAGTACCCTGTAGGAAACCTGGAAGTCTCGGGCTCATCCTTGATACCTATCTGTCCCCCAACCCCCTACCCAATTCATGGTGCCCTCCCAATTTTATGTGTTAAATCTCTCCTAAATGCATGTATGCTTTCCTTCTTCACCACTGCCACCACTCCTCTAGTTCAGGCTGTCTTCTGTGTCCTCTTGAACTCTGAGAATCTCCAGTCATCCATTGGCTTCCCTCTTGGCCCCCCTTTCAAACCACTCTCCAAAGACAGCCTGGACTAATCTTTGCAAAACACAAATTTAATCCTGCTAGCTTCCTTGGGCAAAACCTTCAATGGCTCCTCAGTGCCCTTAAGGTTATAAAACATACAATTGAACCAAAGAATTTTAAAATGGCCCAATAGATTTATCTCTCCAGCTTCCTCTTTCATCTCCCACTGTACTCTCCCTCCCTCTCTCTCTGCATTCTCCTGGTGTAAGATCTTTGCACGTGTTCTACCTCTGTCACCTCCGCCTGGTACATTCCTGTTCATTCTTCAGGTTTCTGCACAAGCACCACTTCTTGTGGGAATCCCTTCTTGACCTCCTGAATGGTTCAAATCCCCCCCCAGTCTAGGTTCTCCCTACAGAGGATTCATTCAGAACAATTGTCACAGTTTCCATCTTACAATGGCAATTGCTACTCTTTATTTAATGAATGCGTCTTTCCTCCTTAGGTGGTAAGTTCCTGAGGGCAGAGACTAAGTCTGGTTTGGCTGACCACTGTATTCTTAGCACTTATATAATATTTGCACATAGTCGGTGGGCTATAAATATCTTCTGAATGAGTGAGTTAATCATGGTAAGGGGGATGTAGGCAATCAGAGAAGATAATTTCTAAGACAGCCATGGCAAAGACATTTTGTTGCATGTGACAAGTTTGAAGGATTGGGTGGCTCTCAGAGCACAATGTTGGGCAGGAGTCTGAGGCTGCGTTCAGGCTCTGCTGAATACAGATTAGAAGATTTGCAGTCATTGCTGGGGGAAGTCAGGCCTTCCTCCGGTGCTGATCAATTCTGAAGAGAAGGTTCTCTCATATCTCATACCTTTCATATCAGGCGAGACCACAGCATGGCCAAGACACTGGGGCTGGAGTTTTTTGTGGGAACAACAAATGATGAAAAAAAAATGCATTTTGAAAACTATTGTGTGTCCTTTCAGGGCTTACTCTTTTACGATTATCATTTTATCTTTTATTGACTTCCTTCCATTGCTTCTATGCCCAGAATGTCATGTGACCATTGTGTATGGATGGATTTGGAGTGTCTATCATTTATAAAGAAGCTTCCTACCGTTGGAAAACCTAGAAAACCACAATAGGGTTTCAGGGAAAAGTGATGTGACATATGCATCTGAAATTCGAAAGTATAGTGGGCTGCACGGTGGTTCCAGAGGTCAGCTCAAATTCCTGGAACCTGTACATGTTACCTTGTTTGAAAAAAAAACAAAAACGATCTTTGCAGACATAATAAAGTTAAGGATCTTGAGATGAGGACATAATCCTGGGTTATCCACTCACACGTGGGTATTATATGTGTCCTTGTAAGAGAGAGAGAGGGAATTTCACACACACACACGCGCGCGCGCGCGCGTGCGCGCGAAGGCAATGTGAAGATGGAGGCAGAGATTAAAGTTGTGTGGCCATAAGCCATGGAATTGACAACAGCCATCAGAAGCTGGAAGAGGTAAAGAAATGGACTCTGACCCCAGGCTTCTGGAGGAAGCATGGCCTCACCAAACCTCTGGTTTCAGACTTTTGGCCTCTGGGACTGCGAGAGAACAAATTTCTATTGTCATCTGCCATCAAGTTTGTGGTAATTTGTTACAAGAAAGTAATACAGGAAGAATTATATATTTTGTATTGTATTCATATTTATGTGACTTTCCTCATCTTGGGGGGATAAGAACTTAATAGCCAACATCAAAAGTAGCTGTTGGAGAAAGGGGCCAAGCGGGCGTCTGTGGGCTTATTCCTTCTGTGGGGTTTTAGGTCTGAAGTCTTAAATGTTAATACAGAGAACATTTGCTTAGAGGATTTTGAGGTTAGGAGACACTTGTTAGGAACCAAATGTAATTTAGGGTAGGTGGATTCGGGCTCTGTGTATCTTTCCTTTTTCCCACAGCAATAAGACCTCATATATATGTAAGGGGTCAATTATTGAACAATTTGAAATCTTGAGATCATAGATGACAAATCAGATAGAGCAGTCAGCCATCGTTAGGTGGATGATGTTTGGGCAGAGAAATGAATACGGTGGGAATGCAAGTCTCAGAGGAAGTGAGTTCCAGGAATGAGAAACTAGACAAAAAGTCTCTGAGTGAGAAACTACTTCAGCTTATTTAAGGAATAGCAGAAGGCCAAAAAAGGTGGGACTCAGTGAGGATGTTATGGAGTTTGGTGCACATAGGTTTATGATTATTGCATTATCTTTGGGGAAAAAACAACTGTCTTCTATGATTACATTATATTCCTCTTTATCCTGTTGTTACTTTAACCTTAAATTCTACCTTGTCTGGTGTTCACATGGACTTTCCTTATTGGTATATCTTTTTCCACCTGTTTATTTTCAACTAAATAAATGACTTTGTTTAAATTGTGTTTCTTGTAAATAGCCGATATCTAGGCTACATTATGTCCCATCTCTCCTATTTGAGAAGTCAGGAAAGTGTGAGTTCCACTTAGAAAGATTTTCATCCACATTTCTAATATGAAAATGTCTTGGTACTAAGGAGACACTTTCATTATCTGAACGTAGTTTACATATACAAAATAACACATTTCCTTATGAGTTTAAGTAAATGAGATATTCCTGCACATGTCACTCACCATCTCAAGATTTTAGCATCTCTCTTCATATACATGAGTTTTTAGAAATACGTCACGGCTCCATTGATCCATAAACAGTGCAGTGAAAATTGGTAGAATGTAGGCAAAATGATTAATTTATCCAACTAATTACATTGTTGGTCTTCATGTATGTTTATAGTCACACTGTCGGTACAACCTGTGTTCTGAGTTGGTCCAGCAGTGTGGGTGGAGTGACTGTGATTCAGCGAGGCTTTGTCAGCGGCACTTATGACCAGTATGATGCCCCTGGGAGGGAACCAGCTCTGAGGCAGGCCACAGCCTGTGACTCTGGGAAGGAAGCATCAAGTTTCAGCCCATAAGGGAATTAAACCCCTGACCTTGCCCTCATTAGCACCATGTTCTGGCCAACTGTGCTAATTGGTCACACATGGCAAAAAATTTGGAGACGTGGAAAAGATGTCAGAGCACAGGATTCTTGATTTGAATATGTTTGCTTTGATCTGATAGGAAGAAACCTTAGACTTTGGAGTCAGATTGAATATGCTTTGGTCTTAGCTCCTTTTGTCGATTGCTGGGTTACTTTGGTTTGCGTTTCTGAATCTGAACAATGTGGGTAATGATGCCAAGTTGGGGAAAAAAAACGTAAATGTCAGCGGAAGTAAAATAATTTACATGGGAATCCCTGGCATAGTGTAACACGCAGAGTCAGTATTCTTTTGCAGATTGGTTTCAGTCATTACAGGGCGAATTGACGATGCAGGTAACCATAGCAGTTTCTCCCCAGCAGGATTTTCCCCCTCTTTCTTCACCCTCCATCACCTTCAGTGACATGACTAACATGTGTAGGCACCATTCAATTGTAAAGTGAAATATTAATGGTATAAAAATGAATGCTCCACAGACTAGAGCCACATTATTTTAGTGTTCTCAGTCCGTTTAACCCTTGATCTGGGTTAACTAAGGTCTGTTGAGCACCTTGAGTGGAGGAGAATTCAGTACCTCACTCCTACCCTCGTGTACTCAAGATCACTACTGCAGCCTAAACAACAAGTGTTAGAGACGGGCCCCTGGGGCTTAAATTCTTGCCTTCTAGCTGTGCATGTTTGGAGCAAACATTTACCTGTTAAAACCTTGGTTTCTCATCTGTAAAGTGTGGATTATAATTGTTGGTACCTCTAAGGTTGTTTTGGGGATTAACTGGGATAAGAGAAAAGTTTAGTTTGACATAGGCAGAGGGCTCACAAGTGCTCAGTAGATTCCTATTACCAACAGCAACATTGGAATGGCTGCTACGTTTCTGCAGCCGCCACCCAAGGGAAGGGGTACACGTCTCACTCGCAGACGAAGCACCTTCTGATCGGGGCTGATGTCTCATGTCTCTGAGCTGCTCTTCTTAAAAAGAGACTTTGAGCCCCCATATACTTATGTATGCAGAATTTTATGACAGGATGTAAACTACAGACGCACAAGATATTAATTTCATTTCAGGAATGAATATACCGTGTGCCTTTCTTAACAGGCTGAAACTCAGGATCTCAGCCCAAGGTCAGCCTTGGTCCTGTGCAAAGATTTCTTAACCCCTGGCTCTCCCACATCCAATCATCCCGTCTTCTCCCGAATCAGTGGTACCGAACTCTCATGGAATCCACAGACCCTTTTTCTCACTGCCTTTCTCTGCTTTTCGTATTCAGTCTCTATGGAGCTTTTCCAGGTGTTACTCATGTTGCGTATTTTCCAGGCTTAGCCATTTTTTTTTTCTCCTGAGTTTCCAATTTATTCATTCTACTGCCAAAATATATTTTTCCTCTGTATCTTTCACAATGCCTTTGTTTCCCACTAATCGCTTTTGCCCCCATACTTGTGTTGAGACTTACGATTCCCCATCCTCATTCTCACCATCACTTCCTTTTCCTCACTCGGAGCCCTTTTGTCTCCATGTGGAGGACGAATTTCTTGGCCTTGTTGTCTTTTCATCAGCAATGGTAACATTTTAAATATTATGATGACTTTTGCCTCTGCCATTAGGAAAAAAATCTCAAAATGTCCATATAATTAGTATAGAACCCTGATTCTCAATCAGGGGTGATTTTGCCCACCAAGGGATATTTGTAAACGTCTGGAGACATTTTTGGTTGTTACAACTGTAGAGGTGCTTCTGGCATCTAGTGGGCGGAGTCCAGGGACGCTGCTGAACATCTTTCAATGCCCAGGACGGCCCCCACCACAGAAAATTATCTGGCCCAAATGTCAATAGCGCTGAGGTTGAATTACTCCGGTATAGATTATAAAGTGTATTGATCTTCAAACGCTAAAACAAAATAGAATACAAAGCAGTCATAGGGTACTTAATAACAAAATAATAACAACTAACATTTATTGGTCATTTATTATGTGGCAGGCTCTGCGCCAGCATCTTTCCCTGCTTTGTCTCGTTTGATCCTCATAATAACTTAATGAGGTAGGTTCTATGATGACCCCCATTGCAAATGGTAACACTGAGGCCCAGTGAAGTTAAGTGATGCAATCAGTGTCACCACTGATTAAGGGCCAAGTGAAGATGCAATCTCCAGCAGCCAATGGGAAGAGCACTGGTGATGCTCCCTGCCATATGGTACAGGGAAACAGTCTGGGTTCTCTTGGCTTCAGGAAGTCTGTGAACCCCCTGGAAATATGTGCACTATGTTTTCTGGGGAGAGGGGATATGGCTCACATGATCATTTTCTCAAGGGGATTTGCGGCTGACAATATATGGGCAATCCATGAACATCTTTTCCTTGACTTTCAGGGTGAGGGGCGGGTTTGGGCCCTGGATGAGCCTGCCTTCCTAGAGAGGTATGATTCTTTGCTAATGCACGCAAAAGCTGCTCATCCTGTGGACCACCATCGGTTGAACTTGGTAGATTGTTGGGCAGCACTAGACTCCCAAGGACTGGGAAACACAGAGCATGATGCCTATTTGTTGAAATCTTAAGGAATGGGGTGACTTGAGGTGAGTTAGTTATATGTGAGTAGGAAAAACGATGGCGTCAGCTACTAACTGGTCTCACAGTCTTGGCATATTTGACAGTGGGATCAGATACTTATGTCACAAGCTAGGCTTTGCCTGGACTTCACTGATATTGTCCTCTGTGATTCTCACTGTCCCTGAATTCGTGGCTCACCCTGTCCCCTACATAGCCACGTGGTTGCCTCGCTGTGTTAATACCTTCAATCTGGTTCCCTCCAGCTTTGCTGGCTTGGAAATCCCATTAATATGGCCTCAAATTTTCTACTCGATTATTTCTCGTATCGAGGACATTCTAAAGGTCCACCTGAGGTTGAGCAACTTTGGTGCACTTTTCCTTTTGTTGTAATCATCTGTTGAATGTCTATTTTCTTTATTGAGGATCTTGTTGGCTGCCCATGGTAATTGCTTGCTTTCGAATCCCTGTTCCTAGTCACTTTTCTTTGTTTAATGCATTCGCTGGGACCTTCAGAACTGTTTTGTAATATAACAGTGATTGGGGTGGGGTGGGGTCAAATATGGTGACAAAAGGAGAACTGATTCTGCATGGTGAACACAAAGCAATATATAGATGATGTATTTTGCAGTGGTACACTAGAAACCTATGTAGTTTTGTTGACCATTGTCACCCCAATACATTTTAATAAAAAAATAATAGTGATGGGCTATGCTTGTTATGTTGGTATCTTTGATAGCAATTCTTCTAAATTTTCAACATGAAGAATGATATTTGTTATAGCTGTTTACCCTTTTGAAGATTTTTCTTTTTTTACTAAGTTCTTCTTAGGTAAAAAACCGTGAAGACTTGTTGAATTTTTATCCATTTTGAACCTAAGAAGGACATTAGATGGCTTTTTAAAATTTTATTTCTCAGTGGACTTTGCATTTTTCTGCATCGATCCATGATGTGCTCGTTTCCTAGCTTAGCTCTCAGAGAACCATCATGTTCTCTGAGAACATGTCACTCACTGTCACTGTCACCACCTATGTGTGTCCAACAGCTACATTCAACATGCTCTCGGAAACACATGGGCTGAGATGTAATAACTTCTCAAAATATTGCCAACATGACCTACTTAGACATAAGGTAGGGGAGACAAAATATTTATCATTTTCCATAAATATATACATCTCCAGATGTACATATTCACGGGGAGTCTGAACCAAATAGCATTATGACATGTTCTGTGAGGTCTCCAGGGTCATAAATCAACTGAGCTCAGCCGGCCGTGTGTCTTCTTCAGGAGTCTGTCTTTAGTCCTTGAGTCCGCCTGTGACCGCAAACAGAGTACAGAATCACTTTCTTTTCTAATCAAGTTCATTTTTCCAATGTCAAAGTATCAGCCAAGTCCTTGCTTTACATGTTTCTGCTCTGCACACATTTTAGTTACTGTGTTTTAGTTAAATAACACCAGTCCCCTCAACATGATTCAATTTAGAGTTACCATGATGTATTATCTGTGATTAATCACAAAACAATACGCACTTCACTGCTAGTTCTTCCACCCACGAATCACTGTGTGAATATCAGATGCGCCCCCCATCCCTGCCCCCCCCAACCCCCCGCAATGACCTAGCACATCCCTTCCTCTGTCTGTCGAAGGCTGGTCTCTGTGTATCTGTTAAGTTGACCCACAGACAGCCAAACGTGTGCTTGGGTTGACTCCTTGTCGCCTAGTGATAAACCCAGGTGCCAGTTCATAAAAGTGAGCAATCCCAGCAGGGTATCGGCCAACAAAGAGAAATGTGCAGCAAAGAAACAAACAGTGACGCTGGAAGTGAAGTTTGCTTTTAACGTAAATGGAATGATGGGAGAAACAACTGCCCATAGGGGTGTTGACACTTCTGTGTGAGAGACTACGTGTGCGTGTGGCTAGAGAGACTGAGTGGGGACAAACTTATCAGTGAGTGAAGAAAGTGGGCGTGACAGGAGGATGCAGACATCCCAGAGAAAGTGATACCTGCAAAAAAACTTCACATTAAAGGAACTCTGAGATATTTCAGGACGTTGAAAATACTAAGATCAAACTATGAGAAGAGGATCCAAACTTAGATTGAAGTGTGACAATTCATCAAGGCGTGGAAAAGATGTCTTTGTGACGTGAAGTTCTACAATGAGAAGAACGGCAGCCTTCACACTACTGGATACATTTTCACCAAGAAATAAACACTTTAATTCTCGATGGTTCCAATGATTAAAGTATAGAGTTCTAAATAAATTTTAGTTTTACTATTTTTTCATTTCCCCATGCATCTGTAAGTGACAGTAAGACAGTTTTAATGTTTTGACAAACATCTTTAAAGGTCATGCAACGACTCGAATTTTTACCACTGATTATTAATATCATTTTGCATGGTTTCGGCTTGCAGTCATTTTTATTATCCCACATTGCTGTGAAAGAGAGGACTGCCTGTACAACTTGCTCATAAAGGAAGTTTGGAAAATGGACCAAGAGAAAAAATTCACCCGTCACCCCACCCCTCAAAGGCACTCGTTAGTCCATAAATGTACTCCTTACCAGTAGACATCGATTGGTATATACTTACTTGTTTTACACAGCTGTAGTTATGCTTCCTAAATAATTTTATTTCTATTTTTAATAGACTTTATTTTTAGAGCAGTTTTAGGTTCACAGCAAAATTGCGTGGAAGTTACTGAGATTTTCCATAAACACCTCTGCCCCTTCCCCCATCATAATGGGGGGCTTCCCCCATTATCAGCATCCCACACCAGAGAGGTGTGTTTGCTACAGTTGATGACCCTACACAGCACTGTCACCCATTAGGGTTCACTCTTGGTGGTGTACATCCTATGTGTTCTGACAAATGGGTAATGACAGGTACCACCATGATAGCATCACGCAGAGCAGGCTCACTGCCCTGAAGACCCTCAGTGATCTGCCTTTTTGGTCATTCCCTTCTCCCTAAGCCCTGGCAACCACTGATCTTTTTATTGTCTCTGTAGTTTTGCTATTTCCTTCTTGTTTTCCTTTCTCTCCTTAGGGTTGATCTCAGAAATACAACCATTAGGTTATACGTCTCAAACTGGTCGTCAGTGTACTGAATCCAGCCTGCAGACCAGTTTTGTTGGACCAGCACACTTGTTTAAGTGTGTTTTGTTTTTAATGGAGCCAATAGGACAGTTCAGATACAAGTAAGAATTTCCTATTTTTCTCAGGAGATCTGTTAACACCAGCTTCATGTTCCCACATGGCAGCAGGAAGCTGGACCTGAGTGGCAGCTGTCCCTTTAGAGACAAAGCATTGACATATCGCTGCGAACATTCGAGCTTGCTTTTTCCTGGATATGACTCTGTGTGTGTGCGCACGCACGCGTGCTGGAGCTGTTGTCATCTTCACACTTTATGGAGAGACCCCATCTTAGAAGAAAGCTAACACAAATGAGAAAGCTAAGCTGAGAGATGGAGGGATACTAGGTTCTGGTGACACTGTCTGAGCACCTTCATCCCACCACATCTGAAGCCATCCCTCTGCATGTAACTTCCATGGGCCAGTGGATGCCCTTTTTTTCTTAAGCCAGTGTCAATTCTTTTTGCTGTCCTCTGAAGAGTCTGACTTGATACAAGCCGAACTGGCTAATGACCAGAACCTCAGTTGTCCAAAGGAGGACTTGTCACTCTAAAACAGATGCTCCCCATTCCCCTCCTCCCCCGCCCAACAGACACAATTTGAAGCATCTGTTTACAGTGTTATTGTAATGAGGAAAAGGTATTTCTGCAAGTTTGTGAGCACAGGTTAAAAAAGTAATTGGAAACTAAGTAAGTACAAAAACATCTTCAATCAAAGAAACATTTTGTAAGTTGAAATAGTGTTCGTTTTTATGATGGTGCATGTATATCTTCATATATAAAACTTCAGTATCATTAGGAAGTGTCACACAAAATAACAAACATACCTTTTTCAATCTGGTTATAAATATATGGAATGGAGTTTATTTCACCAAAGCATTACACGCTTCCAACTGATAATATATCAATAAAAGCTCTCACTCCAAGATGTCATTAAAGCTACATTTGTTCATTTCTATTTATTATGAGAAAAAAAGAGCAAAATGAAAAAAGTGGATTTGAGTCATATTTCCTGTGAGTTCATCACTTGCTGACATATAACACTTGTGAATTTTATTCAATTCATTTAAAATGATTTCTAACATGCAGCCAGAAAGTTAAGGGCGGCAAGGAATTCAAAATTATCAGCAGCCATCCCAGATTTCTCAGCAGACAGATGTAGAATCGCAACGAAGGTATGTTTTCCTCAAGGAACTAGACCTTAGAAAAATTATCTCTCGTGAACCAGACTTTTTCCTAATAAATTCAGCTCATTTGTTTTGAAATCACTAGCCTCAAATGACCTTTTGAAGATAAGGTATTTTGTCTTTTTCTTTCTTAAGACTAGGTCACATACAGGCCAAGACCTAGGAAGCTCATTTTAGATACCCTCAGTATTCATTCTTTTTCTTACTTATTTTGTAACTATGTGTGATTACAAAAAAGTCAGCTGGACCGAAGTGATGAAAATTGATGTAAACCTTTACCCAGGATTCGAACAAAACCTTTCTTAGGTTGAGAATACCCAGATAATTTTCAGAAGAAGAGGAATTAAAAAGAAAGAAACAACAAAGAATAGCAATACCTAAAACAAAACCAGATGAAAAAGGCTTGTACCTTCTTTAAAAATCCCCAATTATCCTTGGGAATTGAAATGCTACGAGCCCATTTTCTTTGTAATTATTCTGCGCCTTTGAGGGTAGCCTTTTAAGAATCAGGTATCTTGGAAGGTAACCTGTTTGCCAATAATTGTAGCTAAACCCTAGATTGGGTTACAGACCTGGGGATTAGTAGCAGGTCACCTCAGGTACTCAATCTGAATGGGTCTGATACCCCCACCACAGCCAATTACACTCTTCATGAGCCCAGGTGTCCATATATAGGCTTTGTGGTAGGTTCTTGGATCCAGCACTGACGCTCTATGTCTCCCTCCTCTTCCACGAGGTTGGAAAGCTCAAGGGCACGCTTCTCACATTCCCCTGCAGTCGGAGTTCTGCGTTAGACTGAGGCTCTTTTCATCAGTTGCCCTCATGGGCGGTCTGGAAGGTGACAGGGGTGCAGGTACCACCTATGACTGTGATGGTTGAAGAGCAAGTGCTCACAGGGTGATTCCACAGCTCGATTCCATGTTCCAGTGTCCGGTTGCCCGTTTGGTGGGGATAATGGCAGAGGGGGTAATAGTAACCAAAACAGTGCCATGACCTTCAGACTTCTGAGGCTGCAATTCTTAACCCTCCTTCCATCCCAGTTTTTTCCAGGACTGTCCCAACTTTAACAATGGAAGTCCCGCATCCTGGGAAACCCCTGGATTCTGGAAAACTAGAATGGTTGGTCACAGCTGCTGGGGGTGGGGCATTCTGTCCACCCCAAGCCTTGCCAGTGGGTTGAATGTGTGACTTGCTTTGGTCAATGGGATACTTGCAAACATCACCCAAGAAGCCCTTTTGCTCCTCTGTCTCTGCCTGGAGAATGCCCGGGGTTCTTCTGCTGGAGAATTACCAGTTCAGCCCAGATGCACCAGCCAACAGCAAGACATGGAGTGAGCATCCCAGGAGCAGAAACACTGCCCAGCCATGCCACGCCCTAATCTCTGGGCTGCAAATTCGGGATTTAAATAAATGCTCATTGTTTTAAGCCCGTGTGTGTGTGTGTGTGTGTGTGTGTGTGTGTGTGTGTGTGTGTACAATCATACTAATAGATAACCAGTGCATGCTTAATATCCAAATCAACTCATTGTGGGCTTGAAATACTTATAGGGATTTCTACTTCCTGCACTGGAACCTCATTGACACAGAACTTGACACACCTTTGCTCCTTTCATGGTCACACACCACCCGATGAGGACATATGACTGCTGCTCCCATTTTGCAGATGAGGTTCATGGGTGGTAAGTAAATCATCCATGTCCAGACAACTGTGTAATGTCAGAGCTGGAAAGCAAACCCAGGCAGCCGGGCTGCAAAACCCACATTCCTAACTGTCAGACCACACTGACAGACAGACGAAGTCATGTCTGGGGAAAAGAAATATCAGCCCATTTCCACTGGAAAGAATCTAGAAGGAGACAGGTTTACAAGGTCCACATTGGATGGGAGCTCTAAAGGGGGCACAAGTTTCATGCAGAGAAACTGAAGCTTGAAGGGTGCTTGCTTATTTCAGAGCTGCATTCTTTGAGGATTGTGTAACCTTTTCATCTAATACAATTGGATTTGGCTCTATCTTCAGATTTACTCATTTCTTCCAAGATAGCATATTCAATGACAATCTCAAGTAAAGACCCACTCATCTGAACAAAGGGAACAAGCCTCACTCAGGCCCTTCTTTGATTTATAACCAATTCTCCCTTAACATGTGGACCCAACAAACGGGAGATGGTTGCCTAGCTGGAACAATGAAGTTGTTCGTTAACAGAATCAACAGGGTTTTGTTTCACTGCAATGACAGTAATAAAACAGGAGACGTGAAGCCGATAGAGTCACAACTGAATCGTAATGGATGAGATATTTACAGCAAAGCTGTTCAAACATTGAATAAAATATGGGAAGAGCAAAAGCAGATGTGTTTTTATTCTTCTGAGTTGAAGCTTGTAAGGTAAAAAGATAGTTTGAGTAATAATCACAGGTTCTAATTCACAATGCATTAATAAATATTCATATGGTACCAGCCGCTGAAACTTTCCAGATACAGAAATAAAGTGAGAAAGCCTGTTTCTTGCCTTACACTTGCTAAGTTGAGATTTCCAGACACACATGTCAATATCTCCATTAGGCTCTTGTAAAAATTCTCTTTTATTTTCTAGCATTCCAAGTCTTGCTGGTGAAACGCTCATCTTTCCTTTTTCCCCCCAGTGTCACAGTATTTTCCCCACTCTAACCAGAAGAAAGTAGAAAGAAACAATGGTCTATTAATAAAGAAGGATCCTATAATTTAAGTAGAAGATAGAGGTAGAAGGAAATGAGCATTTCCCTTTTGAATTAGGCACAGGTAAATGAGCTTTACATCCCCCTGGAAATCTACAGTCCCAAATGAATTTGAACGGTGGGAGGCTTCATTTTGCAAGATCAAGCAAAAAGCATGCATGTGCATTTCCCCCTTTCTTTCGTTATTATCTTGTCTTTGGTTTCAGAAGGGGCAGGGGAGTTTTTGAGAGCCCAGGGGAAGGCCACTTTACCCAGATCTGAAACAATTTGGGAACCATCACTGGGGGACATGAGTGTATTCTGATGCTGTGTCCAGATTGTTTTCCTGCCTTTCAGAGAAAGCAGCTGTTAGGAGAAGGGAGGGAGAGGCTTGGCACAGACCTAGCTGGGATTTTAGGGGGGAGGAAAGAAGAAAGGGAGACAAGAATGCATTGCAGGGGTCTGGACACCTCTGACTGAGACGGCCACAGCCCTTCCCGTATGAATGTGGCGTTTGGATCTCCGACGCTCCTTAATGGATGAGCAGGAGCGCTGCAGTTGGTAGCACGACAGGACTCGTTGAGGTTGCTATGACATTCTTTGTTCCCCACTTCCCTGCTTTTATTGGCGTGTGTGTGTACCTTGGCTTGTATGTAGAACCGCAGGGCTTTGTGTTGTGTTTTCATTTTTCCTGTTTTATTAATGCCCGCGTCCTTTTGTCTCCTTGCACGTCACTGCGTCTTCTCCCTAGATTTGCACGGAATCTCTCATGTGGGCTCCATTCTCTGCTTTCCCTCACGTTACCTCTGTTGGCTCCAAAGGAGGTTTTGTTGTTTCCCACTCCTTTTCCCCACCCTGCCATTATTATTATCATTATTATTATTATTATTAATTATTTTCCTTTCAACTAATGCTCGCCCCACGGACTTACATTGCATTTTTCATTTTCTTGCTCTGCGTGTCTTCAAAAATCTGAATGTGGTGTTCAGGGCAGTTGTCTGTGATCTGGAGTTGTTTGAAGTGAGAGGTCCCACGCTGGGGCTCAGTGGGGAGCCTGATTTTACCAACACCCACCCAACCCAAAGAAGTTTCCCTAGACACAAATGCTGGAGCAAACAGGCCTCTCAGGGGTCGAGGCCCTGGCCACTTCCATTTGGGGGGGTTCCCAGTGTGTTAGATCATGAAAACATACCAATGAGGATTATAAAAATTGTGTTGTATTTCAAATATGGATACTTAACAAGTGAACGCTTCTTGCACAAATCTAAGGCTGTGTAATTGTGCTACGTGTAGGAAAATTACTGGATTTTTAAACAATATTCAGTATGCACTCCTGATAGCCTTGCAAACAAGACTCACGAAGAAAACTCAAAGACTGAAGGTGATCTCTTAGGAAGCGTGTGCTATTTGAAAGCTAATATCAATTGGTTTACTGGCTAGGTCCTGAGGCAGTTAGTTGGTTCTCTGATCATACTCTGATTCTCTCATTGCTCTGTGCACAATTAAGAAGGCATTTATTTTCAATGGGGTGGGGGGTCAGGGGGGTGTATAACATTTAGAAGGCATGTTTGTTTGTTTTGTTCCCCTCCCCCCCCCAGTAACTTCAGCAGAGGAATTAATTATTACTATGCAATCATCTTTTTTTGGGGGAAGACTATTTGGAATGTGCTTCTTGTCTCTTTTCCCTTCAGACTTTTTTTTTTTCCTTTGAAATTGGACAGCCTAAATGTTAACTTTACTAGAGATGAACATACTGTAACACTTAACCCAGGTGAAAAATGACTTCTTGCCAATGACTTTTACATCTATATTAAGACTATGCTGGTTACATAGCATGGTTAAATATAATATGTTCAAATGCAGAGAGCGTGATAGACCCAGGCATCAATGATATGCTTGCTCTGAAAATGCAAAGATTGCAAAAAGTGAGCCCAGTATGGAACTTAGAAATTTGTGCAAATCAGAAAAATATAGTTATTACTTTTTTAGGCCTAGGTCTGTACTTTGTGTTATGTTTCTGCATTCATTGGCTGATAAAAATGTTTAGCTCTAGGTAGGGGTTTGTTTTTTCCTAGGTAATTGGTAAATGAATAGAGCCAGACTCTAAGAAGTAAATGATGTATGTGATAAATGGAATAAATACATGATTCAATATTGGCATAAACTGGGCTATAACTTTTTTGGAGGTCCCAGTTTAAATTGTTAGCGTACTGATCTCCTAGGACCTCATTCTTAAGAGAAGCTTCTGTCTTTATGAATGAAACTGATTTATAGAAGATGAAGCATTTTAGCTGGGTTTGTGGCTTATTCCAAATTGCACAGCGAGTCTGAAGTAAGACTTTGTAATAGGTTCTAATCCCATGGTCCAGCAATTGGGCCATTCTCTGTTAGCCTCCGTGAGAATTAATTTCTCATTACAAATAAATGCGTTCTGCATCACAGGCTGAACCTCCCGACACTGAGCATGTCTCCTAACAGATATTTCAAAGGTATATATATTCAAAGATGCTTTTGCATCTTCCCAAAAGCGACGCAAAGGATAGTCACAGCAGCTGGAGGGAAGGGTCCTTTTGGCAGGCATAGGGCATGCAGAAGTTCTGCTAGACTGAGTTTTCCTGGCCAACCTTGTCTGTGTAGCTCTGGTTCACACACATACACACACACACACACACACACACACACACACACACCCCTACCACTCAAAACTGGGCCCATGGCTCTGACAATGAACCTGCCAACCTGGCCAATCAGATCCAAGTCTACCATGTTGCCAGGGTAACTAATACACAGTCACAAAACCAGAATGATCACAGTGGGGGAAAATATACAAAATGCAGTATTTTCATGCTTAGAGAGAAAGAGAGAGGAAAGAAAAAAAAAAAAACAGAAAGAAGCCTAGGTTGACATAGGTAGCCGGAACTGGTACGTGTTTCTCCCACAAGTATGCGCCCTGGATTCAGGACAATGTGCAAACTATGTATGTTTACATGCGTGTCTATATCCACATCCCTTGGAAAGATACGCATCACGTCTGGAACATTATTAGTGAATTTTGTATGGGTGAACGATGGCAGACTGTGGTTTGAGGTAGAAAGACCTGAAGGCTCAAGGAAACATTTAGCATCTGACATCCTTCTGAGCAACGTGTGGGCCCAACTTGACTCAGTGGATGGCCTCTCCGTTCCGCATGTATTTGAGGGTGTTGCCAAGGTATTAAAAGCCACCCAGGCTCTTAACAGGGATGACTTTCTCCAGGCTAACTGGTCCTCTTGCTTTCTCAGGTGTCCCCATGTCACAGATGCCTGAGTGGTTTAGAAAAACTTAAGTCAGATCACGTGCTTCCCTTGCTTCCTGTCCCTCCCTCCGCTTCTGGTCACAGACTGAGTAGCATGGCTGACAAGGTCCTACCTGAGCCTGCTCTTTCCTAACTCTGGCCTCCTTTCTTACTCTCTCCTCGGCAGTCCAGCGTCCTTGCTCTTCCTTTCTATCCCCTGAACAAGCCAAGCTTATTCCCACCTACATTTATGTCCTAGGGCTGCTCTAAGCAAGTACCGGGCATGGGTGGCTACGCACAACAGTTATCTGTCCTCTCATAGTTCTGGAGGCTAGTGAGCACATCTTCACTTGGGGACATCTTTAAAGGCCCTATTTCCAAATAAGGTCATATTTACAAGTATGGGGAGTTAGAACTTCAGCACATCTTTTTGGGGGACGCAATTCTACCCATAACAGCCCCTCACAATGTCTACCTTGAATCCTATTCTGTTAGGTCTTTCCATGGCCGGCTCCTTCCCATCTTTCCGCGTCAGCGCCCACCCCGCAAGTCCGTGTCTTCACTGGATTTTACTTCTTTCATAGACCTCATCACCTCCTGCGGTATAGTGCCCCACTCTCTCTATGGGAATATCAACTCCTAGGAGGACCTGTTATGCATGTCTTGTTCACTGCTCTATTCCCAGAGTGTAGGTAGGTCAGTATCTGAAACAAAGTAGGTGCTCGGTAACTATTTGTGGAATACAACATCCCAATCAGGAAAAGGGGGAAGTATGGGAAGCTGTGCATGAGAAAGCTGAGAGCTGAGGTAGCGTGCTTCCAACTGACGACGAATATTGATTGGTCATTTAACCAATATGTATTGAACATCTATTATGTGCCAGCAGCAGAAACCAAGTTAGATGAAAAACCCTGTCCTCATGGGACTTGCAACTGAGTGAGAGCAGAAGCCCCAGAAGACCAGCACTGTGTGCTGGGTTCCTTCTGTCGGGCAGACACAGTGCAGAACTTCTGAGACGCGGACCCCACAACCAAACCGAACCGAACCAGGATGGAAGTCCTGTTACCGATTTGACTTCTTCTTAGCAAGGAAACAATTTCAGAGTAGTTAAATACATCTCCCAAGTTTACCTACAGCCCATGGGTAGGAGAGCAAACACTTCTTTCAAGCAGTGGGATCCCATTCCCCATCGTCTTCACTGTTCATTTATGCAGGCCTTGAAGCGAGCACAATCTCATTTAATGCTGCCTGGGAGCTGAGAGGTCGGTACTGTAACCAGCACCATTCGCCTGACGGGGAAATGAAGCACAGGGAAGTGAAATCACAGCGTCCCCAGCAACCAGGTGGTGGGGCGCAAGGGAGCCAGGAGTGATTCGGCTCGATGTTCAGCAGCACCACCTGTAATGTCTGTCCTCTTCTCGAACTTGTAGGAGTGTGGGCAGATGGCTAGAGGTGTCCTTCGTAGCTGAGTTCAAATCCCAGGGCTCTCAAACTTTAAAGTGTGCAGGAATCACACCAGTCTTTCTGAATCAGCAGGGCAGACGTTTCCACTGTCCTTGTGTGACCTTCTGGCTTCTCGAGGCTCCTTGGTTTATCTTTCATTGCTCTGTTTGCCACATGGCAGGCTTTGTGGTCCACGATAGCTCCTGAGAGGCTGGGGGCTGGGGGCGGTGGGGCCCATGGCCTCATCACTCCCTCTCTGTAGCCCTTGAAATACTCTTCTGTTGCTTTGCTTGCCCCAGGCCTCCTTCTTCCGAGCTACAGTGCCTCAAATTTCCTTTTGGGGAATCAGGCTTCCTTCATCACTGTCCATGAGGCTCGGAGAGATACAACTCCTCCCTCTGGCTCCAGGTGTGACCTCTGACCTAAGTGTGGCCAATGGTAGTTCTCTACAGAGAACGAGAGCCATCTTTTCACTAGGATCACAGAGCCCCCAGGTGCTTTGTTACTATAAAAGGCAGAGTTGGCAGTGAGAGAATAAAGCCAACATCAGGCAAAGCAGAGCTCTGAAATGAAGGAAAAATCCCGAGGAAATCCTGGAATTGCTGGATCTAGCCGTGCCTGAAGGTAGACTTATCATTTAAGCTTCTATGGTGTGTAAGACAACACAAGCCCCTTTTGGGTTAAACTGGATGAAATTAGGTTTTTGACACAAACTGCCAAAGGACTCCCAAATAAAACACCTTCAGACACATTTCCCTTGAGCTCCAGAAAAATCTCCCTCAGGAGCTGGTGAGAGCATTTTGCACTAAGGGGTGAATGACTGGATGTGTTGACTCACCACTGGGATGGTTTGAAGATTAAATTCGTATTTCAAGGCGGCAGGAGGGTGCCTGACAGTATGTACTTGAAAAATATTCTGAGTCTTCATTTCAATTATGTGTTTTCTTTTCTTTGTTTAAGTATAAGAAACGATGCACTTAGCCAGTTGCAAATACATATCTAAATTGTGGAGTATAACAAGATATTTCATGTGTAAAAAAGTTCTCGTTATTGCTGCTCTAGTTAAGAGTAGGTAATGCTGTCTGTGAATCCACAGTCCTGGGCATGTGTAAATTGTGAGAAACCTCAAGAGGCTGTTGGCTAGAAGGAATGAGAACTCCATTGCCCACCCCCAACTTTCCAACCCCCCTGTAGAATTCCCATCTTCTCTCAGTATTCCTGCAACATTACATGCAATCCCTTAGACTGAGACACATGTCAAGCTGCTTATTAAAATATAACAAAGCTCAATGCCTTTCTTATTTTTAGTATGAAAATAAGTATAAATAGGTCAAATGTTTTATTTTTTTCCTCCCTGTTGTCTGCTTTGGAAGCCACTGCTCAAGATGAAATCACACACCACTTCCTTGCCCCTTACCAGTTCAAAGGGGTGATGCTTCTAGAAAGGACACAGTCCCGAATAATGACACAGCCCCCACACTTTGTCCCCTGGAGTGGCTTCCTTTGAGTGACGAAGCAAAAGGAGCTGCAGTAAGTTGTATCTTATAGGAAGTAGCCTGACACACCACGTTGTTTAAATTAGAGCGAATGCAAATAAAAAGCTTGGGATAGTTTAAATAGATATGGGGGAGGGGTTCTGTTGCTTTGGGTGGAGACTAGGTGCTTTGGGGAATGTTTTTGTCCATCTATTAGAGTAGCTCGGCTTTGCTATCTGGGAGCCTTTGTGCTCTTGCGTCTGAGGAATCTATAAAGAGCGATAAGCCACCTTGTAAATGGAGCTGGATTGTGAGATGTTCTTGTTCCTTCCTTGCCAGGGGCCACTTGCTTTTATTCCTGAGTTAATGCATCAGTGACCAGGCTTATTGCTCCCAGAATCCATGTTAAAACACATAAGTGACAGATTTTCTCATCTATGTTGTGAACTCAGTCCGGGCTTATCTCAATTCCGGTTAACTAATTCAAATAGGAATAGCAATAAAGATGTTAACAGTAGTGCTAATATTCATTCTAATAGCTAAGAGCTACTCCATGCCTACTCCTTGCCAGGTCCTGTGTTAGGTAGCCACGTGGATTTAATCTGGACTGCTTGAAACAACCCTGTGGGGTATATAACTATCATTTTTTCACCACCAGTGAAGGAAACTTCTCTGAGGTTCAGAGAAATTAAACAACTTGAATAACAGAGGCTGAGCGGGGCAAGGACCCTACAGTCCGCCTCCAGGGTGGCAGGGTTAATGACTTCTTTCTGTACATTCGAAGAAGTTCCTGAGGACCAGCTCCAGCTTTGCACTCACCCTATGGAATGCCAGGGACATAGGCAGAATGCCAGGCGGACCCTCGGTGATCTCCTCTCCTTGAGTGAGGGGGGACCCTGCGCATATAATGAAATATCACTCCTAGGGAAGGAAGGACTTTGGCCGATGTAAATTAAGATGTGTAGTCAGGTGGCCTTAACATAGGGAGATTATCCTGGGAGGCCCTGACCCAATCAGGGGAGCCCCTCGACATGAGGAAGAGTCTCCACTGCTGGCTGTGGAGATGAGAGGTAGTGTGTGTGTGTGTGTGTGTGTGTGTGTGTGTGTGTGTGTGGCTTCTCTGAGCTGTCCCATCAGGCCTGTGGGTGGTAACAGAGCCTTTGACTTCCCAAAGCCATGCCCCTTTCTAAATGGTGCCTTTACCAAGCTGTCCGTGAACTCTCCTAATTTGAGCGTGCCGTCTGATTTCTGATAGGCCTTTGACTGATCCACTGAAATTGTTAGATTTGTACTACCAGTTAAGTAAGTGTCCGTAGATTCGGAATGGAACTCCCTCACTGGGAAGGTGGTTGGGTTTGGCAACATCTATTTGGGGTATTCCAAGGACCATTTCTTTTGCTTTTCATTGGGTTTAGGGCTGTATTCTAGATGATGGAAATTGGTGGAGAAGGGACCTCTGTATGAATGAGGTATTTCAGAATGTTTTGCTATTAGGGCTTCTCACTCACCTCTACCTTATTTTGAAGCAGACTCGGGTCTGAATTCATTGAAATCAGAGCTGGCGTGATGAAGGAACAAACCCTCAAATAAGACAATTTATAAAGGTTGTTTGTACATGTCTCTAGCAAAACAGCCTCGTCTCTTGCATTCCATTTTCTGCAGATTGTTTTGGGAACCACTAGACATGGAGAGTGCGTTTGGCTCTGATATGGAACACTTCTGTTTTGCATATTGACATGCATTTTAACAAGAAAAAGGTCAGTGATGGGACAGCACTGCTTGTTGGTGTGACAGTCGACATTTACCCGAGCCTTCTCGATACACTGCAGTTTAAAATAAGTTAGTAAAATAATTGTTGTGATTGATTTTTATTTTCCTTTTGGATCCAGAGTTCACCCTCGTGGCTCTAGGGCTAGGTAACTTTCAGAAGCTGAAATTTCCTTTTGATGAAAATTCATTTCTTAAGTTCTGGGTGGATGACAAACTTTGATTAAAATCAGACTCTTTTATGCCATGTTGGCCAAAGCCGGTGAAACTCAATTGCTATTGACATAGTTTTTGACCAACATCTGTTCATCGAATGCCATTAGAATGGTAGAAAAATGGTTAGAAGTTTTGGAGCATAACCTTCTTATTTGTATTATGAATCACGTATTTTCTGAGGATGTTGGTGGTGGGTCCTGAGAGACAGGTGGGTATTTAAACGTTGTCATTGCAGCAGTGACAGTTACATACGTCGTCATAGTTATATAATGCTTTCTCAACCAACAGTATGATCATACTTTTGCAAAAAGAGAAGAAAAAACCGTTTATACTTAGAATGGCTTATTACTTTTCACTGATGAGAAAAAAGGGATTTGCTTGAAGAACATGCATGACTCTTAGAGCAAAAGAAAGGAAGAGATGCCCTGCCATAGAAATACCAGAAAAAATAAAATCCCAGTTCAATTTGAGAAACCTCTATTGATCACCTACTCTGTACCATGGGCTCTGTCTGCCTGGTGTTGTTTCTTACAGAATCAAACAAGATGAAATCCATGCTTTACATCCACCTTCGCACCATCTCCGAGGAAACACGGAACAGAAAATTACACATAGTATAAATATCTGGTGTCTTTTCCATTCCCCAAACCATTCCTTCTTCTGATTTTTCATGATGTCATTCATCTCCATTCTCAGGCCATGAGTTGGAGAGAGGGCTGACCCCACTTCTACTCCTAAAGCATCTGACCTAAAGCATTATGATAATCTTCAATCTTACTCTTGGAAGAAATCAAAGAAAGATGAATTCTTACCTGCTGTACTTGCACCTAATAGTATTTCTAGGTAATGTAATTCTTCAATTTCTGGGGGCTACCACATAGAGAATGCTTGCCTGAAAATGAAGCCAAGCACAGTGGAGATCGGAGTTCAGAGACTGACAGAGATCAAACACATACGATGACATTTGGGCTCCTGGATCCAGCCATACCTGAAGGTACACTTACCTTTTGGTCTGTCCAGATATATTAACCAATACATTCTCTTCTTTCACTTCAACCAATTTGGCAGAATTTCTCTATTCTCTCTTCAGAGACCAACACATTTAATTATTGTTATGCCAGTCATTATGGATTGAATTGTGTCCCCCCAAAAGATAGGTTGAAATCCTAATACCCAATACCTCAGAACATGACCTTATTGGAACATAGTGGTGTGGCAGGTGTAATTAGTTAAGATGAGGTCATACCAGAGTAGGATGGGTCTTTAATATGACTGGTGTCCTTATGAAAAGAAGAGAAGAGACACTCAGGGAGCAAATCACCATGTGAAGATGGAGGCAGAGATCAGAGAGTTGCTGCCACAAGCCAAGGGACACCTGCAGCTATAAAAAGGTGGAAGAGAGAAGAAAGGACCCTCCCCTAGAGGCTTCAGAGAGAACATGGCCTGGCTAACACCTTGATTTTGGACTTCTAACCTGCAGAACTGTGAGGCAACACATTTCTATTGTTTTGTGCCATCCAATGTCTGGTACTTTGTAACCACAGCCCTAGAAATAATACATCACTAGCAAGTCATATGCCCTGAGGAGGGTACCATGGGCATTTAGGCAAGAACCTGACTCACCCTGATGAAAAAAATGAAAAGAAAAAGATTTTAGAAAGTTTCCAAAACGAAAATAGCTCTTTTCCTGGATCTTAAAAGACAGGAAAATGTAGACACGTAAGAAAGGAGAGAGGAGTTTCTTGAGCAAAGGAGCTCGTGGATATGGCGATACGTGTAGTGACTTGCAAGGAGGTGGTGTTTCCCCAGCAAGATGGACATGGGGGTTTCACAAGACATGAGGCATGATAGGGGCGCAGGCCAGGTCACAAAGGACATTACGATTCACGCTACAGAATTGAACACGAGGGCAATGGGCTCTGTCCACTCCAGGTGTTTGAGCAGGGAGTTCTTGATAGGCATTTTTAAACAAATCTAGAATTCTTGGGCCCAGCCATTTTTGACACCATCCATCCTTGGCATTATTTGCATTTGGGGCTGAATCATTTCCTGGTGTGAGGACCATCCAGTGCCCTCTTGGATGTTGAGAAGCATCTGTGGCTTCCACCTACCAGGTGCCACGAGCACCCCTATTCTGATTATGACAACAAAAATACCTCCGGACATTGCCAAATGTCCCCTGGGGGTACACATTACCTCCAACTAAAAACTTCTGCACGAGACACGAAAGAGAAAAGACTCCTTCCTTGGAACTCAACACATATTGCAAGACTGCTGTGTGCCTGGCCCTGTTTCAGGCACTAGACGTGAGAAGGAAGCTTGAATAATGAGGTTCCTGCTTGCAGGGAGCATGGATTCCAGCGGGACTGGCTTCGTACTATAGCCCGTGGTGGTGTCTGCTGGGTCGCAGAGGCTGTCCAAGCTCTGTGGGAGGGAACAGCTGGCAGAGAGACTATTCCAGCCACTACGACACTTATGGTCAAGTTGGGGAGTGTAATAAGTTCACGGGGGCCTCCCCAAATCTATTCCCCCTACTTCGTTTTGAGCTGGGCACATGCCCCCTGGAATAAAACCTGCATTTCTTTGTCTCTCTTGTATTTCCTTTGAATGTATGGCTCTGTGATTAAGGCTGGCTAATACCATGCAATTGGCAGTGCTGTGGGGGATTCCTGGGAAGGCTCCCCTAGCAGGTGGAGGGGGGCGACACTTTCTACTTCTTCTTCATCTGCTGCTTGGAATGTGGATTTGATTCTCAGAGCTCTGATTGACCGACACCTTGGAGAATGTGATGTAGGATAGGCAGAATAACGGCTATCCATGTCTTAATTCCCAAAAGCTGTGAATGTGTTGCCTCACGTAGCAAAAAAGACAACTACAGGTAGGATGAAGTTAAGGACTTCATTGAGATGGGGAGATTACCCAGGTGGGCTAAGTGTAATCAGAGGGGTTTTATAAGAAGGAAGCAGGTGGGTCGATGTCTGAAAAGGGAGATGTGATGCCAGCAGAGGCTGGAGGGATGTGCCTTGAACTGGGACGTAGGGGCCGTGAGCCAAGGAGTGTAGGCAGCTGCTGGAAACTGCAAAAAGCAGGAGATGAATTATCCCCTAGAGCCTTCAGAAGAAATACAGTCTGGCTGCACCTGGATTTTAGCCCCTAAGACTCATTTTAAACTCTGACCTCCAGAACTGTACAATGATAAGTTTGTGATGTTTTGAGCTGCCAAGTTTATGGTAATCTGTCATAGCAGCAGCAGGAAACGGATAGCAAGTGATCCTGAGGCTAGAACCTTGTGCTAGGATGGGGAGACTGAACGCTTAGGAACATCAGTCGCCTCTGATGACAGCTACCATCCCAGCTCTGAATGTGCTACTTCTGGACTTCTTTTATGCATGAGAGAAATATACTTCTGTCTTACTTAAAACACTTTTGGTTTTGGTTTTGGTGTTATGTGCTGCTGTTTTGTGTTTTCTTCGATGCTGTGTTTGTCTATTTGGCACCCATCAATTACCGAGCCACACTAATGGCCACACGCAGTGGTTCACTGACGTCTCCCCTGTAATCCTGGGTCCATATTCAGAACCACCTCCTTATGTCCCTCTCACACACCAAATCCATGTTTCTCCTGCTGTCAGTCGACCTAGGCCCAGGTACCAGACAATGGGGGCTACCCTTTTGCCCCAAAGCGCAACAGGAGTATTCCAACTAGCCAATCCTGAGCTGTTTACCCTGCCCTGCCTGGCCTTTCCTGTGGAAATACAAATAAAAGCTGTGACCTAAGTCTTCTGCTTGCTTCTTCCAGCCTCCTGACCAACACTGCTGTTCCCCCCATGACCCTGCATCGTGTGTCATGCCTCTCATTTCCAGGGGAACCGTGAGTAACGTTCAACTTCTCTTTCAATGGCATTGACCGCTCTGTGTCATCACTTAGTCACCTTTATAAATTAAGACCTGGGCAAAAATCAACCACGAGACCAAATTCTAAGCAATACAAGGAAAGACCCAATAAAAAAGAAATAAATAAACCATGATTTCAGAGAGTAATGATTCAAAGTCAGTAAGTAAGGTAATGTGATAAAGAGTGATCAGATAGGGTGGAGTCAAGGATTTCTTTTTGCGTGGGTGACGTTTGAACGTAAACCTGGATGATGAATGGAGTCATTTGTGGGAAGGACGAGGCCTGTTCAGGTGTTTCAGGCAAAGGTAAGGAGGTGGGTGGGAGTTGTGTGAATTAGGAGGCCAGGGTCACGGGAGCATCCAGAGAAAGGGAGAAAGATGAGGTCAGATGGTGCCAGACCAAGCTAAGGAAGTTGACCTTTATTCTAGATCCTGTGGGAAGCCATGGAGGTGGGGGTTGGTAAGAGGAAGTCATTGGCTCCACTATGCATTTGAAAGAGATCTCTCTGGATATTGTTACCTTGAGCATGTGAAAAGCCGACCCACCAGATGGCATGGCCCAATTCTGTCACGCCACCTTTCATTGGTCCCTCCTGGGGCCTTCAGAGTTACATTATAGCTGACTACTAACATTCATATGAGTTATGGTCCAGGCACCAGAGCGAAGTCGCTTTTGTGTGTGCGTGTGTATGTGGTTTCGACATCAGATATAGCTTTCTGTGAGGCTGATAAATATAAGTACTTGGGAGTATTTTATGGATCAATGAAATATTAATGGACCTGGAGGTGCTTTAAGTTTATTTATTAAGGTAGGTCATCTATAGGTCAAATACCATTATAGCAAATGCAATTGTAATGAATATCTTTGATAAATTTGGTTTTTAAGCCCCAACCCATGTCCTACTTATTTCAAACAATATGTGCTCTAGGCCCATCATTTCTTAAATGTAATTCTGAAATCCAAAAACGACCTGAACACCACAGTTGGTTTATTTTACATTTTTTAAATAATTCACTTGATGACCAAAGTTGAATTAAACTGACATGAGTGTAGATGTAGTTTTTATTCATTCTGGTGAGTGGGGATATTTATATGTTTCATTGCAAAAATATTGGGTTTGATCACAGGGCTGTGCCCCAGTCCCCTTGGGAGTTTTTCTTATATCTGCACCGAATTACCCAAGACCCAAGTAATACCTGAATCCTGAAATATCCTGGGCCTAAAGGGTTCCAGATGGAGGATTATGGGCATCTACAACGACACATGACCATTTTTTCAGCATGCAAGAGAAAAGCATTTGAATTGTAATTGTTAGTATTAAGTGTTAGTATTAAATTGTTAGTATTAAATGTTAGTATTAAATTGTTAGTATTAAATGTTTCGAGGGAAACATTTAAGAGTTTACAGATAGAGAAGTCACACAAATACTAATAATACTTGCATTTGCCTGACCCACTAATTTTACAAAACATTTCTATCACAAACACTTATTTCATTTGTCAACGGGGATGGAGAATTTTATCCTCCCATGAGCTCTGTGAAATCAGGGAGGAGGATGGTCATTTTTTATCACTGTATCCCTGATATATAACTGAGCCTGATCAATAGTAGACGCTTAATAGATATTTGCAGAATGCAAGTATTCCATCAGTTGGGATCCTGGAGATCAGATTTTGGGTGACTCACCCACGTTCTGAGGTTGACAGGCTAGAACTCAGGTCTTCCAACACTTACTCCATGTTTTACTTTCTATACAGTAGTCCCGCCTTAGCCTCAGTTTCACTTTCCATGGTTTTAGTTGGTTAACCGAGGTCTGAAAATATGAAATGGAAAATTCCAGCAGTGAACAATCCATCAGTTTTAAATTGTGTGCCGTACCGAGTAGCTTGATGAAATCCTGCACGGTCCTGCCCCATCCCTCCCGGGGTCATGACTTATCCCTGTGTCCAGCTTCTCCAGGTTGTATGCACTCTCCACCCAGTAGTCACTTAGTAGCCCTCTTGGTTATCAGATTGACTGTTATGGTATCATGGTGCTTATATTCAAGTCACCTTATTTTGCTGAATAATAAACCCAAAGCATAAGAGTAGTGATGCTGTCAGTTCCGATGCGCCAAAGAGAAGCTGTAAAGTGTAAGTTAAAAGGTGAAAAAGTTTAAGACTTAGTAGGACATTTTGTCATCTCACAGCATCACAAGAAGGGTGAGCACAGTACAATGAGATATTTTGCGAGAGAGACCATACTCATAACTTTTATTACAGTATGTTATAATTGTTCTATTTCGTTATTAGTTATTATTATTAATCTCGTACTGTGCCTAATTTATAAATGAAACCTTATATTAGGTATGCATATAGAGGAGAAGAATAGTATTTGTAGGTACTGTCCCCTGGTGCAGGCATGCTCTGGGAGTCGGGGAACGTATTTCCTGTGGATAAGAGGGTACTATTATCCCATCATCCCATCATTAGCTTGCTAAAATCAAAAGAAACTGAAGACTTTTCTGAAGTCATTAAAGGGTTGGAACATAAAGAATGAAAAGGAATGCAAGTGGTCTTTGTTTCATTTGGACAAAGCTAACATGTGTATGTAAATTGCCAAAGTCCTTGTTTCTAGATAAAAGAAGACTGATTCGTCCTAATCCGAGAGCATCATTGGCAGTGAGAGATTGTAAAAGCAAAATATTCACTTTCAAAAATAAAACCTATTAAATTTGAGTCATTGTAATTTCCCACTCTGAGACTGTGGTACCAGTGATTCAATTCTATTGCATGTCTGCAGCCCTTGCGACCGATAGGGTTTCGCATTATTACAGAGATTCTAAGACTATCAGCTCTCCATAGCTAAAGTGCTGTTCTGCTCCTCATGCGAAATGATTTGCATGCATCTAAAGATTCATCCTTGATTTGTCTCTTTTCCTTATTCCTTGTATCCTAGTTGGAAGCCAGTCCTGCAGACAATACCTCTAAGTAGATTCTCTGTGTGTTCACTGCCCACGTGGTTCCCATCCAGACAACTCCAGCAGCTTCTGAGCTGGTCTACATGCGATTCGTTCTTGATGTGGAGGGCAAACTGCTCTCTTAAAAGATGGAAACTGTCTTAGGTTGTGTGCCCCAGCAGCGGACTCTGAGAATGAAGACTTGTTTGCAAGTAAATTATTAAGAAGTGCTCCCAGCAAAGACCAGAAGGGGAACAGGGAAATGAAGCCAGGAAGGGAAGGAGGCAGAGCAAGAAGCATGCCATCTCGGCGGTCCTCGGGAAGGTGGTTTGGGTTGAGCCCACAGGAGTGCTTTGGAGTGTAGACTCCACCTCAGACTGCCCAATCAGGGGCAAGGGAGCTGGGGTATTTATACCCCTTGTACCTACTAGTCCTTTGTGACGACTACGGCCTGGGGTCATCCACTCCCAGACAACTCAAGCTTTGAGTATGCAGGAAGAAGAGTGTCCCAGGGAACACAGCTTCAGGGAATAAGCACAAAGGGGACGTTCGTTCTACTGGCAAGGGAACCAAGGCACAGGGTGGTTAAATAAATTGCCAGTGACCATGTCTTCAGGGCTTGTGGAGACAGAATGTGACCCTGGCAGTCTGTCTTCTTACCCCTGGCTTCAAATGACGCTACAGTATGTCACACAGCAGCAGCAGGGCCAGTGGAAGGCTACAAAATTACTGCCGTATAATTTTTCTGAGTGTCAAGGTCATGAAAATCTAGCAAAGACCAAGGGACTGTTCGAAACTGAAGAAGATAGAGGCATGAGGGCAAAATGCAATGGGAGATACTGAACTTGGTCCTTTTACTACAGAAGACACTCTTAGGACAGTAGGAGAAACATGAATAGGATTGAGGATTAGGTGGTAGGCATAGTGCATGTTAGTTTTCTGATTCTGATGGTTGATTGTGATTATATCAGAGAATGTTCGTGTGTGTAGGAAACACACAGTAAGATGTTGGGGGTACCAGGTCCACAGCCTAATGTTATAATTCAGGGGTAAAAACAATCTTTTGGGGAAAATTTTCTGCAATTTTGAGATGGATTCAAAATTTAAAAAAAAAATTAAAAATCCTCAGGCAACACTCATTGAATAATTATCTTAATTACAATTCTTAGGTTTGCGTTTCAAAATAGATATTTAGTAAGAACATAGTCTTAAAAGCCAGACTTTTATAGGAAAACAGTTATTCTGGGTATTTCCCCAAGTGGGCTTTCACATCTCAGAAACCTAGGCTTGGTAGCCAGACACAAAGGAAAACTTAGAGTGGGAAAGGTGAGGATTTGAATTCAGAGAAGTTTCTGATTGCACAGGTGACGAAAAGCCCTCAGAGCCCTGGAGAAGGAGTCCACTAATGTGGCCAGGACAGGGGAGAGCAGTAGTTCTGACAGGAATATCCTGGTTGCAGATTTGAGGCCACCTAGAATTTGGGTCTAGAACACAGCTCTTTCTTTTGAAGTTTGGTGAGAATGTATGTTCTTCAGGGAAGCACCCTATTGGGCACAAGGATTCCTCTCTCACGGCGTGGGGCAGGAGAATACCATTGGTCAGCCCGGGCATCTCACTGATCCCCCAGCCTCCAGCGTGGGGCAACATACATGGTACAATGGGGAACAATCAACCGCTGTATCAAGGGGGATGTGGGAGCATATGAACCATTTACCCGGAAGACGACTAGGTTCAAAAAAAGGAAGTTTAGGTGCCTGGGACTTCATATCCACAGGTGACGGTGAGATCTATGTTCATTAGCACCAGCCTCCAACACAGAGCCCAACAGAGTTGGTGAGTTCAACTCCATCTTTGTGGACACCAGCCTAGAATGGCCATTGAGCATGGAGGCAGCACTGTGACAGTAATTGCAGTAAGGATGGAGGGGGATGCCTGAAGACCATGAACAGAAGGAACCAGTGTGGAAGGGGGAGCTCATGGGCCAGACATGCCTTCCCAGAACCATGAGGACGTAACCTTTCCTTGGTTCCCCAATGCAATTTGGGAAGGCGTAAGAACCTGAGACTGGGGAGAAACTCTAAAACGTTGGAAAATTACCCAAACGAAAATTTAACAAATAGATCGGTGATGCCCTTAATGAATTAAGGGATTTCTGCTATCAGTAGGAATGAAACTTGAGAACCAAAGGGTTATATGTTAGAGAAAATGACTCGTTTTATCTGCTTCCCTTCCTCCCATTTTATACACTAACGTCATAGTTGTAAATGTCAACTTCTTTATGAAAATGATGAAGACGATGACAGTAATTAGAAGGTAGGAGGGTTAGGTCATGGGCATTCTTTTGATAACATGTTCAGAGAAGGCTCTTCAGGAATTGAGACCTGGCTCAAGAGAAGAAGCCTGTGATGGAAAGGTTGGGAGAAAAGAGTGCCGGGAAGAAGAAATAGCCCAGAGAAAGGCCTTGAAATGCTATTAAGCTTGGCATGTTTTAGGTCACAAAATGAGCCAACGGGGCTGAAGCTAGAAAGTTAGGCAGGGACCAGACCATGTAGGGCGTGGTAGTCCAGAGTAAGGGGGTCTGGATTTTATATTAAGTGCAACGGGCACGCGTGAAAGAGTTTTAAGGATGAGTACTGTATGATTTAATTTGCGTTTTAAAGTGGTTATTATGTCCTTTGGGTAGAAAATGGAAGCTGGGAGAACAGGAGAAAGGCTATGGCACTGACAAACCAGAGATGGAGTGAAGTAGGTGGTTTCAGGATATCATCTGGGTGTAAACCTGCCAGACCTTGCTGATGGATTGGCTGTGGGAAAGAGGAAAAGAGAAAAATCAATGATCATTCCCGAGGTTTTGGCTTGGATAAGTCAGTCAGTGGTGATAGGGCTGATGGAGTTATTGACTAAAATGGGAAGACTGGAGTGGAAACATCTGGGGTGGGTTGTGGTTGCTATTCTGACGGTAAAATTTGGCTACTTACTAAAGACATGGATCTGTCCAACTGTGATCACCCCTTCCAATGCGAAGGATGATGACAATGCATGCAATATATCCAATATAAAGCCATGTCCAAGGCCATGTGTTTTCAGTATAAGCTTTTTAGTTAGTTAGCAATCTATTAATGGCACTGTTTATATTTGAACTTGGATGCTTGCTGTAATTAAAATAACTCCTAAATTTATCAACTGAGCCCTAAACTAGAGAGCCGTTGCAGGCTTTATATGATGGAATAAGTCTCCATATTCTCTTCAATATGAACAACCATCTACATTTTTCAACACATGTAATGTTTGACATCCATCAAAAATAAAAAGTACAACAGAAATATTCCATGTTTAAAGCAGAGCTGGAAAAAAAATGACTAGAAATTCCATATTGCATAAAAGAAAGAGTTAGATTGCCACCAAAGTGAAAGGAAATCAATGGGACGACTTTGGAGACCCATTTCAATCTGTTGTTGACATTGTTTTCTGGTAGTAATTTTCTCAAAATGTTAACAGTATTGAGTTTGCCTATTGATTCTATTATTTTTGACCTTGCATTAGTGTGGGCTAATCTTACATGCCATAAAATTTCCTTTCACAGCTAAAATTATTGTATGACTCTGGAGGAAACCTGCAATCAGGTCAGACACCCCCCCTCAGGATTTTGATGAGCGTGGAAGTGGCAATAATGTTGACTTCCAATACACTTTTGTGTTGTTTACATTTTATTAAATGGTTTGAGCAGGGTCATCATATAAATGATCAACATATTGACCGAAACCCTCAAGCCTGAATGAATTGAAGGCCACAGACAGTGAAACAGATTGGTCAGCTTGAATTGGAGTCAATAGCGTAAATATATATTTGGCTACAAAATCGAAACCAACTTCATATTCATTATTCTGAAAACCCTGCTAAATAAATAGCTACAAAGGACACCAGTGGACAATGCCTTTTTCTACCTACCTTCTAGCTCCCTGGCTATGTCCCATCCCAGACCAAACTATCCCAACTGCATGAATTCAGCAGAAGTGATTACAGTTGATGAGGACAGAATGAATGGGAAACCAAACGCTCTTGAATGGTTTTTTTGGGAAAAGAATAGATTTATTGTTGGCTCAAGGTCGAGGAGATTTGGCAGCTGTATTTTGAAAGGGTTTATGAAATACTGTCACAACATGTCATTCACGTCCCATCGGCTCCCCACCCTCCCTTCCCACGTGTCTCCACAGGTCAAATCACCCTACACCACACACCCCACCCCACCCCTGGCCTTGGATGCTGTAGTTACTCATTCTGCCTGCAAAGAAATTTCAGGGTTTACTGGCACAATGCCGATGGGTTTGCCCACAAATACTTAGAAGAGTTTCGCTAGAGGAGTTAATTTGCGTCTTAATGGTTTAATTATATGCTACAGCTCTGCTGTGCAACAATAACAAGGTTCCTTACTTTCCTGCCGCTGCTAGGGCTGCTGGTGTTGGAGACTTTTGGAAAAGGATGACATTTGCTCTGTTTGCAAGGGGGAATCGAGTCATTGGGAAGAGAAGAGCGTCGTCCCATTCCACAGAATAACACTCCCGTGGTGGGGGGAGGCCCTGAGGATAACAGTGATGACCGTCCTAGGATGTGCTATGATGTTTGTTTCATTGTCTTGATTGATGAACCCATGAAGGATGACTGGTCTTTCTTTTCAGACAAAGTTCAATGAGGTTACGTGATTTGCCCAACACAGAAGTAGGAATGGAAAGCCCTACGGGTCTAACCGAAGTCTTTTGACTCTAAAACCCGATTCTGAATTTTACGACCTGAGCCCACCTTCCTGTGGCTTAAAGGGCCTCACTTTGTGGTGCAGGTTGAGTACTTTGGAAGCAGACCCTGAGTTAGAATTGGAGGTTCAAGGTGTTTATGGGGGTCAACGCGTACAAAGGGGTGGGTAGGAAGCAGGATTGGGCAGAGGCAGGCGTCAAACTGATATGCAGGCCCAGTGGAGCCTCGGCCAGCCCTGCGGGGAGCTCTGGGCTGGCATTGCCCATCACTGTACCCTGGGGCAGAAATGCCCAGGTCTTCATGCCCCACTGTATCACTCTGCCAGCTGCTCCCATGGTGGGACGTGGGGTCAGTTGGCATTTCGCAGCTGTGGCAGCTCCTGAATTCAAGAAGAGACAGCTGGGTAGCAAGGTCTTCCCTGGAGGGAGATCTGGGTCCCTCTCTATGTTTACAACACACTGATTTCCGGTCTCTCTGTAGAAGCACTAACCATTCAAGAGAGGCACAGAAGAGGAAATAGAAAGTGGCCTTTTAGACCAAGATGTCTGAGTTCTTACCCCAAATCTACGTCTTTCTGGCTAGGCATTGTGGTAGGTTAGTTGAAACTTGAGATCAATCCGATCTGTAAAATGGGCACATTGCTGCATTTTATTGACTCGTGACAAGGACTAGGGATAATTTCTGTGAAGTATCTTCGATCAACGGAAGATACTATTAGGAAACTCTGGAGCTAGAGAGCACACGGTGGGTCACCCTTCAGTTTCCCAAACACCCACCTAAACACGCCTTCTCGTCCTGGTTATCAGCTTTCTCTTACAGCTCAGGGCTCCCCCAAAGCACCATGGGAACCTCTGAATCCACGCTGGATGGCCCTGTAGGCCCTTCACGTCAAGATTTCAACTCAGAGGGGCTGGGAATGACAGGGGACTCCCCTGACCTTAGAGTCCTGTGAATAGTTGTACCCTTACCGTGACTGTCCCTCCCTGGAACTCAATGCAGAGGCCCCTTCCCAGACCGAGGGTTTCTCCCCTTTGTTCTGGGCTGCCACTGAGCCAAGCATCACGGCAGCTGAGTAGAGCCTGAGGCCAGAGGTCACTGCACACCTGCCTGGCAGGCTCAGGACTCGGCTAAGGGCAGAAGCATATCCTGAATGCTTATCGAGCGCTCCTTATGTATAGGCCACGGAGTCATGTCTTTTGCATGAATTTCTGCTTCAATCTTTACAGCAACCATAGTGAGTGTTGGAGCTCAGAGTTGAAGCAGGGCAGCTTGCTACCAGGCCGAAGGCATGAGGCAGGCCGGACTGTGAGAAGAGCTTAGCACAAGCGCTTCTGTGGGCGCCGTGAGGTCTGACAGTCCTCGTGTTGGAGTCACTGCCGTGGGGCATGGGTCCCTTTCTGCAGTGAGAGAAAGTCTCCTTTTCCTATTCATTCAATTACGCCTGGCTTTAATACCAACTTTCTACAGATCAGATTCCTCCAAGATCATCTTGTAGGTTGCACGCATGTTTGACATACAGATGAGAAACGAAGTTTATGACTACAGAAACTTCGGTGGAAAACTTCACTGACGAGTTGCAACCATTCTTTCCTATTCCTTGGACTTTTCCTTCTGGTGATCTTCTGGTTTTACACGTTCTCTGATTCCATACCTCATATCCAGTGGAATAATTGTCAGCTTTACTCAGACAATGTTTATCAGGTAGATTGTACTTTAGTTTCTGAGTGGAGAATTGTAAAGTCAGACTCTCCTAGATTAAGAATCCCAGCTCTGCTATTTATGTGACCTTGGTCAGTTCTTTAAGCTTTACTTCTCGAACTTTCCATCTGTAAAACGGAATAATGTTATTTATGGCATGGTTCAGTCAGGTAATGAATTTAAATGCCTGGACCATAGTAAGTGCTCAACTATCGTTACACAGTTTTTCATGAAGGATAAGAGAACAGATTTGAAGTCGTATTTTAATTCCCCAGCAGGATGGGTTCTTTTTGTTGTTATTTGTTTGATTCTTTTTTTCTTCAGCTCATGCGGGAAGGGCTTAAAAACCAACGCTGATTACTAACACACTATTGGCTTCCAACTCCCGAAGGGTTGTGTTTGAAAGGAAGTGGTGTTCAGTCTTTAGCAGGTGGAGGCAGGGGAGAGCCAAAGCAATTCTGAGCCCTAAGGGAGGTCCAGGTGGACTTGATTTCTTAGTGGAAACAAAGGGACTTCCTTCCTCAGTGGAAAGAGATACCAAGTGATAAACCAAGCATCCTCTTTGAACATGTCCCCGTATATTTGTCCCTAGAGCTGTGCGCCTTTGGGAGATTTATTGTTCAACGCTTTTAGCCTCGAGCTTCATTTTTAAAAGTATGAAACAGAGTAGTTCCATTTAAAAGTCACAGGTGCCCCCAAGTTCTGCGCGGAAGATTACCTCAAGTTTCCTTTAATACCAGTCTCAGAGCTGGAGGTGAATTATTTATTTCATCGCTCTGTGAATGGATTACTGCTCCACTTCCCATTTCAGTCCTGCCAACCTGTGGACAGGGGTACAGCCCCAGAGATAAGACACAAGCAGGAGCCCTACTAATACACAGACATATTTAAATCAGGGACATCACCTTCCCGGCAACCTGATCCACCCTACTCCTGTAGTGTGTTAGTCTAAGTTCCCCCAGGAGCCAATGCGGAGACCGGGTTTGGAGGGGAGGAGGTTATGTGGAGACCTGGTAGGGAGGTGGAAAAGTGAGATGCAGGCAAAGATATGTCGTCAAGGAAATTATAGTTCTGGATACCTGGAGCGTTATCTTGCTGGGGAACCTGGGGAGACAGAGTGGAACACACACCTCTGTGTTATCCACGCCAGGGGTGAGGGAGGTGGGACGTTTCTACACCAACTTCCACCAGCCACTGTTTGAGGGCTGCTCTCTGGGGGCATTGGCTCTCTGGCACTTCAGTCTTGCCATGTTGTCAGGGTGGACTTAGAGGTCAGAGAAAGCCCCCTCAGCTAAGGGGTTTTTGATGTGTGAGTTGTGAACGAGGCATTCTTGACCAGTCCACCCTGTTGCATGCCCTTTGAACAGGCTATTTGCATGGTCATTTAGTTTAAATCTTATCTTGCAACTTGATTAACTGAGAAATTAGTGAAAAGACCATTAGATGAGAATGGACAGTGAGTTCATTTGGAACTATTTGTTTTATTCTTTTCCATTTTCCTTGGGCTATTTTATTTGTGAATGTTTTAGAGTTCTGTTTTGAACCCCCCTCACCCAAGTAAATAAATCCCTCTTCTTTCTCTCGCAAGCCTGGAGATTCCAAGCTTTATTTTTCAAATCCTCCAAACCCCATTTTATCCATGTGGCTTTTTAGAGCCAGTCAGATTTGAAAACTGATCCTTGAGATTTCGGGGTGTTTTGTGTGCGGACAATAGCCCAAAGTTTGGTATTAATGTGTCCTTATTTGTCTCCTTTCTATCTTCGGGCAAAAATACTCTTTAATTCAATCTCTTCAAAATTTGGCTGTATAGCTAATCTGTGTGATCAGAGAAGCTTCATTTTAGTGTTGGAAGCCTGAAGAATTCACTTTTTCAATTGGTCATGAAAGTAAGATCCCATGATGTAGAAGCATTTATAACAAAGTGTTTCATGTGCCGCTGGATAACTTATTGAACAGTGCTTTGTTAACCTGTGTACAATTCCCTATGACTAATACTTCTTGGTCGTCCCTGACCCTGCTCATAAAATAATCACCCTGATGACTTTAATTCTGTTCGTGTGCTGTTTGTGAAAGGTGAAATCCCACCGTGGTCCATAGTGTAGGCTCTGTAGACAGAGTTCGATTTGAGTCTAGGTCTCCACCACCATCTTTGTGAGATTGAGCATGTGTGGTAGGTAAAGTAATGGCTACCCAAAGGTGCCAGTGTCTCTAATCCCGGAAACCTGTGAATATGTTACCTTACCTAGCAAAAGGGATTTAGCAGATATGTTTGAATTAAGGACCTTGAGGTGGAACATTCTCTTGGATTATCTGGGTGGGCCCAATATCACAGGAAGGGGATCAGAGTCCAAGGGAGAGGAATTGGAAGATACTATGCTGTTGAATTTGATGATGGAGGAGGGGGCCACAATTGTGCCAAGGAATGCAGACTCTAGAAGCTCGAAAAGGTAGGGAAACGGATTCTCCCCTGGGGCCTCCCAAAGGAATGAAGTCCTGCTGACACCTTGAGAGCATGGAAAGGGGACTTTTGACCTCTGACCTGTAAGCTAATGAATTTCTGTAGTTTGAAGCCATGCAGTTTGTATTAATTTATTACAGGAATAATGGGAAACTAGTACAGCCTCACCTGGAAACCATTGTTTGGTCATGTGCAAAGTAGGATAATAAGAATATTTATCCTGTTGGGCAATTGTGAATTGAGAGATGTGGTTGGCACTGGGCTTGGAGTAAAGTATATGCTTAAAGTTATGGGATTAGTCATGGACTTTTCATCTTGCCGTATAGTAGCATCTTGCCATGCTATTAAGCTTCCAAAATACCCATCTGTGATGGTTAATTTTATGTGTCAACTTGCCTAGGCCTGGTGCCCAGTTGTTTGGTCAAAAACTAGACTAGATGTTTCTGTGAGTTTCTGGCGCCTGGATTTGTGGATGTGATTATCATTTACAATTAGTTGACTTTAAGTAAAGCACATGACCCTCCATATGTGGGTGGCCTCATCCAGTTAGTCAAAAGCCTTAAGAGCGAAGACTGAGGTTTCCAGGGGAAGAAGCCATTTTGTCTGAAGACTACAACATACAAACCGTGCTTGAGTTTTCTGCCTGCTGGTGTGCACTGCAGATTCAATTCCAGACTGCAACAACTCTTACCTGAATTTCCTTCCAGTCTCCTCTAAAAATATTGGCATTGCCAACCCCCACAACCATGTGAACAAATTTCTTAAATCTCTTTTTCTCTATCTTTCTATCCCATTGGTTCTGTTTCTCTGCAGAGCCCTGACTAGTACACCATCCAAAACCAAAGCAGCACAGCAAAAGATTTAAGAGCTGGAAAAAGGAAGAAGTGGTACTGACAAATACATAACATTACATTTCCTCTCTGGTTTGCTAACAAGTCTGCACTTCCTCATTGACATTTAAAGGACTATACCTTGGTTGTTTCCTTTCCTTCACCTTTAAACCAACAGTGTGTAATTAGGATTATGGAAATAGAATCACTTAAGACCAAATATCACAGCAAAAGAATTGGGATGGTTTTGTGACATCCTTTATGATGGGGTTTGACCTTGAACTTAAAGTAGAGTTGATAGTCAACAAGGATCATTGGTATTGCCGTACCAGTTTGTATCTAGCTCCATCCCTAAGCCCCTCTCAATGCCCCTACCCTGTCCTGGCCACCTCAGCCCCTACCCTAAAACTCTAGCAGTCAAGCAGAAAAAGAATAAATACCTGTTCTGATTGGTTGGTTCTGGTGTTATATAGGCTGTTGATTATTTTGGTATTGCTTCTACCTAAAAGTAATAGCTAATGAATAAAATATACTGAGGACTTGTCCAACTGTTCAAATTGTAATTGTCTATAAACGTGCAATTTTGACGAATGTTATCAGTTTCAAAGATAAAAAAGGTGAAAAATTTCCATCTTTCATTCCTTTTCTTGGGGACAATTTTAAATCTTCATTTTCAAGCCATTCTCCTGAGGATAAATGTACTAGGCCTCTTGTTTACTTTTTCCTTTAACAGACAGGAGACTAGTGGGACTATTTTCAATTGGACAAATATTTAGATTTTCTCCTCTGAAGATAAGTCTCACTGTCTCACTGCTGATTCACATATAATTCTTCTGTATAAATTATTTTGTTATTGGCTTTGGAACAAAAGACTAACTCTTTCATACTGTTGGGCTTTCTTCCCCCAATTTCCTAGAGAAAGTCATTTGCCAAATACAAGAATTCGATCAATACACAGCTTGCAATCCCTAGGAGACCTTGCAAGGGATTTGGCTTGTCAAATACCGACTTAAAATTTGTTCTGGTAGTTGTTAAAAGTTACATAAACATAGTGGTTTTATTATTTTTTTTTAAAAACTTCAACCAACCAAAGACAAGGTAGTAGGAGAAGAAAAGATGACCCCTGTTATTGATTAGTTACTAGAGATATTCTTCCAAAGAAAGTTAATCAACAAGGTGCCGACAACACCGGCAGTGCCTTGCATTCCTCTTGGAAATTGTTGTGTATAACTGCAGAGTCGTTCTACACCACTCTTCCCACTGGGGAAACAGTGGAGGTGAGCTTGTTGGCTCCACACCAAATTTTCTACAAGCCTGTGGACCCTTCCTGTCTTTAAGCTACATGCCGCGGGGCTGGTGTGCAGGACTGCTAGGCCAGGAGAAGGAAGGTATTCCCTAAATCACATTCCAAAGTCAGCTACCTCAAGGTAGCTGTTTATCTGAATTCCCAGGGCACAGGACAGCTTGGGCTCAGAGTGCTCTGTAAATATGGACGATTTCAATACATGACAAGGTTATGTTCTAAAACAATATGTGGGGAGTTATTTGGTCTGTCCTATATGTTCAAGTTATATCACAGGAAAATGCGATTTATACGAAAGAAAAAAATTACTAATGGGAATTATTTAGTCCTTCATTCATGCTGAGGGTTCAGAAGAAGAAAGAACAACTTATAGGGAAGGAATTTATGCATGCAAATTCTTTTTTTTTTTTTTTAAGATTTTATTGGGGAAGGGGAACAGGATTTTATTGGGAAACAGTGTGTACTTCCAGGACTTTTCCCAAGTCAAGTTGTTGTCCTTTCAGTCGTAGTTGTGGAGGGCACAGCTCAGCTCCAGGTCCAGTTGCCACTGCTTAGTTGCAGGGGGCACAGCCCACCATCCTTTGTGGGAATCAAACTGACAACCTTGTGGTTGAGAGCCCACTGGCCCATGTGGGAATCGAACCAGCAGCCTTAGGCATTAGGAGCATGGAGCTCCAACGGCCTGAGCCATCGGGCCGGCCCCATGAGAATTCTTTTTCAGGGGAATGTAATGGAAAGTAAAAAGATGTGGAGCACATTCCCAGATCTTGAACATAAGATAACATCAACTCCATGAATACTGCCCCTATGTGTGTTGAATAATACTCAAGATGAATTATATAAATAATAAAAAAAAATATTTTATAGAATCGTTGCTCCTTTCGAAGGACAACTCTGGACTCCTGGATGAGGAACCATAGGAGCCCATCACTCAAACATCAAAGACAGAAACCACCCAAGGAGATTCTCAGGAAAATGGAAGTTATGCACGTGGAGAGGGGAGAGTGGTAGAAAAACCCTCAGCCCGCCCTCTCAAGTTCATTTCTGCATTTGGGAGACTAGATGCAGAAGGACAAAAAGCAACTGTGGTCCACTGGAGGTCTGAGTTTCTGGTGCCTTATGTTTATTCTTCAAGTCCACAAAGAAGAAATAAAGTGTGGATACTTTATATCCATACTTTATATCACCTATGTCTATGTCATTTATATCATCTCTATTATTATCATCTCTATCTCTATCTTTGTAGCTATAGCTATACATTTGCCTATCTATCTATCTATCTATCTATCTATCTATCTATCTATCTATCTACCTATCTATCTCTATAATGTATTCCATTATGAATCTTGACTTTTGGTATTTTAAGACACTATGCCTTCACTCTCTTTTAGCCAAAGATATCACTTACCATAAACATAAAATATGGCTTAAAGTGAAATATATCCTTTAAAAAGTTAGTTCTATAAGTACAAAATGATAAGCAAGCAATATTTAATGTGATTCTCTAGTATCTACTGCATTCATTAACAAGAAATTGATCATTTTCGAATCCATCTTTACAACCCCACCTTCTTAAAGATTTCCCCTAATTTTATTTCTGATAAGGTTCATTCTCTTAGTCTCTTCCTTATTTTCTCCAACATTCCCTATCTTGTTCCCCATCTGCCATTCTTCAGGTTGTTAGTGTCCCATTCCTGTTTTCAAATATGCTAATTAGCTAATTAACTGTTTACTCCTTCCATCCTTCTATCCTGCTATGGCCTGAGAGTGAGGCCTTTTGAAACTCTGTGCTCTAGTCACCTCATGGCCCTCACCCTTGTCCAGGCCATGGACAAGGGCCCTGGATAATGTTGTACCAGCTACAGGAAGGAAGAATGAGAGCCACTGAATAGAACAAGTAAAGACACCATGATTTTTCATTACAATGAAACAGAAAGATTAGTATTTTAACCTGATGGGTCCCTATTTCCAGAGATAAAATATTAACATTTCCTATTAAAAAATTTAAAACAATTTAAATTTGTTCTCTGTGTGGGCAAGGACTGTATAAATTTAAAAATAAGATTGAAATATGTGCAACTTATATGGCACACAAGGTGTAAACATATTTATTGTTGAAGAGCTCATGCAAAGTAATTTTGAAACACTAAGACCTATGGGAAACAATGGGCAAAAGCCTAAATACTTCATTCATACAAGAGGAAATACAAACAGCTAATAAACATTTGAGTGTTCAACTCTAAAATGAAATAAATTCATATTAAAATCAGATATCTTTTTACCTATTCATAAAAAATATATATCTATAAATTAGAAAAAAAAAACAACAAAAAAACAAAACCAATGTTGGGGGAAGGTATGGTGAGTCTGTCCCAGGAGGTCCAGATATGGACAGTTTCTATTACTCACCATCTCCCCAAGATGGAAACACTATTAGTTTTTCTCTCTCCTGATTCTGTCCCTCTGGGGACTAGCTTAACAATCTTAATTAATAGGACTTCACGTTAACTTTTTCTTTGAGTCTCTTTGCCCTTTCTTGCTTCCGTGCCTTGGTTGAGTCTATAAGTCCTGACCTACCCTGACAATCTTTCCTAACTTTGACTCTTAAGAAGAGGTTCTTGGTTCTTTATGAGAACTGGTCTACTTCCTCCCTGGACATCTGCCTACTGAGGTAGAAGGCTGCCATAGAAGGTGACTCATTCATCCTAGTGTCTCTGGAATTTCCCACTGAAAGTCTCTGTGAAAACCCTTTAGTTTTTTAGAACTAGAACAACTGGTCACCCTCCTGCCATGTGAAATTAAACAACAACAAAAATCCTTTTGCACCTTTCCCCAGTGTATTGGTTTTCTAAGGCTGCCATAACAAAGTATCACACACTGGGTGGCTTAAAAAAACACAAATTAATTCTATCACAGCTCTGGAGGTTATCAGTGTGAAATCATGGTTTTAGCAGGGCCATGTTCTCTGATGGCTCTAGGGAACCACGCTTCCTTGTCTCTTCTAGCTTTTGATGTTGGGTGGCCATCCTTGGTATTTTTTTGGCTTGGTAGATACGTCAGTCTAATCTTTGCCTCTGTCGTCACATGGCCATTTTCTCTCTGTGTGTCTTCATATAGTCTTCCCTCTGTGCTGTTTCTGTGTCCAGATTTCTCTTTTCACTAAAGATGTCAGTTATATTGAACTCGAGCCCATTCTGATGACCTCATCTTAGCTTGGTTAAATCTGCAAATACCCTATTTCCGTGTGAGGTCACATTCTGAGGTACTGAGGATTAGGATTTCAACATATCTTTTTAGAGGGGCCCAATTTAACCCATAACACTCAGTCTTGCATTCTTTGGCTTTTTTTTTTTTAAACAATAAACTCTTTAGTGTAAATCATGGAAAATTGTAAGTGCAGGGTTCAGACATTTGTACTTCATCCAGTCAGTATCAATGAGTCATTGATGGCTTCTGAACAAAGAAGTGACATGCTCTAAGTGCCATTTTAATAACATTAACATGGCAATAGTGTACGTGATGGATTGGCTCATGACGAGAGCTGGTTATTAGGACCATGAGAAATCCCCTGGGCTTGGTGCCCAGCTACCTCACTGCCTCCTGCGGAGATCGGCCTTTTGTTCAGGAGACTTCACACACCTTCTCACACCAGAAAATGTGTGTAAGATGAAGGCAGTGTGAAGACATCCTCTCCAGTGATCACAGTTAGATTCTTGTCGAGCTGTTGCTAAGAGACCCCATTCTGCCTGTCCTCTTGTGAAAGACTCCCTTATCAAATAATAGATGAGAATTCTATTTTTTGCCTATTTCCTCATGCTCAATCCTTATACTTAAGTCTTTTTGCCTGTCTTGAATCTCTGAATATCAATATTCTTTTTTGTCCCCACAACCCATTCCCTTATATATATGCAATCACACTTCAGCCTGGACCATGTCTGATTTCAAGTTTGGACATACTTTCTGTTTGCTTTCTTGGTCATTGAGACTAATTTACATGCGCCTCCTTAATCAGACTCCTTTTATTGGATCTTGGCATCTTGTCTGATTTCAGGATTAAAACTCCTAGTAATGACCCTTGTGATGGTGGTGGGTTTCACCCCACTTGCCATGGTCTTTGGCCCTGTGTATTACCTTAGCCGTTCTGCCCACCAACATGACTGAGTTCTAGGCTCTGTGAAGGAGCTTCATTGCCTGGCTCCCTGAGAAAGATCATCAGGGAGCAATTAGAGTAATGACAGTGGGACAGTTGAAAACCCAGTACCTACGGTTCCATCATCTTCACCCATCCCACACTCTTTCTTAGATAATCTGCCCAGTTCATGGCTTAGGAGACTTAGCTCTAGAAGCCTACTCTCTGACCCCCCTGATTGGACAAGGGTCAAGTACTCAAACAAGATGGTCAAATCAGAGTTTCTCTCCCCAAATTTAGAGTGATACAGAGACTAGATTAGTGAACTGATATATAGCCAAAACTGGAGATTCTTATCAACTCAGGGTCTTAAGCTGACATTTTGGAATATTCTTATATTCCAAAGAAGAAAGTGAGAAGAAAGTGAAGAAAGGGCTGAGAAGAAAGTGAAGGAGGGAAGAAAGTGGGAAGTGTGTATGGGAAGAGGATTATAATTTCTGACAGGTTGGCTAGGGAGAGCTGCACGGATGAGGGACCTTTAAGGGAAGACTGGAAACCAGTGAAAAACACTTCTGAGGTTGCCTGAGAGAAGCAAATTCCAGGAGGGTGGAACAGCAAATGTTCCAAGATGGAACCACGGCTAGAATTTTGGTAAATGTGTGTCTAGTTAGTGTACCTGGAGTAAGTGAAAATGTAACAAGTAATGGAGGACCCAGTCATTCAGGTTTCATAGGTCATGTGTCATGTGGGGATATTGTTTTTTATGAACATGTGACACAGATACCAGAAGATTCTGATTAGAGGGGTGCTTCCATATAAACTGTGTTCTGATAGGATTATTCTGGCTGCCAAGAGGGGAACATAATATGGAAACAGGCCCGTGAACAGTTAGTTCATTGTCATAATTCAGGGGAGAGCGATTGGTGGCTTGCACTGGGGAGGTAGGCATGGACGTGGTTGCTTCCTGTCTGTTGTGCTTTGTCTGTTTACCCTTTTTTTTCTCCATTTCTAGCAATAGTTGCTCATTCACGATTCCCACTGCCATTTGCTGCACTGTCATGAGTTTCTCGAGCCCCTGTCTGGTCCCTCAGTTTCATTATTACTGAACGACTTGGCTGTGGTAGACTGCTGGTCTCCATCTTCATATTGATTCACTCAATTGTCGCATGCATCACCCAAATCTCCAACATCTTCAGCCCAGTTTTCACATGATGAGTCATTTGCACAGGACAGATTTCCATTATAGGAGTCGTCTTCGGTGTAGCATGTGTTGGGCTAGACTCAGGTAAAACATCTGCTCGGTGCTGCTTAGCCCCCTCTCTCATCAAATGAGATTTGATGGGTTTCCTGGAGTTCGACCACTGTCGAAATAATTACGAAGCTGTTTTATTTATTTGCCCCTTGCCTGGGAATGGTGATATTGTTTTACATGGGAAATGTAGTTCCAGCAGTCACCCCGTTTAAAGGAAACGATAAATGTACTACATTGTGATTATAGAACACGTTCATTACGGACCGAGGACCTTGGACCCGGGTAGGGAAGAGGAACCTCACTCCAGCTAACCCTGGATTGATGACCAGAGGTCTCTTGGTTATGGCAGGGGCTGCGATTTCAAATACATGCCTAGGCCACTCAGCTGATACAAGTGGGTGAATCAGGCAGGTGTAAGAAAACAGAGTGGAGGTGACTCTGCCAAGTTGGAGTTCGCTGTGATGAGCCAGAGGCAGTGTAATTTACTTGTTGTCCTGTCAGAATGAGGTCTCAGTAGTGACAGATTTCCTGAAGAGGAGCAGGAAATCTGGGTAATTATGGGCATTCTGGTTTTTAATTTCTTGTCACTTTCTGAGCAACAAAAGAAGTCTTTGCACCAGACCAAATCCAAGTTCTCTCGTTTGTCACTCCTGGTTCCCAAGGACACCTTTGCACTTCCTGTATTTATTTCGTTACCTTTACTTATTGTTGGTGATGAGGGCGGTGCAGGATTCGCAGAGTTGAGGCGTGTCGTAACTAACCATAAGGGAGTCTTACTTAGGGACGTTTACCAGCTGACCTGTTTTTAAACAGCTGACCACTGAGTGGACTGAACATTGAACCCTGGCCCGAATGGACCCTTAAACTCTTGGTTCTGTGTCATGCTGCCCACCAGCTTGTAGATGGTGTCAGTAGAATTTGAACTTGCGCGTTGGACATCTAATTTTGTGCTCTTTCTTGTGACCTCCATAATGTCCCCATGTAAGCAAAAAAAAAAAAAAATGAGTCTAGACTTGGGCACTAGACTGACCCAGGTTGCCGACTGTGTGTCAGTTTAGGCAATTTATTTAGCCTCTATAAGCTCGAGTCGCCAGTCTGTAGAATAGGTTAATAATAAGGCTAACAGCACAATTATAAGGGTTGCTTTGAGGATTAAATGAGATAACATACACAAGGGCCTGACATAACATCGTGCTCACAAGTTCGTCCGTTGTCCTCACTAACCAGTCGTCTCCCGTGAGAAACACCGCCCAGTGTCTGGCCCCCCTGAGAAAATCAGGGGCATGATTTGCCTCCTCCATTAGACTCTATGACAGTTAACATCTGCCCTGAATTCTCCTCACCTGTGAGACCTGTGGGTGAAACTGACTCAAGGATTTAAAAAGTCTGTCCTTTAAAATCTAATAAAAAAATAATCCAGTTGAGTCCAACCTGAAGCGTCCCCTGGCTCTCTTAACCTGCCACGTAACAATCTTTTGGGATTTCTTATTAAACGTATTTAGGTAACTTATTAATTATTTAAAGTTGACCTTATGTTTTACTGTTTCTGGCTTCCAACTGTTATATGTCACTTTCCTCTTGTGGAGACTCTTTGGTAATTTCCCTGCCACGTATCTTCAAGTCAATCAGAGAGAATCTGCGGAGGCTAAAGTTTCAGATTTCTTACGGGTTAGAAAAAATTTGAGTCCTACGCAGTTTACTTAGGTGCAAGATTCTAAGTTTGTAATCATTTCCCTTCTAGATCCACGGCTTTCTAGCTACAATGTTATCAATGAAATCTAATGAGACTTAGTATTTTAATCTTTTTAGGTAAACCATTTTGTCTTTTGTTCTGAAGTGTCACCACAATGTATATAGGAGTGGGTCTTTGATTTTATTATTATTAGTTTTTATCTTGCTTGCTATTCAACGGCCCATTCAGTTTAAAGATATTTTTCTTTCTTTAGCCGTAGGAGATTTTGTTGTATTAGTATCATTGCTATCCCTTCTCTCCTTCTAGAATTCCTTCTTGAGGAACAATAGAAATTTTGGATCTGTATTTTCCAATCTCTGTCTCTGTGATGGTCACACTGTCTGCTCTTCTGGCTGTGTGTCAGCTCTCCCTCTGCCTCTTTCTTATAAGGGCACTCGTGGTGGCATTCAGGGCCCACTGGGACATTCCCAGATAATCACCCCATCACAAGATCCTTAATTTAACCAGGTCTGCACAGACCACTTTTTCCACGTAAGGTAACATTTATAGGTTCCAGGGACTAGGGTCTAATATCTTTACTCAGAGATTGACAGTGTCCTGTGTCCCTTCCAATTGTAGATATTGGGGTTAGAGTTCTGCTGTCACTCCCACGGTCCTAGAAATTGCCTCCTCCATCTTGTTCAGCCTTCCTGTGTCTTCTCCCTGTCCCCACCCCTCCCTTGCATCAAATCTCCCTCTGCCTCTTTCTTATAAGGACACTTGTAATGGCCTTCAGGGTCCCCTGGGATAATCCCCGATCATCTCTCCTTCGCAAAATCCTTACTTTAACCCTACCTGCAAATCTGCATATCTTCTTCCATCTGAACCCTTCCAATTCTCCCAACATGTACCTGTGTCCTTTTCCATTTCTCTTCCCCCTTCCTCCTTCCTCCCTCCATGTCTTCACTGACCTTCACCACCTTGACTTTCTCTCCTTTCTCCTTCTGTAAGGTCTCCTCCAGTCTGATAGTTCCTCCGCTCCAACCAAATCTTCTCATCCTCAAAACTTCAGGATGTCCTCAACATTTCTGGTTTGTGGACACTTTTTTCCTACTTGCTTTCTCATACCATGAGTTATTTCAATATTTTTTTAAAAATTAATTTCTGGAATTTCATTAGGTATTTGAAGGGAGGAAGACTATGGTTTGCCATTTGAATCCCTCTTTAGGTACCATACTTTAGGCTATGAGCTCTCAGTGGCAAAGAATCTGTCTTATTTGTTTTTATTTACTTAATGCCCAGCACATGGCGTTTCTCTTACATGTTTATTAAATGAATGTCATTGTGGATTTTGTAAAATGAATTGTGTATGGTTGTTTTAACTGATTACCCAAATTGATTAGCCTGTCATTTCCCACACACAAAGAGGGTTCTCAGAAACCCAGTGACTGTTGGGATAATAATTTGAAAACAGTCTCCAGTGTCTATGAGTCCTAGTGGGTTGAACTTGAGAGTGTCATTAACCCTTTCTCAGAAGAGCAGATGGAGGTGGGTTGCAGCTCTGTGGCTTTTTGGTATGCAGCTGTTCCCTTTCAAAACTTAATTTAAAAACAATAAAAAAATGTACCTTGAAATCATTTTGTCTCCCTATTTATTTAATATGATTTATTCTAAATGCATTTTATATCCCCATAATGTATCGGAGCTCAGCCACCACCTGTTACTTTGTAGGGGAAATAAACAAGGCCTTTCTCATCAGATGAGTTAATTACACTGACAGATTCAGTCCTCCCCAGAGATACCATAAACCAAAATGCTGCAAAGCTTTAACTCAAACAAGCAGGCTGGAAACAAAAGCTGGGCAGTGGTACATTTTCTTTGGAAGAACCAAAAGCTCAACACAGACTCCTTGATCCTGGAGGGCAAGATGGCTTGACTTTATCAAACGGAGGCCCATGGAGGGTCACCGACAAAATCTGCAGGTGAGTTGGGCTTGCACCCATTTCTCAGTATTCTGGCATTGTTTTCCATCCTTCATGCTGCTGAGCATCATGTGCTCCTTTTCCTTACCTGCGGCATCCTGTCCTTTCTCCCTCCTCTCAGCTCTCAGAAGGCCATTCGGGCGTGAAGAGCACGGCAGAGCATGGTGTGGTTTCATTTTGGCTAGCGGGAAGGCAGCCGCCACCAGCAGCAGTAGCCACAGCAGCTTTCGTCTCTTAAGGACTTAGGAAGATGTGTGATGGTGAGGCTGTTTTGGGGTTCTTAGGTAGATTCCCCAGAAGCAGACAGACCCTGAGACAAGGATTCATAGGTGAGGGATTTACTAAGAATGTGCTTCCAGAAGAATCATATTAAGGGGAAGGGGAGACACAGGAGAGGGAAAGGGGAAGAAGCCCAGCAAGGTGTGACCTTGGGGAAATCCCAGCCTCCGCCTGACGCTGTGGGGAGCTCTAGAGTATAAATCCCACCTCAGAGCTGTTTTCCGACTGGGGACAAAAGATGGGGCTCTCATCCTCCCCCTCCAGGTGTTCACTGGCTAAAAGCCAGCTGGGAGGGGCATAAACCCCCATGAAATTCTCTCCCATTTGGTAATGTAGTCTCCATAGCCTGTAGCAGCCACTTAAAAAGAATTACAAGTATGAACAAAGTTCACAGAAACTGGGGCAGAGGGTAAAGGGGGGGTGCAGAGCACAGAGAGACTGTGAAAGGGATTCAAGGGATGTGTGAGGAGCACAGACAGCGTCTGCTGTGTTGGGTTAGGACTACAGAGCGTTCTGTGTCTGCAAGGGGGGAGCTTGGGGAGGTGGACACCCCACACACACATCCGGGGTTGTTGTGCACAGTAGGCGCTCTAGCACAGTGACTACAACCGCTGCACCTTGCATCTCTAAACTATTTGTCCCCACCATCAGTTTCACCTATAAAGAAAAAAGTCACATGAAAATGACTAATCTATTAATTCAACAAATACTTAACTAAGCACGTACTCGGTTCCCTTCTGTTCTGGGTGCTGGTGTACTACAGTGAACAAAGCACAAAAATACTGCCCTTGTGATGAAAGCAGGAAGACCATAAACACAATAAGTAAGATAGGGAGTGTTGTATGGTCGTGACTCCCATCAGGAAAACAAGGCAGGGAAGGAGGCATCGGGCATCTGGTGGTGGTGGGAGCAGAAGGGTAATTGTACCTTCACATAGGGTGTTCAGGGAAGGCTTCAGTGAGAAGGTCAGATGTGAACAAAGGCCTGAAAGAGGGGAGGGGATTTGCTGTGACGTTTCACGGGGAAAGTGTATTCACCGAGAAAGGGCAGCAAGTGCAAAGATCCCGAGGCACGGGGATGGCTATGTGGGGAAAACAAGAAGGCCGGTGTGGCTCAGAGTGTGTGATGGGGAGAGACAGAGGACATGCGGGCTGAGAGCAGTGTTGAGCCGATAACTGAAAGGATGCTGGCCCTGTTTAATTTAACATCATAAAAGTCTTCATTATATTTTTAAAAATATATAATTTGATTTTCTGACTTCAGTACAATCCCTACTATTATTTGGGGGTATAGGACAAAGCTATGTAACAGAGAGATCTAACAATAAAACTCCAACACCATAGTTTATTTCTGTCATGCAACAGTGTGAGCTAGGTGGGTGGTCCAGACAGAAGGGCATCTCTGCTCCACGATGTCATTCAGGGGTCCAGGGTCCTTCCATCTTGTTGCCCTGCCAGGCTCTGAAGCCTTGTCTGTGTCATTGACTTTGACAAGGTCCAGGTCATAGCAAGAAGGAATGGGGGTCAAGGAAATCAAGTCACTTCTGTTTTAAGGAGTGTGATCTGGAAGTCACACATGTCATGCCTACTCATACCCAATGGAGCAAACTTAAAAATATGGCCACATTTAGAGGTACAGAAACACCACCAGCTCGATGACTCTGTGTCTTCTAAAACTTAGGTGGGTGGGGAGTGGGGTTCTATTACTAAAATGAAGAAGTAGAGAATGGATGCTGGGGGCAAGAGCATTCTCTGCTATGCATCATGATTGCTGGGAACTTAGGGCCAAAAGTAAATGAGTGACTTAGCGCTAAATAAGCAACCCTATAAAAATTATTTCCATTTCTTTTTAACCAAAAAAATTATACTTGATTTGGAAAGACCGTAGATCCAGTTACTGTGCAGTTCCTGGGAGCTCCATTCACAACTGGTGTTTTGCAATAGGAGAGCCCTGGAAGTGAGTGTATTTGGATACAGTTTATAAAACGCGGGTGCTAATCCCGACAGTAAGAATGACCAGGGGTATGAAAGTCTGAAAACAACTCTGCTCACTTTGGTCACGTCGCATTGCAGGTCTACAAGTCAAATGTCAGCGTACCCTAGGAAAAGTGGTGTTTGCAAACTGAACTCTTGGGAGGTAGACTGATAAATCCACAAACCAATTTATTCATTTACAGCAGGCAACACAGCCGGCACAATAACTCAACCAGTCTCTTTCCCAGTATTGACTTACCTGAGAAACCAAATTAATTATCAGAAGGTTGCTCTGCTAAGTATGGAATTAGAAAGAAAGGAAATTGGATGGTCTTAAGGGATTGCTCTTACAGGCTTGGATAAGTCCTGATAAATTGCCCTTAAAGAAAAAGGAACGTACTACTCACTGAGAACCTGGCTCAGCCCTAAGCACCTTCTCCTTGAACTCTGATGTTGACCCAAGTTTATCATCTAGGGCTTTCTGCTTACACTTGTCATTATTATATTACCTGATATATATATATATATATATATATATATATATATATATATATATATATATACACACACACACACATATTTTTTTTTAAATCTAAATCATATTTTACATCAGTGCAATTTTAAGTGAGCTGTGTTCTGGCTGTGTCCCAGAAGATATCTTAATCTCATGGATAAATGGTAATCTTTCATCAGAGATAATTTTCTCCTTTTGATCTTTCTCTTTATTCTTTGGTCTGTCTCATTTTAGGTCCTCTCCCCTCCTCCCCGCCTTTTATTTTTATTCTTTTTGCTATAGCATACGTTTCAAAAAAAGTCGGGAATAATATGCAGATAAGAAAAGCCACACTTTCTTTCATGAGAATGGGTTCTATCAGGGCTGGCGACATAATTTGTGGGGTCCAGTGCAAAATGAAAATGGGGGGTCTCTTCTTCATACAGAATTAAAATTTTAAGATGACGACAGCAAAGCATTAGTCAAGCGGGAGCCCCATGTGACAGCACGGGTTGAATGACTGCAGACCAGCCCTGGGTTCTATGCAGAGAGGGGAAATATGTATGGTTGATTCTCCAAATCTGTCCCGCATTATATCCTTTGGGTGTGAAGGCAGAGCCAGGAGCCCATGATTTCCTGTGTTTTCTCATGGACGTAGGTCATGCAGCTTCTGGTCTTCAACCCTCTAGCCAGAGACGGTCCGTAGTATTAGGTGGTGCTGTCATCATGCCATTCCCCCCTTCCTTTCCTTCCAGCAGTGAAAGCAAAGCCCTTGTGAGTATCTGTGAACAGTTGAAGAGGGGTGGGGGATGAGGTGCTCTTCACTCTCCACACCACGGACCTGTAATGTTCTGCTGGCGTTCAAGGCGGAGAGGAAATTGGCACGTAGAGAAGACTGAGAACTTTGTTTTCTAAAAAGCATGATACATTCATCAGGATTCCTTCCCGTACGGGTGATAGACAAATCACACTCTCTTCAGCCAAAGAGGCTCATTTATTGCTTTATTTAACCTAACCATAGGAAGGATGGAGCAGACTGGTTTCAGGCACAAATGCATCCGGGGCTCTGACCTGCTCTGAACTCTCTCTCAAGGAGAGTTTATACTTCCTTTTCAGACTGGCCTTGGCTTTAGACTCAGGGCCATCCCTGGACCAAACAAGCACTATGGCCAGGGAATACGGTGGGACCATTGGCTCAGCCTTTGTGCACACGTGTGGTCTGTGAGGGGAAGGGAGTGCAATGAGCAACATTCATCATCAGAACAAGATGGGCGAGTGGGGGAGGAGCCGTTTTCCCCAAGAAGGGCCAGATGCTCTGGGTGGAACCCTTATGGCAAAGCCACGGTTCCCCCAAAATAGACCTTTGCCGACACGTGAGCCCAAATGTTGGTACGCATTTAGCATACCCAAGGCAAGGAGGTGGGATGTAGTTGGAGAATCTCTGTGGCTTATGAGGGTATGACATCAGGTAAATGCTGTTGTTTATATCTTAGCAAAATGAGGGGATCCAGAAAAAGAAAGCTAAATAAGCAGATCTTTCATCTTTTGAAAGACACATAGGCTAATCCAGTGGCTCATGCTCATGTTTGTTTTAGGATTTGGGGGCGTGGCGGGGAGGATGGGATCCTGCCCGTGTTTATCAGTGCTAGGGCATGACAAGAGAGTTTCTTTCCAAACTCACAATTTCAGGATAAATTTTACCAAGATAAAGATAAAAACAAACGAGGACCTGGGAGTTTTATCAGTCAGATCACTCTGATTCATTCATTGCATAAACACATCCCACGAAAAGAAGCAAATATGCAGAGGACACTCACGTGAGTTATGAAAATTGGCCTTCTTCCATGAACTGGTGGCCCGTGAATGATGAACTCAATGAGGAATTAAAAAAGCTTCTATTTATGTATGCCCTTTGTTTTGCACCAAAGGTAGTGTCATTGTAGGAGGTCTATATTTGTTCTCCCAACCCCCCCAAATGGAGACAGCCGATGAAATAGAGGCTCCCCGGATGTGGAGAGGATCAGTTTCTAAAGGGTGAGTGGAACCAATGAGATGTCTGCTTTGCTGTGGTTCGGGGATTTCTTAAAATTCTTTGCAAGGCTGACCTATTTCTAATTCCTGAGCCTATCCTCTGAAAGGTCATTAATAAGGCTCGGCTCATGACGCTGCGGCTTAAGACTTCTATTTTTTAAATGCCAAAGGTGTGTCAGGTTGCTGTTGGAAATGTTGGTCTCTATTCAGGCGTGCAGTAGTTAGTAGAGAGGTACCCCAGAAAGTTCCTTTTGTATGGAAACATTCGACTAACCAAAAGAGCCACCTGTGTGGGTGTTTTTTTTTTCCCCTTCACCCTTTGGATCTTGGCATGGATTAAAAAGACAAACCAATCCATGCACACTTTCTTTTTGTCAAGGACAGGGACAAACAGATATGTATTAGCTGATGACAGCATCCAGTGTACTTCCTGGGCGTAAAGCTGGAGGAAAACATGAAAGGGCCCATTAGTCTTGTCACTATCTTCTGTGTCTCCCCATTTTCTTTAGGATGAAGTCGGAGCTCCTTGTAGTTGTTACATGGGAGGTTCCTATTGGTCCTCTCTCTGTCTACTTCACCAGTTTTCTTTCTTGCATCTCCCCAAACTTATCTTGGACCTCTATTCAATCCTCTAGTCTATCCAAGACCTTGGATTCACTTTTGGGCTTTGGGAAATGTCTCCACCTCTTACCTGGCTGATTCCTACCAGCTCGACAGGTTTCAACTCAGATGTTCCTTCCTCGAGAGGCCTTTCCGGACTCACCAAGCCTGGGGTAGGGATTCCTCTTGGTGTTCCCATAGCAACTGGTGCTTGCTGCAAGGACACACTTGCTCTGAATTTAATCACCTGTTTACTTGCCTTTCTTCACCTGTTATTGCCTTATCTTGCCTCTTTTTCTTTTTCTCTCTCATCTCTTTCTCCTCCTCCTTCACTTGAATTCATTCTCTTTGTACAGATGAAAACATCACAGATAAAGCACATAGCCCTCTTGGGCCACTGATTTCTTTCATTTGTTTCTTTAAATCCCAATACCAGCTGCCCTGCTCAGTGCCCTGGGAGACTGACCATGGGTCTACTTCCACGGGCTTTTTGCCTTCCATTTTCCTGTTGGGCCCAGCCATTAAGGGCACCAAAGGAGATCAGAAGACAGGAGAGGAAGAATTTGTGGCACCATTCCCCTCCCGCCCTCCCTGCGCCTGTACATGGGCTGGCTGTCCTTCTAACAAAGGCCACACATCCCTTTCGTGTCCCTCTTCATGCAGTCACGACTCTGGGTTCTGGTGGTACCTTTTCTTCTTGTCCCTTCAGGCCTGGACTTGTTCATGGTTCCCACTGTCGCATTCTAGATGTACAGCTCTGTACTCCATCGCTTTCTTTCATCACCGCCTCAGTCTGTGTAAGCAGTCCCTTTATTAAACGCTCCTTACATATACACAGTGGAAGTCTGCTTCTCTTTGCTGCTGAGACCCTGGCCGATTCAGACCATCACTTCTAATCCTGGTCTCTGGCCCCTTCCACAGAAGTCACCCCAGTTGTACAGATCTCTTCCATACGACTGCAACTCTAGAGTCTAGTGCTGGGTACCGTGCACACAGAAAGGGTTCAATAAATGTGGGCTAAATGCTATTGTTGCATCTTGAGCTCCCAGGAGAAGATGGGTCAAAAGTTGCTAATTCCAGGCCAGTACTTGTTCCCTCTGCACATCATAAAGATGAGACAACATTGCAGTTATTAGAGTGGAAAATTCCTTCACTGTTGTGGCAGCAGATAGCCATTATGTGTTCCAATGAAAGACTCAGGAATGGGTGTAAAAATAATCCACTGGACACCATCAAAAATTGAAAGCACATTCTTTTCCTTTGAAACGAGATGAGCTTTTGGAAGCTTTCACTCCAACTCCCATCCATCTAAACCTTCTCTCCCAGGACAAGGGTAAGATGCAATTTGTTTCATAATAAGCCTCAGGAGTTTACTTTATAGACGTGATTACCCAGAAGGCAGTGAGAGCTGTCTACAATTTCTTGTGTTTCAAGAATATTTCTATCCTAAAGAAAGGCAGGATAAGCTCCAAAGTTTCATGGAAATTCTGACTTGTGAATTATACAAAAAAATAGAAATTTTGCATATCTGTGATTTGTCCGGGATTGGACCTCATTCTTCCAATTAGAGTGCTCAAATACGGAGCATAAGGATATTTGAGTGTAAGTACTCAAATACAGAGCATATCGGAAGCCTACTTATCTGTCAGACTAGTGGTAATGCTGTAAGCTGACAGCCTTTTAGTCTACCGTGGTTTCATTGCTGGGCTCAGTGCCTATTTCAAAGCCAAGCTGGGACTTGGCATACCAAGCCATTATCATGGCTACCGTTAGCGGCCCTTTAGCATGTACTTTGCATGGCTTCCTAGGAGCACTCTAAGAGGGGATGCTCTTAGCAACTCCATTTTATGGGTGAGTCTCAGTCACTGAGACTCAGTGAGAGAACGGAACTTCTCCAGCTGAGCATGGAGGCAGCATTTCCTTCACAGCCCAGGTTCTCGGCCAATGTGCCTGCTGCCTTCCGAGCCCTTTCCACTCATCTCTGGGGAGGTAAAGAAGCTCTGGGCTGCCTCTCCACCTTGGAACCCCTTCTGCTTTTGTACTCATCTCATTGTGTTTTATTGATTCACACTCAAAGGTCATACAATTGAGCATGAGCCATATTTGGCCCACACACTACCTCTCCTCCTTTAAAAAGGTTCTTAGAACGTGTGAAATGTTACGGAACCACGCTTCCGGGCCCATGTTATGAGTTACAAGTACAGGCTAATGTAACGAGCACCTTCACACCTCTGGTTATATTCAATCCCCTCTAGTTTAGGTCCCTGTGTAGGACTCCACTGAAAGGAGCAACTCACTGCCAAACAATGTGCTGACTACACCCCCATATGCTGCTCTTTAGATTGATGTAGTAGACACTCAAGGTGGCAGAGACTTTTCCCACATCCGATTCTCAGCCTTCAGCAACTAGTTTATCTTTTCCAAGCCTTGATTCTCCCCAGGTGGAAATGGGGGTAGAATGTACATCATAGTTTTGTAATGAAATTATAATGAGATAATATGTGTAGAGCACTTGGCTTCTTACCTGGCATGTAGGAACCATTCAAAATATGGTTGCCATTTGTTGTTGGTTATCGTATCTTGGTTTGCCATGAGCTGATACCATTATTAGATGAGCTGTAGGAAAACCCTGGTGTTATAGGGAACTGAGAGTAAGCCCTGTCCTAGGATGGTCTGGTTCATTATATAAGTCCTGGAGTGGCCAGAGTAGACAACAGCTCCTGCTACATACATAACCATTGTACCCTGGACTGATGGCCAACCTGCTCTTCCAAAATTTGTTTCTGGAACATTTTCCTGGAATATAAATAGTGATCCCATACAAGAAGTCACTTTCTTTAGTTTCTTTGGTGTACATTTTATAAACGGTTTGTTTTGGCAGGTTCTCTGGGAAGTTGCATTATCATAGCTACAGGTAGTTTATTAAGGTTTCGTTTTGGTCGAGGAGGGTGCCTGGTTTCGTCTGCCTTAAACATTTTCAGGCCATGAAGATTTGGGAACAGCTAGGTTCTCTTGGGTCTTGACTGTCTCTTCTGTGTCTTGGAGAAGATTCAAAACACATTTTGGGGTAAAATCTGGGAATTCTGGCTTGCGTACTGGATTGCCCTCTGACCTTTGTTCCAGCTTCTTCTCCTTGTTGTCTTCCCATCACTGTCTTTCTCTCAGTTCCTCTAATACGCCAGGAATAAAGTCTGATCACCAGTGTTGTCATGGAGCCAAGTGGTGAGAGAGTTTTACAGTGCTATCAACAAGGGAAGTATTAGAGAGTGAGGAGGTTTGGAGAAAGGGAAGGAGGTGGTGCTTGGGGGAGGGACCCTGGATCCTCGGGGCCCAATCCCCATCATTATGGAGACAACAGATCAGAAAGCTGAGTCAGGATTAGCAGTTGGGTACATCTCCTTGCGGGGAGAAGAATTCCTTTCCAATGGTGTCCTACCAATGGACTGTATCTGTTAGCAGAGAGGATCCAATGTGGCTTTGGCTTAAACAAGAGAGCAGTGCATTTCCTCTCTATGCCTGGGGCTGGCGTGGCAGTCCACAGTATCCATTGCCCAAATACCTTCCTTCTTGCTGTTCCTCCATTACTAGCACAACTTCCTTGTCTGTCTGGCCCAAAATGGTTCACTGCCGGGGGCCAGCCCGGTGGCTCAGGTGGTTAGAGCTCCATGCTCCTAACTCCGAAGGCTGCAGGTTTGATTTCCACATGGGCCAGTGGGCTCTCAACCACAAGGTTGCCAGTTCTTCTCCTGCAAGGGATGGTGGGCTGCACCCCCTGCAACTAGCAACGGCAACTGGACCTGGAGCTGAGCTGCGCCCTCCACAACTAAGACTGAAAGGACAACAACTTGACTTGGATAAAAAAGTCCTGGAAGTACACACTGTTCCCCATTAAAGTCCTGTTCCCCTTCCCCAATAAAATCTTTTTAAAAAACCCACAAAAAACGGTTTGCTGCCATGTCCATCTTTCTGTCAGGGGAGAGAACTAAATTGAGAGCAATCTACTCATAGCCCTTAACAAATATTTACCAAGCACCTCAGTCGCAGGCATCTTCAATAAGGCATACTGGATTTCTGCCTCTAGCGTGGAAGGCCAGCTAGCATTTTGGGGGGAGTATGATCTCCGTTCTGTGCCAATGAATATTGGTCACTTCTTGAGACAGACAAGAACATGTATTCATTGTTATGTGTGAAGAACTCTGCTGCGTGCTGAAGTGACAGCAACAGACAGACAGGCAAGACCCTCTCCTCATGGAACGTAGGGTCTACCGAAAAACGGCCATGAGCAAGAACATGAGCAAGTGAAAACGTGATTACAAATTGTGGCAAGGGTTTTGAAAGCAAAAATCTGAACGCTTCTATAGGAAATACCTGGAAAGCATATCCTATTGACCGATGGTGGCCAAGGTGCTCTGAGAAAGCGTTCATGGTAAAGCTGGTCCCTGAGAAGGGGCGAGGCAAGTGAAATGCAGGGGCCGGGAACAACATGAAATAAGAACTAACTCACAGTGTGTTGGAGTCCTAGATAGCAGTGAAAAATGAAAGCGCCATAGCCACATGCAACAATGCAGATGGAGCTTACAAGTTGAATGATTGAAAACACATCGCCTGAGACTACATAGACTACGGAATCGTTTTTATAAAAATCAAATACAAGCAAAACTAAGCAACATATCGTTGAGAGATACATACCTACGTGATAAAAACCAAATATTGAAAGGCAGGAGAATGATAAGCCCAAAATGCAAAATAAGGTGTACCTGGGAGGGAGAGGGGCAGAGAGAATAGTGAATACGTTAAAGGTTAATGTTGTAGTAAGTTAGGTGTCAGATTCACGGACGCTTGCGTTGCTGTGCTTCCTAAATTATATCTTTAATGTATTTTTAATACATCAAACATTGCCCAGAACAACATATTTTAAAAACATAGAAGAGAAGGCACTTAACCTAATCGCCTGCAGAATCCTCGCGGGCAGTGGAAATGGTGACATGGGCTCGGAGCTCAGGGGTGAACCGCAAAACACTCTCCCCGCCGACAGGGGGCGCCACGGCCCAGCCCCAGCTCCTGGTCGCCAGGCTGATTTGCTGGCCTCTTACGTCCCAGGACTGCCGATTTTTCTTGAGAAGCCCGACACCTGCATTTGCATGAGCAATATCCCAATTTTTAAATGTTGGCAATGATGCCAAATTTTGCAAACTCTGTGGGGCTAACAACATCTTTTGGGGAACATATCGAGCCTCTAACATAGGACAGGGTACACGGAGGGGAGCACCGATTTTGTGTCCATTTGCAAAGGAAAAAACATGCCTGAATTTGTTTCTACCATATCTCCCCTCTCTGAAGGCAGGAAGGGAACACAGCCTTTCCATACTCCTAGAGCTTGCTATTTCCAACCTGTCGCTGGGCTCAGTTCCTGCGCATCTCTCACCTGCGGCTTTCGCCTCTAAGTGTGGAACTCGCGAAGGTGGTGCGAGCTCAGCTGCGATGGGCGGGCGGCAGCGCGGCCTGCACCTCTGCACCCCAGCTTTCGCTCTGCAGGGCGCCCGCCCCCTGCCTTGCCAGCCCAGCGACGGCTGAATATTTGTGAGCCCTCCCCCTCCTCCCTAAGGGCCAAGGGTGGAATGGCTGTGCTGAGCTAAGACCACTGCTCCCGGAGATCCATTTTACGTTGCACGCTATTAGGGCTGAATGCTTCCATAGAGGAATATATTTGTGTGTGTTTTTTCTTTAGGAAAGAAAAGTTTCAATGGTAAAGCATTATTTCTGCTGACACCCACCCACAACATGGTTGGTTATTTATTTTCTCATTAGCACTGAGGTTCTCAGCTGGGGGTGATTTTGCTCCTCAGGGGACATTTTGGCAATGTCTGGAGATATTTTTGATTGTCACAACTGGGGGTGGGGGCGCTTCTCTCATCTAGTGAATAGAGACCAGGGCTGGTACTAAACATCCTACAGCACACAGCCCTCCTTCCCCCCCAACAAAGAATTATCTGGCCCCAAATTTCAATAGTGCCCAGGCTGAGAAGCTCTGTTCCCCTGCTCACCCCCCCACCAAAGGACAATGATAAATAAAGCCACAAGCAGGGCCATTCCCTGTGAATTATGAAAGGTGTGTGGCTTTTTTTTGGGGGGGGGGTATGGTGAGGGGTGCAACTAACATGAATTTACAAGGCATGCCCTTTAGCTAGAGCTGGGATTTGTGGCCACTATTTTGTTTTTTATTAAAGCGTAATGCTCACAAGCAGAAGAGGAGATTTGTTATTCTAAAGACAGTTGCACACCAAAGCATGCGATTGTATAATCTGGCATTTTCCCCACCAGGGAGCTATGGTGCATTACTCACAAGTGACAGAACCAATGAGCTTCATATCCCGAGGGGCTAGTGCATCCGTTTAAAGGGAACAAGCGCCATGTAGATCCGCCCCCGCCCCGCCCCCCCTTGCGGAGGGCAGGGCGAAGGTGAGTGTCTTTTCCTGTCACTGCCAGGATGAATCAGGCATTGATTCCAGGCCCACCCCCACCCCAAAAAGGACAGAATCTAGTCTAGTTGTGCCCTAGTGGCAGGACCACAGGGCAGGAAGCAGGGGCTTGGATTTTATTCTAGGCGGCAACTCGATAAATGCCATTAGAGCAGTCCTGCATCTCTGTGCCTCAGTTTCCTGGAAGTCCCGTGCATAGTGGGACTAGGAGCTTGGGCTTTGGGGTTGGTTCAAATGCAGGTCCAGCACTTACAACATGTCTCCCTGGGCCCTGATGTCTCTCAGAGCCTTGGTTTGCTCATCTGAAAAATGGGGATCGTCATGCTTGTTTCATTAGGGTCATGTGAGGGTAAAAGAGGTAAGGACTGTAAAGCCCTCAGCACTTGCCAGGCGTGTAGCAAGGATCCAGTAAATGTGTGCTACCGATGTACCATTCTACTGTTCAAAGATCAGACAAAGTCAACGTGCCTTCCTTTTGTACCTCACAGAACAGTGGTAGATGGAAATGAGACCGGGGGTGGCAAAGCACTCGGAAGATTTGTAAATGCCGTATCAATGTAAACTGATATCAATGTGGTGTAATGAAGTCAATATACATGTCAATGTAAAGAGTTACAATGTTTATGGTGCTGATCCTAAGAACACAGAACAATTATTACCCACCATAATTATAACTGGTTGGATGGGGAAGGAAATTGGAGTTGCTTTAGTTTAGACCTTCCATGTTACTCAAAAAAGAGAAACTGATGTTAGTTGAGCAAGTTCCACGAACCCCCGACTGGTGCTCTTTTCACTGCCCCTGAGGTCAGTGCTGAAGCGTGGCAAGCCAGTCAGCACATGTCTGCCTCAGGTGGAATGTCCTTAACATACAGTCATAAGCCTTAGTTTCTTCATCTCTAAAATGGGCATGATTACAAAACCTAACTCCCAGGACAGTGGTGAAGAATGAAATCATGCGGGTAAAATGCCTGAGATGTGAAAAGTCCTCCAGAAATGGTAATCATCATTGTCTAGTAATGGTAATAATTGAGGTGACCTATGCTCTAGCACCTCTCTAAGAAGCTCATGTAAGTGGGGGCCCAATGTATGTTCACTTACCTGTTGCTATAAGAGTACTTTTGTGTTCTGAGAAGCATTGGAGGGGTCTCTGGGTCATCCTGAAGACGTCTAATGGCTGCATATCACAGGGAAAGTCTTGGGCAGGCTGGTGCCATCCTTTTGTAGCTTCAGAAACAAGGAAGGGGGTCCAGTTGGTCCAGAATTCTGATAGGGGTAGAATTTCACAAGCCAAATGCTTTGATGCTTATTTTGTTTTAAAGGACTCTGAGGACTTGTGAACATTTAGAGTGAGCAGGGGGGCTCAGCCCACATGTAGGATGGTCCTAGAACAGTGGTTCTCAAACTTTGTCCTGCATCAGACTCACTGGGTGGGCTTGTGAGAACACAGGTGGGTGGGTCTGGGGGGAGCCCTATGTGCTGCATTTCTAACTCTCAGGTGTTGCTGCTGCTGGTCCAGGGGCCACACTTCAGATGCACTGTCGTAAAGGAGCATTTCCCAGCCTCAGGACTGTTGACACTTGGGGATGGATAACTCTCCATTGCACTACAGGATATTTAACAGCATCTCTGCTCACGACATGCTGGTAGCAGTTGTGACAACGAAACATGTCTCCAGACGTTGCTTAATGTCCTCTGGGGGCAGGGGGATCTCCCCTGATTGAGAACCACTGCTGTGGAGTGAGATGCCGTAGGAGCCAATCGCAGTCATCCTTGTAAGAGTGGTATGACCGCAGCCAAGTTGCTGTACCTCTCCAGGCCTTAGTTTCTTCATCCCTGTAATGGGTATATGAATGCTGATCTCATAAGGTCCGAGTAAGAATTAACAGCTAATCCAGCTAGAGCATTCAGCACGGTGTGTGGGTTAGAGTAAGCAGTTATTACATGTTAGTTCTTACTTTTAAGCCCTCTCTATCTTACCTACTAAGTGAAATGTTTCTTGCCCATCAAAACAAATTATCACATAGAAAGCCTCAGTTTGGCTGATGGTTGGAGTGGAGAATCTGAAGACTCTCATCTAGGGCCAAGCAACTTCCAGAAAACCGTCTAAATATAGAATGTTATGGCCTTTCAGGCCAAGGACTCCAAAGCACCAAGGTCCCCTCCAGAGTTCTGACGTGACGTCCAGCTGTTGTCTAGGCGGGTAGCCCTCCAATCCTTTGCTCCGAAGTGACTGGCTACAGATCCTTTTCCAGCTGGATGAGCCCACCTCCTTATTTGTTTAGCTAAGGTTGGTACCAGAAGAATCTCCTTCCATTTTTTTATTGTTTAAAACAATGATCTCATCACTCACATTTTCTTTTCCAACTTCTCTCTGGAAGTGAACTTTAGAATCTGGACTATTGCTGCATTATGAGTTCCCAAACAACTGCCGTTAAAGAGTGATATATGCTGGCACACACAAGGGATCACGGATTTTTCCTTGGCTGTCAGCTCTTGAAATTACCCAGCAACCCCAAAATGAATTTCCACTAATCTGACAGTTTTGCCTCTCCTGACATGATGTACTGTATATTCAGTGGTCAGCGGGGACTATTTAATTGCGGTTAAGTCTGTGCTGTTCATTGTGGCATTTAAAATAGAGCAGTGTGTAATGTGCTTCAACTTTCTGACTTTCCAGGCCCAGATGGGTGGGTGGAACTCAATGTTTTTTTGGAAACTTTCTACCTGGGAGCACTGAATCAAGTTTTACTGGCTAGAAGATTCAACTCATTCACTTTCAAGATTTATAAATATTAGAATCAAAATTCAAATCCCCCTAGAAGGTAGAAGGGACTGAAATATCAAGTGAACTGATGTTGAATTAAAGATGAATCAAAAACTCACGAAAGGAAAAATACCATGATATAATATAGAAACTGTTTTAGTACGTACTGTATGCTGGGCGGCTTTCAGGTATTATCTCATGTGGCTCTTACAACATTCCAAAAAAGCAGGGACAGTGTTTGCCCCCATTTTACAAATGTGGAAACTGAGGCTTAGAGAAGTTAAGTGACTTCTGTGGGTACCTGGGCAGAACAAGGATTTGAGCCCAGGTCTGTCTGATAACAGTCGATATTCTTTAGCATGACATGGGATTTCCCTACAGATGTCATATATTGTTGAGATTCAACTACTTATTTCACAGGTGGGTAAACTGATGTCCAGACTCTTTGGACTGGCTCAGAATTACGTTACCCCAGATTCAGAATATTAACCTGGGGTTATTCTTAAGTCTTATTACTAATAGTAATCAGGTGACGCTTTGCCGCGTAGAAAATGCTATTCCATCCATGATTTCATGTTTAATTATTGGTTTTCAAATAATTTTGTTGCATGAACTGATAACTCAAAAGAGAAGAATTTTAGTCAGTGACTTTTTATTTTTATAGTTGAATCAAATAATACGTACCTGCAGCCACAAAAATGCCACTGTGAGGTAGGTAGGTGCCTGTGAACAAGTGAACAGGAAAAGCTTCAACAGATCCATATCAGCAAATACGATTAAGCTTCTAATACACACCAGGCATTATCCCAGGTGCCGGGAGTCTAGCAGTGAATAAAAGCAGTCCCAGATTCCCTGCTGTAAGTGAGCTGAGCTCACGTTCCAGTGGGCAGAGGCACATGATTAGATAAATAAGCCAGCTGTCTAGTACGTCACATATTACATGGAGAGCCGTGAAATCAAGCTGGAAAGAGGCAAAGGCAGCACTGGGGAAGGGATTAAGCTTATAATAGAGAAGGTGATATGTGAACAAAGATGTAAAAGATATGAGGAGCAAGCTTTTGGAAAATTTGGGGAAAAGCATTCGAGGCAGAGGGAACAGCAAATGCGAAGGATCTCAGCAATAAATATGCGGTGTGCTGTGTTTAAGAACAGTAAGGAGGCCAAATGGATGAGAAGTTTGAATATTTTTTGTTATAGTTCTCACAGTACATTTTTTTTAAATTGAGGTATGACTGATAATCAATTGTACCTATTAATGCATACAATTTGATAAGCTTTAACATATGTAAATGCACATGAAATCATCTTTACAATCAGGATAACTCCATCATCTCCAGAAATTTTTGTGTGCCCCTTTGCACTCTCTCCTGTTTTTCCCATTGTCCCTTCACTCCCATTCCCACCTAACCACTGATCTGCGTTCTGTCACTCTATCCTCATTTGCATTTTATAGAATTTTATATGTATGGAATCATACAGTTTATACTCTTCTTTTTTTGCTGTTGTTGGTCTGGCTTCTTTCACTCATCATCATAATTCTGAGATTCATTCATGTTGCGTTGTATATCAATAATTCATTTATTTTCATTGCCAAGTATTTTTTGAATGTATGGGTACTCCATAATTTATTTGTCCAGTCATTTGTTTGGACCATTTCCAGTTTGGGGGATGAGGGGACCACAGACAAAGCTCTGTGAGCATTTATGCACAAGTCTTTGTATGGACACATGCTTTCATTTCTCTTGAGTAGATACCTAGCGTTGGAATGGCTGGATCACAGGGTAGGTGTATGTTTAACTTTTGAAGAAACTGTCAACCTGTTTTCCAAAGTGCCTGTACCATTTTACGTTCCCGCCAGCTGTGTGAGACTTGTAGCTATTCTGTCATCATCAACACTTGGTATGACCAGCTTTATAATTTTAGATATTTAAATAGTTATGTAGTGGTACTTGACTGAAATTTCAATTTGTAATTTCCTAATGACTAGCAATGTTGACAATTTTTCATGTGCTTATTTGCCATCCTTCCATATGTTTTCTTTGGTGAAGTATCTGTTCACATCTTTTGCCCATTTTTTTTTTTTTTTGTGGTATTGGTTTGAGTGTTTTCTGATAATGGAGTTTTGACTATTCTTCATGTCATCGGGATACACATCTTTTATCAGATTTATGATTTGCAAATGTTTTCTTCCTATCAAAGGCTTGTCTTTCCATTCTCCTAACAGCATCTTGCTTAATTTTGATCAAGGCCAAGGTATCACTTTTCCCCTTTTGGATTATGCTTTTGGTGTTGCATCTAAGAAATCTTTGCCTTTGGTTATTTTAAAAATTGATTTTTCTCATCAAGTAGAAGAAAATGAGCTTTCGAGTTCCTTTAAGTATATCCATATTATTTACCCCACCAAGTTATTTATCAATAAGTGACCATTTGTAATGATTGGTTGATTAAGGAATGAAAATATTGCTTTCACGAACCTTAGTCTATGTCCAAGACTGCATTCCTTTTTTGTAAGCATACCCAGGACCTAAGGCCAGCTTGGAAGAGGGGGCTCTGTGGTGTGCTGGGACAGGCTTCGGTGGCCCTGGCGATGGGAGACCTGGAGTTTCCTCTCTGCTCTGCCTCTGATCAGAAGCTCAACTCTGGGCCACTTGCGCTCCCTTTTCAGTCTAGATTTCTAATGGCAAACCTGTCGAGTTTGTCTGGGTTTCCTGCTAGTCCTAACAGTGTATCAATGGGACACTGGCAGTAAAGTGCACACCTTCGGCAGGACCTGGCCTAACATAAGGCAACGGATGCATCTAGGGCACAATTAAGGAAGCGCTCACTCTCGGGGTCCTGCCAGCGTTACTGTGAGGAGGAGGCACGTACCTGACACTGAGAGGGAGGCCTCTACATTTGGTGCTCTGTGTACTTCTCCTGGCCTAAGCCTAGTCCTGGGACCTTCAGTGAGAGAAGTGGGTGATGCCTGATTGGAGACCGTGGTGAACTAGCTGGCATGGTGCTTCCCCCTTGCAGTATGTGTTCAAATCACCTGGGGATTTGGGTTTTTGAATCAGAATGGTTCAGGTCTGGAATGGGGCTTGAGGTTCTGCCTTTCTAACAAGGTTCCAGGGGCTGTGAACGCTGCTGGTCCATGGGTCACACTTTGAGTAGGAAGACAGTAGAACAGACCAACTTTATCCAAAGGAACAACGCAACTCCATCCATTTCTCTGTGAGAATGCAGTCCCAGAGTGTCCAAAGGTCTTGATTTGTCAAAAGAGGAATTAGAAATCTGGGGATGGTATAAAGTCTCCTTATTCTTAAATACTGGACAAGGTACTTCAATTGTAGGATCGAATGAGGCAATCTGAGGGCCAAATTCATCTCATGTAAATGCAATTTTTCACATTGACTATACATGAAGTTCCAGGAATTTTCGTAAAAATTTGGACCAAGAACATGGGCAAAGAAATAGCCAGCTTTCAGAATGAATTTAACCACGTAGTCACCACCCCCGTCCCCTCTCATTAAAAATGTGAGTCCAAGGTAAGGGTGTTGAGGAAATGTTAATTAAATGTTAGTTGACCTCAGTTTTATTTCTCAGGGCATCCTTCCTTGTGTTTTTATGAAGTGATGGTTCAGGGGCTCCCCCATGCTCCCTTTACTTGCTTTGTGCCTACTTTGTCTCTACTGATAATTCTGTTTTCTTTAGCATATCACCCCTCTGGCTCTCCATTTCCAGACCCCCCCATGCCCAAAGCTCTCTGGAATGGGTAGCTGTTCTGCTTGTCAGCCCAATATCTATTTTCCTGCTTCTTGTGTTGGCCACCCCCTTTTTGTTGGTGGGAGATCCACTCTTCCCCTGATTTTCAGATTGTAGAATTCAGAAGAGACTTATCCATCTTCCTGCATCCATGGCTCCAGGAGGGGCCATGACCTAGGCCTAGCCAATCAGGGCATTCTGTCACCCCAACTCCAGAGACACACGCATGAACACATGACCCAGGCAGGATGAATTACCTTTCCTACCTGGTTTGAGTTATTGATAATTCCACTGGAGTTGATAATAATAATAATAATAATAATAATAATAATAATAATAGCCCACATTTACTGAGTGTTTACTGCCTGCCAGACAGTGCTTCAAAAACATGCTTTTACATGAATTATCTCCTACTCTTCACAAGAACCTTGTCTTGTGTCTAGTCTCACTTGTACCCATTCACAGATGGGAAAGCTGAGACTCAGGGAGGTTAAAGGTATATGACTGAGGTTACACAGGTTGTACGTGGTGGAGCTGGGATTTGAACGTGTCAGTCTAGAGCTGAGCTATTGGAGATATGTTATCCGTCCTGGGAACCTGTAAGCCTGAAGCTACTGGGGGTTATTTTCATAAATTCACAGAGTGAGCCTCTGTGAGAATGAAGCCAAGAGGGAAGAAAACAGGCCTGAGAGATGGACAAAGAGTCAGCATCCCAACAGTAGTATTTGAAGCCCTGGATCTAACCTAACCTGAAGCCTAGCTTTACCCATCGGACATGCCCATTACAGAAACCAGATTTACCCTCTTTTTGGTTTAAGGGAGTTTGAATTGAGTAGTTTGTTTTGCTTTTTCACTGGAAAGATTCCTGGTTAATACACCGTGTGATCTTGAGTGACGCGCTTCCTGTCTCTGGGACTTCTTATTTATGAAATGAGGGGTTCATCAGCATGTTTTGTTTAACGTTTTACGTTTAACGTTATCTATACTATTTTCCTAGCCTCATCAACCTCATCTAAGCCCTTGTTTCTATACAGCAAAACCATGTAAGAAAGGAAGACAAAATATAATGGAGTCTTACTGCCCCAAGTCCAAACCCTGACGGTCTCATATCTGTCTTGTTGACTTTCTCTCGTTACTATGATGTCAGCTCCACGAGGGCAGCCAGTTCGACCTGCACCCATGACTACCATCAGCCATAGAAGGCTCAGCTGATTGCCCCACGGCTGTATCTCGAACGGTGTCTGACCCAGAGTGTGCCCTCAAAAAAAAAAAAACGTATATATACATGCATATGTATTTGTTAAATGAACCAATACATTCTTAAAGATTATTATGGGTGACAAGCTGGTCTGGGCACAGTTTTCAGTTATTAGTCCTTCCTCTCGTGGGAAAGCGGTTAGGGAAGGCATCTGTCTCGATCGGCTTCATGATTCTCCCCTTGGTTTTTGACTTCCTGGACAAGAAACAGTAGATGGAATGAGCTGAATATACACAGGCTTTTAACGCTTCTGAAAGCCGGCACCGTATTATCACTTCTAAACCCACAGTAAGCAGCTAAGTTCTTATGATGGATGGATTTCCAGTTTGAAATGATAGAAGTGAGGGCTATGACTTAACTTCCTCCCTATTTTACTTATATATCAATATCTTAGGAGAGCCATTACATGAAATTGATCCTCCAGCTTGAGGAAACAGGAGGTTGCTAACATGGTTATGTGCCATTATATGATGTACCATTATCGGTCATTGTGTCGTGACATCCAGCCCAAACTTCCCTCTTGCTAATAAACCTCAGTTTTGTTTTGGGTGGCAATGTGCTCAGACCCAGGCAACAATAAGGACTGTATAGTAGCTTTACCTAAAGTATGTCTGATGATGTGCCAGGCGCTGTTCTAAGTTCTTGTAATTATTAAAAATTAGCTGAGGGGAAGGAGAAAAGGGGGGGCTGGGAGAACATTAAGATTCGGCAAAACTTGTCCCTCATTTATCTCTTGCATGTCAGGGGACTCTGGAAACTGGGGCTTTGGGTGCTCCCTGTTTGTCCAAGCACTTGAATAAATCTAAAGTACTTTTCAAGCAAAATACGGGCCCATCTCTAGGATCTGTGAATGTCCCTCTCAGCTGGGAAGTTTCTTTGTGGCTGAAATTAGAAACAACCCAAATATCTGTCAACTGGTGAATGACTAGATAAAATGGTATGTCCAGCCACACGCTGGAATACTCTTTGGCCATAAAAAAGAAGGAAGCCCTGATACATACGACTAAGGGGATGAATCTCAAAAACATTGTGCCAAGTGAAAGAAGCCAGACACAAAAGAGCACATGTTGTGTTTATATGAATGTCCAGAAAAGGCAAGTCCAAGGGGACAGAAAGAAGGCTGGGGCTTGCCTAGGGTTGCAGAAGGTTTGGAGATCAGTTATAAATGTGCAGGAGGGGTCTGTTTGTGTGATGAAATATTCCATCACTGGATCATGGTGGTGGTTGCACACACCTTGGTAAATTTACTAAAATTATGATAATTAAAGTGGGATACATTTTATGGTATTGAATGATAACTGAATACAACTTTTCTTTTATGAAAAAGATGCTTTGTGGCTGAGTTAAACTTTCAAGCTTCTAAATTTTCATCACAGATTGTTGATCCTTGCTTTGAAACATTTAATTTCTAAAGATGCTCAGTGTACCTGGTGAAGTCAAATGGACTATTAGCGGTTTAGCGAAACGAAAGACGTAGCCTTGATGAATTTCCTAGAAACACCTGGTATCTGAAAGGGACAGGAGACGTTTGGCACCTCTGACTTTTCCCCACATTACATACTTTGGGCAGCATTATCTTTATCTACCTGCCGAAATACCCTGAGTTATTATGATAACGATTATTCAAATAGAAATCCATATTGATGTATTCTGTCTTTAGTATAACTGTATTTGTAGAAATTGGCTGTTAGGTTGCATGAGGTCTCCGAAATGTAGATCCACATGAAAATATCTTTGGGGTCGTGAGGAACTTTTACTTCTGGTACATGTATACATTTTCTCCTGTGATGCTGTGTGAGACATAGAGTTAAATATGTTTTCCTTTCTATCTCGGCCATGAGGATAGGAAGAGTTAAATTTAATGATTGTGTAGCTATAAGTCTGAGGTATGGTGATGATACACACTGCTTTTTTTCCCTCATGATTTTCTATAATTGTTCCATTTATATGAGGCTTAGTTTTGTAGGCATCTTCACATTTTAGGCAGTGGATGGATTACAAACAAAAATAATGAATACATAATTTTATATATTATCTATTATCCTTTTGTGTTTTTGGAATTAACCAACCTGGGCAACACCATTTACTGTTGTTGTCACCTAGACATATGTATAAATCCATGCATGTATGTGTTTCGATGGACAGATACAAACACAAATTTTCAGCCAAAAAATATGAGCACGCAATGAAAATTTGTGGCTAGATTTAAATCTCTAGAAACTGGCCTTTAGAAAGGAAAGGAAACATTAATGCAAGGTAAATTTTACCAGGAAGAAGTAGGCAATGTTTCTTCTGTTATAAACCATATGGCATTAGAATGAAGTTTAGAGTAAGATACTTGTGGTTGGGGGTCTGTCATTCAGAAACAATTGTTTCTTTTAAAATTACTTCTCGTGACCTCTCTATAACTTCAAGGACATCTAACGCCTAAGGAATCAGATCAAAGATGCCCCTTGAAATTTCAAAATACAATACTAACATATTCCACTGTAGCCTTCTGGCAGCAGATACACGAGTTGCGTTTCTGTCTTTGAAAATTGGTCTTGCCATCTCATACAGAACTGTGTGAAATTGAACTTGCAATTAAAAAATAAGCTTTGGTTGTTCGCCTCCTCCCCACAAACCACTCGACACAACCAAATTGAGGGTCATCAAGAAACAGAAGGGAGAGAATGCTGCAAGATTTCAAAGATGCCTGGTAGGAATATTTCTTAATTGAGCCGTGCTTTCGAGCTGTGTGGAATTGTTCTTATTAAAAATTAAATAAGAACAGCAGAGTAGAACATGGGAGGCTCTGTGAGATTAGAGCTTGGTGAGATTTACTTAAAAGGCTTTCATTAGGCACCGGGGTTCTGCAGCATATTAAAACCTCACCTATACAAAATATATGGTGCTCTAGCTTTTAGCCCCCTTTCCTAAGAAATACAAAACCCCGGTGCTTAAAAAGAGGAAAAGGGTATTTTCACAGTGTTCTTTGAAATAAGGTCTATATTTCCAGATTGCTAACTAATTAGACCTTTCATGCTTTTCTTTTTTCCCCCCGCCCCCTTCTCTCTTCCTTCTTCCCTGCCTTTAACAACGCAGGTTAGTACAGGTCTTATTTGTGGTCTGGTTTTTTATTTTGTTATTATTTTTCAGTATGTCTGGGCTGCAACCTGAGATGTTGCATATGTAACCAGCTCCCAGAGAAGGCCAGTAGCAAGGAGAACAACATTCCCTACATTAAATCAGATAAATCAGATTCCTTTACATGTAGGAGATGGGCTGACTGGGAAAAAGGTGGGGATAAAAAAATGAAAAAGTGAGAACGAGCAAAGCAAAAAAAAAGAAAAAAACCCACCAAGCACACAAATGTAAACAACCTAATTATTCACGTCAATTCAGTTTGATGAGTTATCATTCTTGAGTGAGTGATGTCTATAATGCCAATATTGTCCTGTCTTTGTAAAGCAACTTGGTTTTTGGCAAATCAGTTCGACTTCAAAGAAACGAATTTGTGAATATGATTTTGAGACCCTGAATATGGCGTGTGTGCGTATACACTCACACATACACACACACACACACCCCAAAATGCTATCAGTCAGAGAGACCTGACCTGTATACGTAAGGCCTCATAATTTCTGCCAAGAATACAAAGAACCTTTTCATTAAGTTTAACAGTTTTGCTATAGGCAGAGCACGGGGTGGAGACCTGGAACATAATAGGAGTTTCAGCTCAACATATGCCGTGGCCACCTAACTTATTTTGAGACCTAGGGTTCAGGAGGAATTCCTTTGCCGATAAGAGAAGATTCATTTGGAAGCACTAAAAGTATATTGCAAAAACTCTGTGGTGTTAGATAAGGGCAACTTGCTGTTGCTTTTTCCTATTTGGGTCTTATTTTCTTATATTTTACTTCATTTAAAAATATCCTTTTGAGTTGTTGCTGGTTTATGCGATTCACCCTGGTTGTATTGCACATTGGCAATATGCACTGGAACTAAAAATTAAAAGTGATCATATGTCCTGATCTAGTAAACCCTCTGTTTGAAATGAATTCTACAGAAATACTTATGCAAATGTGGGAAGACGTATGCATGAGGATGGTCACTGCATTACTGCTTAATAGAAAAAAATCTGAAAACACCTAAATGCCTTTCATCGGGACTGACTCAATGCATGATGGTACTTGTACACCCATGGAGTGAGATATCCTGTAACCAAAACCCCAAAATGAGGTACAGCTGAGGTGTGAGCACAGAAGGATATCCTGACTATAAATCTAGTTACATTCAAAAAGATAAAAAGGAAAAGGAAAAAATAACACGTACTAAAGTTGAGTTGTCTGCCTGTCTATCAAACATTTTTTATTAGCCTGGTAAAGCATTTGGAAAAAAAAATACACTAAAAGGTTAGCAACAGTGATCACTGGAGGAAGAATTATAAGGAACATTTCAATTTCTATTTACAATATTTTTGTACTTTTTCATGCCGTAATTCTGAAAACAGAACATAGAAAAGAAGACGAATAGGTAATTAGAAGACTGAGGTGTGGGTTGTAGAGTGACTTTAGGCAAGTTACTTAATTACTCTGAGCATATGTGTCCTCAAATGTACAGTGTGGGTTGTGACAATAACACCTCATGGTTTTGTGTGTTTTTTTGGAAGACTGAATAAAATGTGTAAAGCACTTTGCTCTCAATAAAGAACCAAGAATGTTCTAGTTTTATTGTTGTTGTCAACATCATGATATGATCACCAGGCCTGGCACTTAGTGCCAGTATTATATCCAGCTCAACATGCCCAATCCTGGAGGAGGTGGAGAAACTCAGTGTAGTCCTGCCATTTTACCCCTTTCCAGACAGTTTTTCTATCTCCAGTGGCGCCCCCTAAAAATGTCAGAAAGTCTTACATCATCCACTTTTAAGCTTTTGTGTAAGCGTAAACCAATGTGTTCTTTTTCCAAGGACCATTTGCTCTTATATCTTACTTTGCAATATCTGGAAAAGGATTTTGTGATTTTTGTCCCAAATGAAAGGAATCTCATCCCCAAGCAGACAAGCCAGGAGGAATGAGCGCAGGCAAGACTTTTCCTGAGATCTCTGGGAATCACATAAAACAGTATTTCCGAGGTGCGAGTCACTTGCAGCAAGTGATGCCCATGTATGTTCCACCTCTGATTTTTCACTTGGCTTTTTCCTCCATCTTAACCAACGTAAAAATTGAGTGTAATAGGAAACAGAAATAGAAAACCCATATAAAAGGTATACCTTGGTAAAAAAAAAAATAAATGAATGTATAACTAATTAAATATTAAGAGTTCATCTGTGCCTCACCTGAAATAGTGTTGTATGTTAAGAGGGGTACATTGGCCACCCTTTGGACAACAAAGGCATAAAATATCTACCTTTACTACAATGAGTTCCTCTTAGCACCTTGTCAGTGGACAAGAAACCAAACATATGAAGACCTCATGTATTGTGGGAACAGAGCAACTCTGATGATCGAGAGTGGGGCATCTCTTCCCAGAGGGGTAGACAGCGTATCCTATTCCCTCTCGTGTCCCAGTGCTTAGTGCTGGGCACAAAATAGGTGCTTAGTTAATACTGGATGAATGAATGGAAACATGCATGAATGAATGCAATGCTTTCATTCAATGTTGGTGGCTTTAAAAACAGATTTCCTGTTAGTTTCTTTTTGAAAAAAAAAAAACTTTCAGTTGTCACACGTCAGATTCCTTTGTCTATTTTGGAATATCACAGTTTTTAAAGAGCTAAATTCACTTCCCCCATTATCACAAAGCTTGAGTTTGCATAAAGAATGAGAGAATTGAGGCTACTCTTAGGCTGTTAATAGAATTTGTAAAGGGAGAGAATTAACTGTACATCCTATATATATATTTTCAATAATGTCAGTACTAGATGCCTTTTGTTCTTATTTAATTGTTGTAGAGTCTGCCTGACTAAAGTGCTGTGGAAGTTGTCAGTTACGTGAAATCAAAGGACTTGAATCCTGGCATCCTTAAAGCTGTCTAATTTAAGACCATTGAAACTCACATAATATTGTTAATTCCTACCGTGTCTCCACAGTGGATTTTTGCTAGATCCACGCAGATCACAGGCTAAGACCAGGGAGAAATGAAAACAAACAAACAAACAAAAACACGTATGATATATGTATGCACACACACAAACACACACATGCACACTGCTATAAATCATACCAGAATATTCCAGCTTGCAAAAATATGCAGAAAACGAAGCTGTGAGTTACCAAGTATTCCAAATTCTGAGTATTATAATCCCTTTCTTAGCATAACTGACATAATTATTGTTTTCAGTGAAATCAGAGATTTTCTTTATGCAATCTATTTTTAAGAAAGAGATAGATATGTGCAAGCTTACAGCACACACACACACCTATCATATAATTATATTCTTTCTGAATCTTTATACTCTCTGCTGTGATTTCCTTTATGTCTTATTGAGGGTTTCATCCAGCAACTGAATGACTGGAGGAAAAGAAATAGAAGTATTTTGTTTTGTCATAATCATCAGTGTGGTTGGATTACAACTACCTTTAGACTTTGTATCCTACATTTTCAGATCCCTACTTTCTCCCCATGTCTATAGGTTATCTGTACGTCGCAGATTTCTATAAGTTATTTTATTTCCAAAAAATGAGATGTTAGGAATCTGAGCTCTATGAATGTGTTTGTGTGTTCTGCCCTCTCAAGCAGCCATTCACCTGTTTTTGGTAAAAGAGCACCAGAATTTCATTTAATGAATCACAGCCCTCACCACCCTCTCAGCTCAAGTGTTGGGTACAATGGTCCCCAACTAGGGTTGTCAGATAACATAGAGGACTCCCAGTAAAATCTGAATTCAGATAGATTGCATTTTTTTTTTTTAGTGCAGTTGTCTCCCAAATATTACCTGGCACGTAGTATACTGAAAACAAGTCCTTGTTCATCTGAAATTCAAATTTCCCAGGGCATCTTGTGTTTTGATTTGCTAAATCTGGCGACTCTAACCCCAATCCACAGTATCGAGGCCTGGGGCCTAGTTGGTGTAAGCTGGGTCAGCATCTCCCACGGCTGTTGAGAGCCAAGACTAGAAGTTTCATTGGATGCCTGACAGAGAGACACGCTTTCCTTTTCTGGATTTGAGGCTGAGGATGTCATTGTCTGGAGCTGTTGCTGCAGTCACTGAGCTGTGGTGGGACATCCAGCATGGAGGGATGGCACAGAAAGGTAATGATAAGAGTATCTGTGTTCTAGGCACTGTTCCAAGTACAACATATTAGCTCATTATTCTGTCTGTTGCTTCGTGCTTGACTATAAAGAAGAAGGTTGGGGTTAGATTTATTAGGTTGAACCGTAGTGATTTTCTGGCTCAGCCTCGCAGTTTTCTCTCACGACCAGGTGTGATAGCTAAGCGATCACATCAGGAACCCAGGCTCCTTGGCTTTTGCTCATCCACCATCCTCAGCATGTGGTTTTCATCTTCCTGGTCACGAGGTGGCTGCTGCTCCTCCAAGCATCCTAATAGTACCATGTCAGAACAGGGGAGGGGTTTGGGGAGTCAAATGGCTTTCTCCCGGGAAGGTTCGTCTTCTATTCAGGAACCCCCGCCCCATCCTAACACACTGAGACATTGGGCAAGAAACTACTTTTTCATGTTTCTTTTTTGTTTTGTATTTACTACAACGATTGTCCCATGTTAGCAATGAAGCACCCAGCGCCTAGGGAGGTGGTAACCTGTTCAAGGTTACGCAGTTAGTGTATGAGGATTTTTCAGAGGAACAGAGCCAGTAGGATGTGTGTTTTTAGGAACAGGCCCAAGCGATTGGGGGCTCTCTGGTTGGAAACACGCAGTGCAGGGCAGCAGGCTGGAGACCTGGAGAAGAGATGATGTTGCTACTCAAGTCCGAAGGCCACGTGGACGTGGAAGTCCTTCTTCCTCAGGGGACCCCCATCTTCTTTCTCCTAAGTCCTTTGCCTGATTGGATGAGGCCCAGCACATTCTGGAGGCTGCAGACTCTGCTCAAAGTCTGCTGGTTTAAACACAAAGTCGAAAAGGTACCTTCACTGTGACATTCAAACTGGTGTTGGAGTACATGTGGCCTCCCCACGACGACACCTAAAACGAACCCACACAGGTAGTACTAGTGAAACTGGAATCAAATCCTGGCGATGTCCGCAAGGCCCAGACTCTCTCCCTAGGTTACCAGCTGCAGGGCTCACTGGACCACTCAGAAGAAAAAGTATGACATGAAGGGAACACACTGGTTACCTTTCATAGCAAAACTGAATGGGAAATCTTTAGTCACTTCCACATGAATCACTTGATTTGAACATTTTATTTAGAAATGAAACACAGACCCTGAAAACCACGTGTCAGAATGACGTCACTTAATGAAGTAATATAAGCTGAACACCCGTCTAATGAACAAGCACTCTGTGCAGGAAGCAGAACTCTGTGGGTCACCCCAGAAATCCCGTCATGGATTCTATCCCAACCCCAGTTCAATCTCTCCTCCAAAGTCAACATGATTCTGACCAGGGATTGGCCTGCCGACTGTTTTTGTAAATGAAGTTTTGTTGGAACATAGTCACGCCCATTCATTTACTTTTTGTCTAGGGCTGCTTTCATGCTATAACAACAGAGTTGGATAGTTAAAACAGACTGGCCCTAAAAGTCTAAAAAATGTTTACCGCAGAAAAATTTGATGACCCCTCATTTCAAATTTTATAGTGGTAATTTCCTTGAGTTTTTAAATACTTGTATCATTCAAATGTTCATCCCTAGGCTTTGCCTGTGTTTCGTGTTTGGTTTTTTTTTGTATGTCTTCTAAGTTTCTTTTAATTTACAGCACCCATCCCTCCATCCCTTTGGTTTCATTGAAATTTATTTGTGGGAGACCCAGGACACTTAACCTGTAGTTTCCCACAGTCTGGATTTTGAAATTACAGTCTTTTGGTGCAGCTCAGCATGCTCTTCTGTCTGTTGTGTTTCCTGCAGATTGACAGTTGAAACCAGAGACTTGATCAGACTTGGGTTCAGTTTCTCTGGTAAGGCTCCTGGAGGTGGTGTGTTCATTCATCAGGAGGCATAGAATGCCTGGTTATCTCTGTTTCTGTGATGTCACAGCTGCTGATGTGCAGAACCTACATCTGATAATTCACTGTGGCTTGTACGATGTTGAAATTCTGATTGAATCAATGCTTTATAACATGCAACTTGCAATACTTTTACAAAGGGATACTTGGCCTCATCTTCCATTTGAGTTCCTGGAAGTTCCTGGAAGTTCATATCGGAAAGGCGGGGTGAATACTGCATTCTTTTGATCAGTTTTTGAGATGCTCGGCTGGTTCTCTAACATCCTCCAGAGACCATTTCGTTTTATTATGATTATTAATGTCATTATAACATAATGAGATATATGATAGCTTTCAATCCATTGCAATTATTGTCTTATTGAAGCTCACATTATTCCATTTTTGGTAGTGGGAAACTTTACAAGTTGACTCCTGAGTCGTTCTGACAAGACTCTGATAGGTCCTTCACTCTCTGGTATAATAAGATGTTCTAAAATATTCTACTTCCCCCCCCCCCCAGATTCTAGAAGAAGATTCCCTTTCCTCCCGCCCTCCTCTTTTAAAAATGGTATTTCAAGACCACAGCCTGTGTGCTAGGCATGCTCATTTTACTTGATTGGTCATTGATTTTAGGCTTTTATAGTATGCAGAGCCAAGAAGAAGATAGAATACCATATGAGTTCCTATTGATACTTCCAACTCAAATTCAGGCCTACAGGATTTTGCCAAACCTCTTTTCTTTTATATCTGTATTTTCTTCTCTTCCTTGCTGTGAATTTTGCTTAGATTCATAGGGGATAATAAAATTAGAACATCTCATAATTACTCATTTGCTTTAGGTCAGATTATATGACAACCTGGGACAAACAATACGAATGACACTGCTGTGAATATGATTACTTAAAACTGTTAAAAATATTTTTCCTGTTTTCCCCATTCAACACTCCCTCCTATTTTTTCTGACTGTTATCCTAAGTCCACGTGGTCTGAGCATGTGGTTGTTGCATATTATATTCTCCCCTTGAACCCTCCTTTAGCCTTAAACCTGTAACTAACTATATGTTTGATCTCCACCACCAGTACCCTTAGAGATGTCTCTAGTCATTTTGATTATCTGAAACTCATTCTCTGGTAGATTCTTCAAGTAGCACTTAAGGTTTCTTCTATCTGCAAGTCTGTCAGATGCTCCATTTCTTTCCTCTGTTTCTTCTGCACAGAGTCTGATATACCCAGGACTTGTGGCTCTCGTCCCCACAAGTCAGAGCACTTGAAATTTGTGGTTTGTGTAGGTTCTGACTTTTACCCCTGAGTTCTTGCACATTGATAATAGTTAGTGCCATTGGAAGTCAGTTGTGCTGGATATAAAATTCTTGACTCACATCTTTCCTTGACTATCTAAGTATGTACTATGTTTTGAAGATTATCATTCCAGGTTACTATTCTCAAGTACATGGTGTGCCTTTTCAATGTTTAGTTTCAAATACAGATATACATATCATATATATGCTTTTATACCTTTTTTTTTTTAATTTCAGGAAAGTTTTCTGCAATTAGGTAGTGGCATTTGTTCTGTTCTCCTGCATTGGTTTTCTTCCATAGGGACTCCTCTTTTCCATCCAAGTTTGGATCTTCTCTGCCTATCTTTAATATTTGTCCTCTCTCTTGAAATTTTTACCTCAATTTTTGCTTCTTTTTTATTTAAAAAAATTCGCATTAAGCCTTTTATTCATCTTAAGGCATTATATATATTGTGCTGTTTCTTGTATTTGTTTTAATCTTGTATTTTTTTCTTGTTTAGCTTTCATTTTTGAAATGATATTTATTTGTAAACACTTCTTGTGTTCTTTTGCCTCGTTTCTTAGTTGTCTCATTCTGATTTATGCAGTTTTTCTTTTTCAGATCTTGTATAATTTTATTGTATAATGTTGTAGGCTACAGTTTTGATCTGTTTTATGGGCATGTCTTTCTGGACTATTTTTATCTCTGTGAGAATGTTACTGGGTTTTTGTTCTCTTGTTTCTCTATGAGAAATGTTGCAAGGGATCTGACCTCAGTACTTTCCTGTTGTCGTTTTTATATGAAATGGCACACAGATTTTTTTTATGTGAGCCTTCAGTTTTGATTATCTTCCCAGCAATTTCTCCTTAGTGTGGGGCCCTGTCCTGGAAGGGAATTTTGACTGGTTGCCACTGAGGGTTTATGTAGCCCAGAAAGCTCCTGTCTCTTTCACAACTCACCCTAGCCTCTTACACTCACTGGCTCTTGTGGTCGTAGCATACCCAGTGTTGTCTCAAATGGGCACACTATGCTTTCCAGTGAGTTTCTGTTGTTTATTTAGAATTTCTCCTGTTCTCAAGTGGGCAGACACCCTATTTCTTTACTCAGCTTCTTCTGTGCAAAGGGGTCCACTGAGGACTCAGGGCTCTTGTCCTTTCTCCTCATTTGAAATTTGGGATTTCTACAGATGCTGTATACATTGTCCATGATTTTCATATTGAGTCACTCTATTTTTATGTAAGGATTTCAGGAGATTAAAATATTATATTGTTGCTGCTACCAACATCTTCCCCAAATTTCCCCTGTATTAGTGATCTATGATGCATAAGAAATTACACAAATGTAGTAGCTTAAAATCACCCCTGTGCATTATCTTATAGTTCTGTAGGTCAGAAGTCTGAGTGGGCTCAACTTCGTTCTGTGATTTAGGGTCTTACAAGATTGAAATCACTGTGTCACCTGGCCTGGGGTCTTGTCTGGATCCCTGGGGGAAGAATCCTCTCGTGAGCTAATTTGGATTGTTGGCTGAATTAAATTCCTTGTGGTTGTAGGACTGGTTGTGGCTACTTTCTTGCTGGCTGTTAGTCAGGGGTCAATTTGAGTTCCTGGAACAATTCTCTGGTTCTCTCATTGCTTCCTCCATCAGCATACACATACAGTGGAATATTATTCAGCCTTAAAAAGAAGGAAATCTTGCCATTTGCAACAACATGAATGAACCCACTAAATTAAATAAGCCAGTAACAGATGGACACATACTGCATGATTCCACTTATATGAGGTATATAAAATAGTCAAACTCATAGAAACAGAAATTATAGTACAATAGCAGTTGCCAGAGGCTGGAAGTGGTGGGTAGGGAAAATGAGGAATTGTTATTCAGTGGCTACAAAATTTCAGTTATGCTAGATGAATGGGTTCTAGGGATCTGCTGTTCAACATAATGCCTGTAATTCACAATATGGTATTATGCACTTCACATTTGTTAAGAGGGTAGATCTCATGTTAAGTGTTCTTACAAAAAGAAAAAAGAAAAAACAAAGGGGCACAAGGAAACTCAGAGGTATTAGATATAAACATTAATTATTGATTTTGATTATGGTATCATGGATGTTTGCATATGTCCAAACTCATCAATTTGTACACATTAAATTTGTACAGTTCTTTGTATATCAGTTATATCTCCAGAAAGTTTTTATTTTCCAAAAAATAAAATAAAAAGTCAGTAATATGCCTTGAATCCTCCTGTTGCATTGGAATTCTCTGACTTCCCATTCCATTTTCAGCCATAGGAAGCTCTCTGCTTTTAAAGTTCCCGGGTAATTAGATTATGCCCCAGATAATCTTATCTTCTTAAGGTTGACTGATTAGGTTGACTGATTATTTGCTTTAATTACATCTGCAAAATCCTTTTGACATGTACAGTGACAATATCACAGGAGTAACACCAGGAGATGAAGGGCACGGGGTCATTTAGAATTCTGCCTACCACACCTTCATTCACTCATTTTGAATCCCAGCAGTTTATTGAGTTCCTACTATGTTCTAGGTTTTCAGAATACAGCAATGAGCAGGACAGGTATGATCCTGGCCCTAGGAGTAGAAAATTAATGCTGAATGTTTAGCAAATGGGTGGGTGGATAGACAGATGTAGAAAGGTCTCAATGCACATTCAGAGAAAAGCAACAGAAGATTAAGGCTCAATATTATTGAGTATGTTTTAAGGGTTCATGTATCATCTTGAATGGAAATATTGCTCCACTTCTGATGAGAAGCCTAATACATCAATATCTCTGTTATCATTGACTGATGACCTTGCATAATAAAAGATCTTGACTTGCGTGTATGTTAACAATTAATGGAATGTGTAATGCATCATGCGGAGTATATGGAAGGTAATAAAGAGGTGTAAGTGATAATTACACGGGTTAGTTGGTGTCATTAATGGCCCTTTGTTCTGCTAGAGCAGCAGTATCTTATTCAGGAGACAGGGTTGCAGTTCTGGTTGCCAAAATGACTTAAACATGCCAATTCAACGATGATTGGTTCTTTAAGGGTATTCCCATTGCAAAAGCCCCTCACTTACGTGTATTGACCACACTGCCTACTTCTGACTTCCCTTTTTTTTGACCCTTTCAGGGGCTTTAATGATGTGGAGACTCATGTACTTTGTCAGAGGATTGTTTCACTTCCATCATTATTTGTATGGTTCTTTATTTCCCAGAAGATCCCCCATCCTGTATCCAGCCCCTAATGAGATAGACTCATAGCGATCAGTTTTACAATAGACGCTACTACACAGGGGACCCCATTTATTTATTCAGAAATATATGTCATAAAGATTGAATGAGAAGCTAATATTCGGAGCTAGGAAAAGCAATACTGTATATTAGGAAGAATCAGCATTTGTTAGCACAAGTAAGACTCTGAGTCTTGATTATAAGTGTCAGTGTGTTAAAAAACATTGAGTAAACCCAGTGTGGAATTACAAGTCTGTAATGCAAATATATTTGGGGCAGTGCAAACATACTTCTCTATGCATGAATGCCTTCACTCGACAGTACTCTATAGAGTGCCTAGCATGTGTCAGGTGTTTTCTAGGTGCAAGGGATGCAGTTAGGAAATGCGGAAAATAGCTCTGTCCTTTGAGAGCTTATATTCTAGTAAAGGGAATTTGAAAATGCACAAAATAAATAAATACGTCATTCCATTATCATTTATTAATAGTAACGACTAATGTTAGCAAAGATGTTGGGTTGAAACAAACTTGCAGGGTTTGTAATAGAAACATAAAGAGATTTGCACTGTTTGCATATGTATTTGTTCTTTTTTCTGTGGACATTGGTAAGAATTGTTTCATCCTGGTTAGCTCACATACTTCTCATGTTCACTTCAGGTTATAAAGCCATCAGTTGGCTGAATCTATTTACATTGGTACTCAGTAAATGTTTATTGAGTGCCTGAACAGAACCGAGTTTAATTTTAATTCAAAATAATTATTATTATAGTAATTGAATTGTAGAAATAGTTTTGAATTGTATGCTTGTAATTTTACCTGAGACTTAGTGAATAATAGTGTCAGCAGTACTAATAATAACTGCTACAATTTAATCTTCTGGTCTTGGCTTAATTGTTACCAATTTAGAGAGGTTTCCTTGACCATTCTATCTACCAGGTATATGAACTATCACCTAATACTGTGTCCCTTTAGTTTCTTTGATATTTATTTTCTCAATGCATGGACCCACTTTTTTTTTAATGAGTAATTGCCTATCATTTCTTTTCCTTACGAGACTGTCAACTCCAGAGAGGGAAGGGTTAAATCTGTTTTATCAATGTATACCCTCCACGATGACTGGCACATAGTAATCCTTCAAGAATAGTTCTTAAGTAAATTAAATCTACTCACTTTCCTTCCCCTCCCCTGTCCTCCCTTCCTTCCATTTCCTTCTATCCATTCACAAATGATTTTACTATATCTATTCTGCAAACACTTATGGAACTAACAACAATGACAGCTAGTTTATTTATTGAGAATTTATGATGTACCAGACACCATGGAAGCAGAATAATGATAATGCTAAAACAGGAAAGAAAATGAATTCTTACTGAGTGCTTACTCTGTATCAGGCACTGGGCCAGGCTCTTTCCATATATTATTCTCCAATCCTTACAACAACCTTGCACAATAAACATCGTTAGCCCCATTCAACAGGAAAGAATCTGAGATTCTGAGAGGGCAGGTGGAGTGCCTGAGATCACACAGATAGAAATGCGTAAATGGGTTCTCTCTGCACCACAGCCTGTGTCCTTTAGCTGCTCTTTGCTGGCTCAGAATAAACCCACAGTTTTAAAACACGCAAGGGGTGAGCATTTAGTGACATGCTTGGGTTAACAGGAGTATCGAGGTATAAATTGACATTGCTCTCGTGAGTAATGCTGTACCTTTAGCTCTTACATTCTTAACATAGCCTTAAAAATAAGAACATCATCCTCTCTTTGGATTTCTGCAAATTTAGAGGGCAACATGTTCCCAGAGGAGTTAGAGAATGCCACTGTGGGGCTCCAACTGAATACAAGACCTGTGACTGCCTTCCACTTTAGGTCATTAGAGACCACGTTTTTATAACCCCTGCTCTCCTTCCCTTTTCTTCCGGCAATAGGCCAGTTCCATTCGGGGACACTGTCCTTTCCCATGTCAGTCCAAGTGTCCTGGGTAAGGGCTCTCGCTCCACTCCAGGCACAGAGCACATGCCTCGGGCCTAAACTGACCAGGGCATTGCATCCCTTTAGGCACAAGGATGAGTTGGGCTCTGGATCCAGGATGTGTCTGGCTTCCTCATTTGGCTCGAGCCAGTTTGAGTTCGGTTTTCCATCACCTGCATCTGATAGGATTTGAGTTGGTGTAGCCGGAGTGGATGCCTGGCCATGTAAGGCATCTGCTCACCAATGCCACGTGACAAGCTAGCCCTGAAAATACAGTGGCGTACTACCAAAGAGATATATTGGTCACTCGTGTTGCAGTCTGTTGGGGCTTGAGGGAGTCTCCTACGTGGCTGTTCCCTGCATATTGACTGAGCGTCCGGGCTGCTTCTGTGTTTTAGTTATACACCTGGAACATTATCTTCTGAGGGTCCTGTGGCAAAGAGAGAGAGAGCACTAGGTGGGATGGTTCGTCTTTTAAATGCCAGACCTCAGTGGAGGTTACATCCTTTCCTGGAGAATTCTACTGCCCTAGCCCAGTTACATGGCCCCAACCTAACTGCAAATGAAGCTGGGAAACATGGAGAATCCTACGGATACCTGGTGAGTAGTCACAGCTTCTGCCACTGCCTCTTTCTCGAGACCTTTGGTGGCTCCTGGGTTTCATAATCTCTTGGCATATGCAAAACTCACCAATCCACCCAGAGATGCTCCTGAAAGAAAATGCAGAAATCTCCCTTCTTCTCTGTTGGCCAGGCATTTCCATGATGTCACCCAGAGGGTTTCCCTTCTCATGCAGAAGAGTGTGTCACCTGGTCATGGCTCACTGCACTGTCTCTACCTTGCAAAGAGCTTCTTTTAAGGTCTCCTACACGAGGACAGATTTAGCTCAGCACACAATGACTACTTCTTATGTAAAGAGCCATATCTAGTTCCCAGTATTCTTCCATATTAAAGTACAGATTTTCTCTGTTGTATGTTCTGATTTCATGGGCTGTTCAGCTGTTTGTCTCTTCCTTCCTCACTCTCTCCCTCCCTCCCTCCCTCCCTCCCTCCCTCCCTCCCTCCCTCCTTCCTTCCCTCCCTTCCTTCCCTTTCCATGCATAGTTTTAAATTATAAACCGTTTCAATGTGTACAGCCACTTCCAAGACGATGGCATTTTTCTCCTCTCTTGCCTCCCTACTCTCTTGACCCATATATTTAACCTCCATATATTAGGGTGATGAACTATATTCCAAACCCACCTCCGAAGAGAAGTTGCAAATCCTCTCCTGGTCCTCCACCCCTCTATCTGCAGCCATCCACTTGAAGTCTTTTCCCCTGACTTTCTTTCTGAGCTGGGTGCTTGCTACAACCCTGAAATTCTCCTTGTCTCCTCCCTGCCTTCTATTTAGAGATATCTAATAGCAATTGACTGGGTTTTTATTAGTTTTTTGGGTACATTTTCCATATCTCAAGGATCTCTCATCAGGGCTCCTCTGCTAGTAATTACTGTAACACTGAAGACTTGAAGGGGCTTCTCTCAGCCTTGAGTGATGGGATTTCTTAATACGGCTGCTTTTTATTTTTGGAGGGGAAAATTAAATTAAATGTGCTGCTCCATACGAGGTGTATTTAGTCTGCAAAGACATTGGAATAATTCTGTTAAAATGAGCAGCCTTCTCAATCATTCTGTCCAGGCATTTGAAAATGAAAAGGCCTATAGGTATTTATTATTTCTCTATAGCTATTTGCACAAAAAGGGTCACAAAATGCACTGAAAGGACAGATATAATAATAAAGACCAATGGTATTGAGGATACGCCATTCATAGGGTATTACCTTGATCAGGAGTCAACCGACGAGGGCCTTTGGGCCCAATGCAGCCTGCTGCCTTGTTTTGTAAATAAAGTTTTATTGGAACACAGCCACAGTCATTTGCTTACATAGATTTTTATAACTGCTTTTTTGTGTGTGTGTGCTCCTACAGCAGAACTGAGTACTCGCAACAGAAACTATATACCTCACGATGCCTACAATATTGACTATCTGGCCTTAATACAGAAAAGAGTTTGTCAGTCTTGGTGAAGAACCCCGAGGAACAGATGCATTTTTGGATTTCTGCATATCTAATTGTCTTACATGGAAACACTCTGTTGACCTGCATTGTTGGCAGGCTTCACTGTAAAGTTCACAAATAAGAGGAAAGGTCTGTGTACAAATTAGAGACCTGCTCATACTCTTTCATTTATCTCTCTTCCTCAGTTTAAAAACCCAACCAATCATGGAAGAACTACATAATAAATAATTCTTTTCTGCACTCCATCTCATTCCCCCTTTCTGATCCTCCATAAGACCACTAATTCTAGCACACAGGTTGGCGATTACCTGGGGCCAACAGTGAGGACACAGTTTATTTGCATTTACCTGAAGTGATTTCCCCTCAACTGAAAGACACTAAACTAACTTTTTCAAGCTAAAACTTCTTTAGCCTCTGGTATCTGGCACTCAGCAATCAGCCTAACAATGATGCTGAAAACTTACCACTTCATGACTATTTATGTCAAAAACATGGATGCTTTAAGTAAAGACCAACCACACAATGAGAAAAGGGTTTGCGTGGCATTCGTCTACTGTTCCATTTGGAAATTGACTTGAAGATGCAAAAAAAAAAAAAAAAAAAAAAAAAGCATTTCCCTTTCTTTTTTAAAGAAGACAAGTATGGGCAAATTTCCTTAATATCCAAATTATTTGTACTGTGAACTTAAGAGAATTCAGGGGCCTTCACTCACCTGTGAGAAATTATATGGCAAGAGATATAATTCCTCATTAGCAGGGATAGGAAATAATATCACATAGAAAAAAAACTGCCTTTTCTTTTCACTTAAAAGAGTTAAAACTGATATTCAGAGTGCGGAATTATCTGCCTGGGCCATGGTCACCAAATAATAATGACAAGAAAAGTGATGGCTAATATTTGTTGAGCTTTTACTATGTGCATATAGTTTACATACCTACCTTATCCATTAAGTAGTCCCCCAAACTCTTTAAGGGGGCTGATATTTACTCCCATCTTACAGATGAGAAAATGGCAAATCTGAAATTTCAACTCAAGTCTATTGGACTGTAGCCGAGAGGTTTTTAATGGGAGGTGATTTCTCCGCCCCTGCCCCCTGCCAGGGGCCACTTAGCAATGTCCAGAGATGTTTTTGGTTGCAACTGGGTTGGGGGGGGGTCCTACCAGCATCTAGTGGGTAGAGGCCAGGGACGCTGCTAACCCATGAGACACAGGACACCCGTCCTGACATAGGATTATCCAGCCCCAAATGTCAGTAATCCAAGATTGAGGGAACCTGCTCTGGAGTTTGCACGATTAATAGAGTCTTCTAAGTTTCTAGATTAGAAGATGGCACCAGAAGTTCTAGCTTCTCCTTAATCACAGGGAGAAGTTTTATGACACCCTCCATCCATCTTTCCTGAATCGCCCTTCTTAGAAAAAGTCTTAGATAGTAAGCGCTATTTTCTTAATAGCCACCAGTTCCACGTTCTATGTACAGTTGAGTAGAGACCTCTTATTCTTCCTCCATGTGACTTTCCACATCCCTTTCAGGGATTTCTAGTTTGATAAACACAGGAAATTACCTTTAGAGAACAAAAATGCCATTGCTACGATTCAGTCAGTCATGTTCCTTTACCCTTCTATTATTCCATGTTCATTGGCTTACCCTGCCAATAGGATTTCCTGCCCACTAAAGTGAAGACACATGACAAGAAACGAGAATCCCGAGGCCATTTCTCTCCAAACCTAATCCATGGTTCTGACCGGATAGATGGTCTCACTTGCAATAATCGTCTACGTGGATGGTTTTCTCTTTCACCCCGGCTTACCTTTTCTCTGTCCTCAATCCTATTATCCACTCTCAACCTTCAAACCTCATATTGTGTGAGCATCTAATTTATCCAGGGCCATGCTAAGATGCAAACTTTTCCTTCATGGGCTTCTTTTAGCTGCTCCTTCAGAGGGGCTTAGTTCTAAATCTTTGATCTCAAGTCCGATTAGAATTTCGGAGCCAATGATCAACAGCGCATCAAACTTATTTCACATTCCATATCCGATTGTACTCAGAGTATTGTGGTTTTTTTTAACAGAAAAGAGGCTTCCAGGAAAGAAGCTATTAAAAAAAAGCCATAAAAACAAATCTCTCCAACTTTCAACTCCTTTACTCTCCTAGTCATGAAGCCCCTTTACTGTTTCTCTGGGTTCAGACAAGTGTATTAGCGTTGTGTCGATAGCAGGTGGACAAATAAGATAAAGCTTTACTGTGGGTATGGAGCGGGCTGGCACTGGGAGCTCGGGGGAAACTCTTTGCCCTCAGCGGCTTTACACTGTGTTTGGGGAAATGGGAAATACGTACACACAAGGAAAATGAAATAACTAAACAAGAGGTAAATGACAATACAAAGCAACAGTCCAAGAGATAGCAAGAGGTTTATCTATCCCTATCCTCCACCCTCTCCTGCCCCCCTTTTTAAGTACAGCCCATTGTTCAGGAGGAAGAACGTTGCTGTGGCTTGGAGTGTTCTGGAGTCTTCATGTAGAAGATGGGATTTGAGAGAGAACTTATTCTCTGGGAAATTAGAAAAAGTAGAGACTGTATGCAAAAGGCTGGAGGGAAAACATTTAGGGTGGGTTCAAGGTTCTTCGTGCCAACCAGCTCTCGTGTAGAAGACCGTCAAGGAGTGTGTAGAAGTAAGCCTAATGGGGTCGCAGGGGCCAGGATTCAGGAGACCCTAAGTGTCATGTGATGGAATTTGAGCCTTAGTCCAGAGGCAATTGGGAGTTATTGAAGACTGTGTCCCAATTACAACAGCTTTCTCTCTAGCTTGGCTCTCACTCATGGCCCCCATCCAATCTACTTCCCAAAAGGTCGGCCGACTTATCCTTGTAAAATAAACATCCATTCAGATTGTTCCTTTACTGAAAACCTTCAGAGGGTTACCCACACTTAGAGGAACCCGCGTTCCGTGCTACAGCTTCTGTGGCCTTGTGTGAGTGGACCCTACCTCATTTTAGGCATCTGTGCCCTCCGGTCACAATGCCCCAGCCACACCGTTTTTCTTGATCGCATGAATTTTGTTTCTACCCAAGGAAACCTCTATCTGATAGACCTTCAGCTTGGCCTTGTCTTTCTCTGGATCTTTCCATGGTCCATTCCTTTTGTGCATTCAGCTCTCAGTTCACATTCCTCCTCTTTGCAGTGTCACGGTATGACTCTGCTGTATTTTCTTATCACTCGTGATAGCTCTTATCACTACCAAATATTTTTTACTGATATACTTTTTTGGGGGGTGGGTCCCCACTAGCAGCACTGTCTGTCCTAGTTTATCATGGGTTCATCCTAATGCTTCGAGCAGTGCATGGCATAGTAAGTTTCAATAAATATTGTTGAGGGACAGATGGATGGGCTAGAGACTGTCATAGGAAGATGAATTATGGAACTGTTATAATAATTCATTCATCAAATATTTATTGAGGTCCTCTTTATTAGTAGCAGAGGATGCAGTGCTGAACAAAACAGATATTCCCTGGCACCTTGGTGCCTATAGATAGGGGACCAGGAATAAGCAAGTGGTGTCAAGTGTGCTGAGTGCTACACGGGATGAGAGGTAGGTGGCTAAGACAATTCATAACAAGGGAAGCTCTCTCTCATCACGGATTTAGGGAAGACTTCCCTGAGACCCACATGATGAGGTTGGGTGGGCAGAGAGGTAGGGTGAGAGAAGGCATTTCTAGGAATAGCTGGTGTGGGGCAGCAAGATGGGAACACATGGCTGTACCCCATGAACCAGAAGAGCATGCTGGAATGGATCACAGGTGGGGAGGGCAATACCATGAGGTCATCGGGGTCATCGGTGATAGAATCTTGAAGAAGCATGAAGAGGACTTTAAGTTTTATCCCAAGAGTATTAAAACACCATTGAAGGGGCTTAGGATCAGACTTGGGTTTTTCAAAAATCTCCTAGGCTCTTGTGTGGCTTGTGGATAAAAAGGGAGCGATAAATGCGGTGATCAGTTGAGACGTAGTTGCAATAGTTCACGTAAGAGATTACTGAGGTGTTGTGGTGGCAGTGATAGACGAAAATATTCATATTTGGGAGCTCTTTGGAGGTAGAATGTTTCTTGGTGGTTGCATATGGGTGGTGAGAGAAAGGGAGGCAGGTGTTTGCTTTTCTACCTGGGTTTGTGGTTCCTACGGAACAAATGGACAGGTGGTATCATTCACTGAGATCAGCACTTTTCTGGGAGGAAGATTAGTTCAGTTTTAGATACGTTGCATCAAGATACCTTGAGATACTCGATAACTACTATTTACAGAAACATCAAACTGAAAAAAAATAATCAAGGAATGGAGGATGGTGGTCGGCTCAATGAAGTGGCAGTAGGAATGGCAAACAAAAGGCACACAATTCCTTTACTTTTCCAAATGATCTTAAATAACCTTCTCTATACGCCCACCTCCCCCCCTTTCCCCGCACGGCTTAGCTGCAATCCTAGACATTAAAAATGTAGATAAACTCCCAATCTTGACTAGGCTAATGGAGGAAGGAAAAAAGCCTGATTCAGTGTTCACATTTGCACCAAATTAGTGTATTTAAAGGGAGAAAATACGATTTTACAAATTATAAAAAACATCTAAAGTGTCTTTTTTAAGCTGTAATAGATTCTCTACTCCAAAGAACAGTTTTACTCTACAGAAATGAGTATAAACATTGCTCTATTTTATGGCATGGGGAGAGGAGGAGACGTGGCAAGACCAGAACTTTATTAAACTGGACAAATTGGGGACGATGTTTCCTGTTATTTGAAATAAGTGACTGATCTTTTTTTGATTTGGGAGTGCTAAGGGGGAAGGAAAGCTGCAAAAACGTCTTAAAACAGCTCTGTGGTGCATTTGCAGGAAGTTTAGTGTGTGTGTGTGTGTGTGTGTGTGTGTGTGTGTGTGTGTGTGTGTGTTTCATGGGGAAATGAGAGGGAAAAGGTGACTTTTATTGCTGAAATTAATTTTATTGCCATACTAACTAGCCCTCTTCATCCTTACTCCTTGCTTTCCGACAGAAAGAAAAAGGTGAAGAGAGACGCCTTTTTAAACACCACGACTTCTCCTAGTGGCTAGGGATTCTGGCAGCTGAATGTTAGGTTTGTAAATACATCCCAGAAAACTGCAAAGCTACAAACAGATACATAAAGAATGAGGAATCTGATTGAGAAACGAGCATTTATATTTTTACTGGGTTTCACTTTTAACATAAAACATCTTGGAAAAAGTTTTATGATTTAGCATTTATGAATGACTAGATTTTAAGAGAATTGTAATATTTTTTTAGGGTATTTCAGCTCTATGAGTTATTTCTTGTAGATTCAGATAATGACATTATAAATCTTTCTGTGGAGGCAATTACTAAGGCAGAAATGGCCTATTCCCCATTGGCTTTTAGGTTCAGCTTACTGACATATTACAAGCAGGCTTACCGTGGTCATTAAAAACTGATCTGGGATTTAGTGTACCTCTTTAAACTCTCAGTACTTTGAAAAATATTGAACAGAAAGGAATACAAAGTGAAGTTCCAAAGAGGACCGGCGAGGTAATCAGGAGAAAAGCAAATTTAATTCATCGTCCAAGACCACCACAGTATCATGAAAATGTCCGAAGCTGGGGCAGGAGGCTCTGAACAGAGAGGCAAGGACACACTTGTGAAGTGTCGAAATATGAGTAGTTAAGCATAGGGTGTTACAATGCAGAGTTCAAGGGGCATTGGTGTAAGATACTGCACAAAAGGTGAGGTGAGTTTTTTAACCTTTATTGAAAAGTGGAGACACAGAGCATTACAGAAGAACAATGGAGTCTGACCAGGCATGCATCCTCCTTCACACAAAAAGGCCACTTACAGTGTGGGGGGGAAGTGAGCTTGCCCAAAGCCCGCCTTGTTATCTGATACACTTCGAGTCACCAGTCTGGACCCTTCTGCTTCTCCTCAAATGGCATTGCAGTGCCTTTTCCGGGAAAAGGATTCCCAGCAATGGTCTAAGCAGATGTGTTATCGAAGCACAAAGGCAAGAAGGTGAGAGAGAGCATAATCGAGACAGAGCGAGGAGAGAGGACTTCCTAAAGAAAGTAAGAGTTTGGCTCTAACCTTTAACCTCAAAACAGCAAGGCGGTCATCTCGCATGCACCCGTGCATTTCTTCCTTGCAGAGTCATTGTTTGGACTCCGTGCCGTGCACCCCCTCTTTTGGATGAAAAAACAGAGAGGATTTGAAATGCTGTTCCCAGCTCGCACGAGAAACAAGCTGCAAGTTTTATGTTTGCTTCTTTTACCTCTTGAAGTTTTCTTAGTGTTATAACCTGGTAACTTGTTCCTCACCTTTACAGTAATACTTTACTAAAAACAAACAAGAGAATACTAAAATCGCCGTACTGCGCTGTTTGTCTAAAATGCTTTGTTTGCCATGGCTGGTTTCTTCTCATCACTCTCAGATTTCAACTCAAATGCCACTGCTTTAGCGAGTCCTTCCCAGACCTTGTACTCAATTCCCCACTTCAGGCACTTAATATATCACCCTTTTTGTTCCTTCACAGAGTCAGCAAACTTTTTTCTGTAAAGGCCAGATAATATTTTAGGCTTTGTGGGATATACAGTGTATATCCCAACTACTCAACCCTACACCACAGCACAAATACCTCCGTAGATGTATAAACAAAGGAGCATGGCAGTGTTCTAATAAAACTTTATTTATAGGAGCAGCCTGAGGGC